>NC_088913.1:19480000-19790000 GCF_963576675.1 Euphorbia lathyris
CGATACATGGAAGCCCCAATGGTGTCACATTGGAATGCAGCAAAAAGAATTCTCCGTTACGTGAAAGGTACAACTAATTTGGGATTACTTTATTCAAAAACTGACGATTTCAAATTAGTTGGATACTGTGATAGTGATTGGGCCGGTGACAAGGATGACCGAAAAAGTACAACTGGTTTTGTATTTTTTCTAGGTGATACTGCATTTACATGGAGTTCGAAGAAGAAGGCAATTGTGACGCTGTCAACCTGTGAAGCTGAATATGTTGCTGCAACCTCATGTGTCTGTCATGCAATTTGGCTCCGGAAATTGCTAAAAGAATTTCAGATGAGTCAAAATGATCCAACAGAGATTTTTATCGATAACAAGTCTGTACTGGCATTAGCAAAAAATCCAGTGTTTCATGATCGAAGTAAACACATTGATACGAGGTATCATTTTATTCGGGAGTGCATTGAGCAAAAGGAGGTGAAGCTGAAATACGTGAAAACTCAAGATCAAATTGCAGACATTTTTACAAAGCCGCTGAAATACGATCTGTTCAGTCATTTGAGAGCTCAATTGGGAGTCACGAAAAATTAAGTTTAAGGGGGCATGTTAAAATTAATAAACTTAATTTTTTTTTTAAAAAAAGAGACAAAATTTCATCTTCACGTGATGGAGGGAAGGTGCCCCTCTATGGCATGGCAAATCAAATTTTTAATAATGAGAAAACAACAAAAATTGTCAATGAAAAAGATAAAAAGAGTATGAATGCATTTATATATATTGACAATATCTAATGGTAGTTGGCATTGAGGATCTATAAATAAGAATTTGTATGTAAGTTGTGGGTATCTCTTCCATAATAAAGTATATGAAAATAGTGAGATTGATGATTTCATGTCATTGTGATTTGTTTCATTTGTGTATACTAAATTAGTCCTTAAAAAAACCATATCAAGTCCTTGATGGAATCCACCATCGATGCCTGGATGCCGCTTAGACCGCTTAAACACCGCTAAGAGATTATGAGCGAAACCATTTTTATTGTGATTTTTTTTTTTGGTTTATTATAATTCGTTTTTCAAATTTTTAATGATATTTTTGTTGAAATCTAGATACTATACATTTTTAAACATATATGCTATAAATATACGTATTTTTCTATACTAAATAATTTTATATTATTATTTTTAGATAGTATAATATTGATTTTAATTGAATTTATATATCAATTTATTGATTAACAAAAAAAAACAAAAATACAAATCTGATTAATCCCTAATTAATTTCCAATTAATCTTCAAGGGTACTATCCTCCCGACTATCGTATATTGCCTTTTACAATCTTGATTCCGATCGGACAGCCTAGTTTTTTAACACTGAATTTAATATAACCAATTAAGGTTAGCTTGAATAGTAATGGTCTCTAACCTCTTAAGTTAGGTCTTAGATTCGAATCCTAATTATTGTATGCAAATCATCTTAATTGAGAGAGTGTTAGGTATATCAACGACCTTAAACTAATTAATTGGACTGAAAGACTCCTAAGCTTTTATTTTGGCCATTTTCCAGCTAACCAAACTAATTAATAGTTATGCTGAAACCGATATATTTTTACAATTAGTGATGAGGACATCTCCACCATCAAGACCACCAAGGAAGCTCAAGAGGGAGAGGGGGCAGGAGGAGTCATGTGGCATGCCAACCCACATGCCACATGGCGTGCCATAAGAAAATCAAAGATGAGTAAAGTCCAAGAGCATCCTGACACGTCGTGCCACATTTCACACGGTGTGCCACTAGATGTGCCAGGGAGCTCGGCGTGCAGTTGAGTGGCAAAAACCACGAAGATCCAAAACTTGATTCGCCAACCGTGCGGGTTATATGACACGACATGTGAGTCTCTTCTAGTTTTCTTCCGCCAAGTTCATCAAGGGGGGGACAAGGACTGCCCACCACTATTTATTGTTTTGCCCTTCTACTTATTACCACTGTGCCATTCATTATATTTACATCACTACCCTCAACATTCTTCTTTCGTATTTTATCATATCAAACATTTAGCCCCCATGAGAGCTTTGGATTTATCCAACTTGGAATTACTCATCCTTCAAATTTAGGATGAGAAAATTGCACTTGGTTTAAAATTAAAACCTTATTATCTACATCAATTAGAGAAAAATTCTTACACGTGATTACAAATTTTCAAATTTTTTAAACCTTATTTTTATAAATATACAAATGGATAAACTTGAACCTAAATACTGTTAAAATTAATAAACTTAATTTTAAAAAAAAAAGAGACAAAATTTCATCTTCACGTGATGGGGGGAAGGTGCCCCTCTATGGCATGGCAAATCAAATTTTTAATAATGAGAAAACAACAAAAATTGTCGATGAAAAAGATAAAAAGAGTATGAATGCATTTATATATATTGACAATATGTAATGGTAGTTGGCATTGAGGATCTATAAATAAGAATTTGTATGTAAGTTGTGGGTATCTCTTCCATAATAAAGTATATGAAAATAGTGAGATTGATGATTTCATGTTATTGTGATTTGTTTCATTTGTGTATACTAAATTAGTCCTTAAAAAAACCATATCAAGTCCTTGAAAAATTACACTTTTATTCCCTCAATTCTTAACAAAGTGGTATCAGAGACACGTTACGAGAGTCAGTCTTCCGCCAAACAGACCCTATAAAAATGTCAGACGGTCTCAAACTTCCTTATCAATACCCTCAGCTCACCAAAACCAATTATTCAAGTTGGTGTATTCGAATGAAGGCGTTACTCGAATGTCAAGATGTCTGGGATATTGTCGAAAAAGGCTACGTAGTTCCAGCCAACGAGGCAGCGTTGACACAGGAAGAAAAAGATACTCTGTAGAAAAATCGCAAAAGCGATCAAAAGGCGCTTACTCTCATCCATCAAGGTTTGGATGAATTAATGTTCGAGAAAGTAGCCGAAGCTACGATCGCCAAACAAGCGTGGGAAATCCTACGAGTTTCTCTTCAAGGGGAGGAGAAAGTTAAAAAAGTTGGTTTGCAGATGCTGAGAGGAGAATTTGAGATGATGAGGATGAAAGAGACGGAAGCCATTAGTGATTACTCATCCTAAGTAAAATCTGTCGTAAATCAGATGCGGCAGTATGGAGAAAAAATTGAAGAGTCCAGAATTGTTGAAAAAATTCTGCGATCACTACTACCAAAATTTGATTACGTAGTGGTGGATATGGAGGAGTCCAGGGACATCAGCGAAATGTCCGTTGATGAAGTTGTAGGGTCACTACAAGCACGAGAGGAGCGGTTTGAGAAACGAAGAGAAGATTCCGCAGAACAAGTCTTAGCAACAAAGGTTGTGTTTAAAAATGGCGAAAGTAGTCAGTCCGGCAGAGGACGCGGAAGAGGTCGAGGAGGAAATGGTAAAGGACGAGGACGTGGAAGAAATCAAGGCAGAAATGAAAACGGCAACAACAACAATGACAAAAGCACTCAATTCACCAGAGGTAGAGGAAGAGGCCGAGGACGCGGTCAAGGAAGAGGAAACTGGAGGCCGAATGAAGGACGCGACAAGTCCAACATTCAATGTTATAATTGCTCTAAGTACGGTCACTACGCGGTGGAATGTTGGACTCCGCCTAAGGAGGTAGAGGAGACTGCCAATAATATTCAAGATGAGAAAGTAACTGGCACAGTGTTACTTACCTACGAAGGTGAAGAAAATCGCGAAAATAATATATGGTATCTTGACAATGCGGCAAGTAACCATATGTGTGGTGACAAAAAGATGTTCGTGGAGCTCTATGAATCCGTTCGCGGTAATGTTGTATTTGGAGATTCCTCCAAGGTTTCTATTACAGGCAAAGGAACAATTCTTATTCGGCTCAAAAATGGCGCTCACCAGTTTATTGATAATGTTTATTATGTTCCTAGCATGAAAAGCAATATTTTGAGTTTGGGACAGTTACTGGAGAAAAATTATGAAGTTCATATGGTGGACCGAAAACTACTTCTGTTGAATGAGAAAAAGGAGTTGATTGCACGAGTACCAATGGCGAAAAACAGAATGTTCACAATTAACATTCAGACAGACGTGGCTAAATGTTTGAAAGCTTGTGTGCAAAGCCCCCCTTGACTTTGGCATCTACAGTATGGACATCTCAATTTTGGAGGACTGAAGCAGTTGGGACAGAAGCAGATGGTAAACGGATTGCCTCATATTGACCAGCCTCATCAACTGTGTCAAGGATGTCTTGTTGGAAAACAATTCAGAACCAGTTTTCCAAAGGAGTCCATGTCAAGAGCAAAGGCGCCACTTGAGCTAGTTCACACAGACGTGTGTGGACCGATCACTCCACAGTCTCTTGGTAAAATAAATATTTTCTACTTTTCATTGATGATTATAGTAGAAAAACTTGGGTGTATTTTTTGAAGGAAAAAACAGAAGTATTTGAGACATTTAAAAAATTCAAAGTCCAAGTGGAGAAAGAAAGTGGTAATTTTATTAAGGCACTCAGATCAGACAGAGGCGGTGAATACATGTCTATCTCTTTCAAGCAATTTTGTGAAGATCATGGAATCCGTCATTTCCTTTCAGTCCCCAGATCACCTCAGCAAAATGGCGTAGTAGAAAGAAAGAACAGAACGGTGCTCAACATGGTGAGGAGCATGTTAAAAAGCAAAAATTTACCGAAGGAGTTATGGGCCGAAGCAGTAGACTGTGCTGTCTACCTGTTGAATAGATCGCCAACTGTCAGTGTTTGGGATCAAACTCCACAAGAAGCATGGAGTGGAATAAAACCCAGTATTTCTCATTTGCGTGTTTTTGGCAGTGTTGCTCATGTTCATGTACCGGATGAAGAACGCAAGAAGCTAGATGATAAAAGCAAGAAATATTTGTTTGTGGGCTATTCAGAACATTCCAAAGGATACAAAATGTTCGATCCTCAGACTCAGAAAATCATCATCAGTAGAGATGTCACCATTGATGAAGAAGCAGTTTGGGACTGGACCGGTGAAAAAGAAAACAGCTACAGTTTTTATCCTTTCATGGATGAAGACAATGATCAGGAAGAACCAACCATAGTCACAGCCACAACACCAGCAACCAGTTCGACATCAGCAAGCTCATCCAGTTCGAGTTCATCCTCGAGTGATGGAGATAGTTCAGATGAACATCCGCCCGGAAAGCCTAAAAAATTCATACCTATTAAAGATCTCTATGATGTAACAAGAAATCTCGATGATGAATTAACTCTTTATTGTCATTTTGTTAATGATGAACCAACAGATCCAGAAGAAGCAATGAAGGATGAAAAATGGAGACAAGCCATGGAAGAGGAGATTCATTCGATCGAGAAAAATAAAACATGGGAGCTGACATCACTTCCGACCGGTCAAAAACCCATTGGAGTTAAATGGGTGTTCAAAGCAAAGAAAGATGCAAACGGTGAAATTGTCCGACATAAAGCAAGATTGGTGGCGAAAGGGTTCAGTCAACGACCCGGAATTGACTACAATGAAGTTTTTACTCCTGTTGCCAGAATGGAGACTATCAGACTGGTAATTTCTGTAGCTGCTCAACACGGGTGGAGAATCCATCAAATGGACGTAAAATCCGCATTTCTCAATGGATATCTAGAAGAGGAAATTTATATCCAGCAACCACCTGGGTATGTTGTGAAAGGTCAAGAAAATAAAGTGCTAAAATTGAAAAAGGCACTTTATGGTCTTAAGCAAGCACCACGAGCCTGGAACAGTCGCATTGACAAATATTTTCAAGAAAATGGTTTTGTCAAATGCCCACATGAATATGCCCTGTATGCAAAGGTGAAAAATGGAGATATGTTACTTGTTTGTTTGTATGTGGATGATCTCATTTTTACAGGGAACAATCTTAAGATGTTTGAAGAGTTCAAGAAGACAATGGCTCGTGAGTTCGAGATGACTGACATTGGTCTAATGTCATATTATCTTGGCATTGAAGTGAAGCAGAATGACGACGGAATTTTTATTTCTCAAAGTGGTTTTGCAAAGGAGATCTTAAAGAAGTTTAAGATGGAAAATTGTAATTCCGTCAGCACGCCAGTCGAATGTGGAATCAAGTTGACAAAAGATGAAGGTGGAGACAGAGTCAACCCGACATTATTCTGAAGCTTGGTTGGAAGTCTCAGATATTTGACGTGTACGAGACCGGATATTCTTTATGCAGTCGGCTTAGTAAGTCGATACATGGAAGCCCCAATGGTGTCACATTGGAATGCAGCAAAAAGAATTCTCCGTTACGTGAAAGGTACAACTAATTTGGGATTACTTTATTCAAAAACTGACGATTTCAAATTAGTTGGATACTGTGATAGTGATTGGGCCGGTGACAATGATGACCAAAAAAGTACAACTGGTTTTGTATTTTTTCTGGGTGATACTGCATTTACATGGAGTTCGAAGAAGCAGGCAATTGTGACGCTATCAACCTGTGAAGCTGAATATGTTGCTGCAACCTCATGTGTCTGTCATGCAATTTGGCTCCAGAAATTGCTAAAAGAATTTCAGATGAGTCAAAATGATCCAACAGAGATTTTTATCGATAACAAGTCTGCACTGGCATTAGCAAAAAATCCCGTGTTTCATGATCGAAGTAAACACATTGATACGAGGTATCATTTTATTCGGGAGTGCATTGAGCAAAAGGAGGTGAAGCTGAAATACGTGAAAACTCAAGATCAAATTGCAGACATTTTTACAAAGCCGCTGAAGTACGATCTGTTCAGTCATTTGAGAGCTCAATTGGGAGTCACGAAAAATTAAGTTTAAGGGGGCATGTTAAAATTAATAAACTTAATTTTAAAGAAAAAAAAAAGAGACAAAATTTCATCTTCACGGGATGGAGGGAAGGTGCCCCTCTATGGCATGGCAAATCAAATTTTTAATAATGAGAAAACAACAAAAATTGTCAATGAAAAAGATAAAAAGAGTATGAATGCATTTATATATATTGACAATATGTAATGGTAGTTGGCATTGAGGATCTATAAATAAGAATTTGTATGTAAGTTGTGGGTATCTCTTCCATAATAAAGTATATGAAAATAGTGAGATTGATGATTTCATGTCATTGTGATTTGTTTCATTTGTGTATACTAAATTAGTCCTTAAAAAAACCATATCAAGTCCTTGATGGAATCCACCATCGATGCCTGGATGCCGCTTAGACCGCTTAAACACCGCAAAGAGATTATGAGCGAAACCATTTTTTATTGTGATTTTTTTTTTGGTTTATTATAATTCGTTTTTCAAATTTTTAATGATATTGTTGTTGAAATCTAGATACTATACATTTTTAAACATATATGCTATAAATATACGTATTTTTCTATACTAAATAATTTTATATTATTATTTTTAGATAGTATAATATTGATTTTAATTGAATTTATATATCAATTTATTGATTAACAAAAAAAAAACAAAAATACAAATCTGATTAATCCCTAATTAATTTCCAATTAATCTTCAAGGGTACTATCCTCCCGACTATCGTATATTGCCTTTTACAATCTTGATTCCGATCGGGCAGCCTAGTTTTTTAACACTGAATTTAATATAACCAATTAAGGTTAGCTTGAATAGTAATGGTCTCTAACCTCTTAAGTTAGGTCTTAGATTCGAATCCTAATTATTGTATGCAAATCATCTTAATTGAGAGAGTGTTAGGTATATCAACGACCTTAAACTAATTAATTGGACTGAAAGACTCCTAAGCTTTTATTTTGACCATTTTCCAGCTAACCAAACTAATTAATAGTTATGCTGAAACCGATATATTTTTACAATTAGTGATGAGGACATCTCCACCATCAAGACCACCAAGGAAGCTCATGAGGGAGAGGGGGCAGGAGGAGTCATGTGACATGCCAACCCACATGCCACATGGCGTGCCATAAGAAAATCAAAGATGAGTAAAGTCCAAGAGCATCCTGACACATCGTGCCACATTTCACACGGCGTTCCACTAGATGTGCCAGGGAGCTCGGCGTGCAGTTGAGTGGCGAAAACCACGAAGATCTAGAACTTGATTCACTAACCGTGCGGGTTATATGACACGACATGTGAGTCTCTTCTAGTTTCCTTCCGCCAAGTTCATCAAGGGGGAGACAAGGACTGCCCACCACTATTTATTGTTTTGCCCTTCTACTTATTACCATTGTGCCATTCATTATATTTACATCACTACCCTCAACATTCTTCTTTCCTATTTTATCATATCAAACATTTAGCCCCCATGAGAGCTTTGGATTTATCCAACTTGGAATTACTCATCCTTCAAATTTAGGATGAGAAAATTGCACTTGGTTTAAAATTAAAACCTTATTATCTACATCAATTAGAGAAAAATTCTTACACGTGATTACAAATTTTCAAATTTTTTAAACCTTATTTTTATAAATATACAAATGGATAAAATTGAACCGAAATACTGTTAAAATTAATAAACTTAATTTAAAAAAAAAAGACAAAATTTCATCTTCACGTGATGGAGGGAAGGTGCCCCTCTATGGCATGGCAAATCAAATTTTTAATAATGAGAAAACAACAAAAATTGTCAATGAAAAAGATAAAAAGAGTATGAATGCATTTATATATATTGACAATATGTAATGGTAGTTGGCATTGAGGATCTATAAATAAGAATTTGTATGTAAGTTGTGGGTATCTTTTCCATAATAAAGTATATGAAAATAGTGAGATTGATGATTTCATGTCATTGTGATTTGTTTCATTTGTGTATACTAAATTAGTCCTTAAAAAAACCATATCAAGTCCTTGATGGAATCCACCATCGATGCCTGGATGCCGCTTAGACCGCTTAAACACCGCTAAGAGATTATGAGCGAAACCATTTTTTATTGTGATTTTTTTTTGGTTTATTATAATTCGTTTTTCAAATTTTTAATGATATTGTTGTTGAAATCTAGATACTATACATTTTTAAACATATATGCTATAAATATACGTATTTTTCTATACTAAATAATTTTATATTATTATTTTTAGATAGTATAATATTGATTTTAATTGAATTTATATATCAATTTATTGATTAACAAAAAAAAACAAAAATACAAATCTGATTAATCCCTAATTAATTTCCAATTAATCTTCAAGGGTACTATCCTCCCGACTATCGTATATTGCCTTATACAATCTTGATTCCGATCGGGCAGCCTAGTTTTTTAACACTGAATTTAATATAACCAATTAAGGTTAGCTTGAATAGTAATGGTCTCTAACCTCTTAAGTTAGGTCTTAGATTCGAATCCTAATTATTGTATGCAAATCATCTTAATTGAGAGAGTGTTAGGTATATCAACGACCTTAAACTAATTAATTGGACTGAAAGACTCCTAAGCTTTTATTTTGACCATTTTCCAGCTAACCAAACTAATTAATAGTTATGCTGAAACCGATATATTTTTATAATTAGTGATGAGGACATCTCCACCATCAAGACCACCAAGGAAGCTCAAGAGGGAGAGGGGGCAGGAGGAGTCATGTGGCATGCCAACCCACATGCCACATGGCGTGCCATAAGAAAATCAAAGATGAGTAAAGTCCAAGAGCATCCTGACACGTCGTGCCACATTTCACACGGCGTTCCACTAGATGTGCCAGGGAGCTCGGCGTGCAGTTGAGTGGCGAAAACCACGAAGATCCAGAACTTGATTCGCCAACCGTGCGGGTTATATGACACGACATGTGAGTCTCTTCTAGTTTCCTTCCGCCAAGTTCATCAAGGGGGAGACAAGGACTGCCCACCACTATTTATTGTTTTGCCCTTCTACTTATTACCATTGTGCCATTCATTATATTTACATCACTACCCTCAACATTCTTCTTTCCTATTTTATCATATCAAACATTTAGCCCCCATGAGAGCTTTGGATTTATCCAACTTGGAATTACTCATCCTTCAAATTTAGGATGAGAAAATTGCACTTGGTTTAAAATTAAAACCTTATTATCTACATCAATATCAATTAGAGAAAAATTCTTACACGTGATTACAAATTTTCAAATTTTTTAAACCTTATTTTTATAAATATACAAATGGATAAACTTGAACCTAAATACGCTTCTCCTTATCAAATGAAAGAAAAAGAAAACAAGTCAAGTATTGAGAATAATACACAAATGCAGAAGACTCTCATACCCAATTTCTCTACTATATTATAATAAGATTCCCCTTTCATTTTTCACATGTGTTTTCCCCTTTTAATATAATTGAAGTCCATTCAAATGTTGCTAATTAATCATCTGTTGCTTCCTGGAAACTAATTAAACTATTTTAAATCCAAATTTTGTATAATATAAATACATCCTCTTCTCTAGCAATGTTCAACATCCCCAATTTACAATCTCTCAATTCAAAACTTCATTAGTTTTCTACACAGTTTTCTCACATTTCTCAAGCAACATAAACATGAGAAGCAAAGAAAATAAGATAACCAAACTCACAAAAGCATCTATTAAGATTCTATGCAAGGCCAGAGATGTTTATGTTAAGGGTATGCTCGGTTTCTCCGGCAGTGTTAAGGCTGGCTATGGAAGCCTAGGTGGCGGTGTTGCTTGTCTGCCTAAGAGTTTTAGTGTTAATTCTTCAATGGAAGTCGATGAGGAGGAATTGAGGAGACTGCTAAGGTTGAAGTCTAAGAAGGAAAATGAAATAGGATCTTATGTGCAACAAGATCATGGAAAAGCATATAGCATGGATTGTAATGGAATGAAAAGAAGTTACAGTGTTGGTTTAGGAAAAATTGGAAAAATTGATGAGGATAGAGCTTGTTCTTTTAGGGAAAATGTTGATGTTGATGTTAATAATTTGTATCCAAGAAGCAGAAGCCATGTAATTAGAAAGAAAGTTGTATCTCATTAAACCAGAAATAGATTAATTACTTTTCTTCAGAGTTGTATCCAAGAAGCAGAAGCCATGTAATTACTAATTTAAAAACTGATTCTTTGTGATGATGATTGATTACTTTTTTTCATTGTGGATTACACTTCGGTAGTAAATTTTTGTTGTGAGTGTTAGCCAAAACCACCATGTTTGATATGGGCATACAATTGCTTGCTCAAAAGTGAAAGTATATAGGAAAAACTTGAAAAAAATGTTACTAAAACTTATTCCAAATGGCTCTTATGGTTTTGGGGAATTACCGAATTATATCTAACATCTATCATATGAAATGATAAAAAATTTGCTCTTAATATTAATCAATACTAATCTACTCATACTTAGGGCTCGTTTAATTTACATGTTGTTTCAAGTATAAAATGCGTAGTTCCTAAACAAACACCTAAAACTCTTATTTTTAATATAGAAACACAAACAGTGGGAGAAAATGAAGTAAATAAACACCTCATTAATAGAAAAGCTAAATAGACTAGTGCGATTGTTATTTGATCTTCCAAAGAAATTGCTCAATAAACTAAAGGAGTGTTTGGTTGCTCTTTTCATGTCCGTGTTTGCGTTTTCAATTTTCACTTCAAAAAGTAGAGTAGTAATGCAGCTGTGAACATCAAACATCAAACAACAACGGCAAATAATAGATAAAACACCCTAATACATTTTCGTGTATTTTATTAAGGTTATTTGTAACTCTATTCATAAGACACACTTTAGTAGTAAATTTTTGTTGCGATTGATAGACAAAACCACCATGTTTGAGATGATCATACAATTGCTTGCTCAAAAGTGAAAGTATATAGGAAAAAATGTTATTAAAACTTATTCCAAGAAACAAGAAAAATAAATTCAAGAAAATCAAAGGTTATACAAAGCCTTGATGCCTTGATGCCTTGAATATCATCATAATTCATACCCTTGATAACCCCAGGAAGAATGGTGGGAAACATAATAACATCTTCCCCAGATGAATGTGCAAGTCCAAGCAGATGTCCAATTTCATGCAATGCTACTGTCTCTATGTCAATACCATCGTCTACTTTTCCTACTACCCATTTTTCATCTGCATCAAAATGAAGTCTCCCATCTCGGGGTGGCATTGCGTGAGCTAGAATTCCCGCAGGACCATCAAACGGTAACCCATCTCCATGCTCACCTCTGTAAAAATTCACTTTCAAATCTGCAGAACCATAATGTTCTGTTATTTCAAAGGTGAATTGTGAGTTAGCTTCCCATGTTTTAAATGCTCTCTTTACCGGTGCCACTGCTGCAGGCGGTGTATTCAACTGAAACCCGTATGTCAAATGGTACTTATATAGGTGGCCATCTAGGGAGCCCGGGAAGAAAAGCAAAGTGTGATACTATTTTGAATTTTGATGTATTATTGCTTCGTTTTCTAGATTCCATCCTTGTATTTCCATTGATGATATCTGCAACTCCGCATCTAGGTAGCATCATTTGTGAGACTGTTTCTGAATCTAAAATTCCGGTGGGGTTCAGGTGGAAATTGATTTGGTATGTTTTGATTGCGGATTCTAATTGATTATCAAAATCATCGTTGTTGAAAAGGGATTGGTTTTGATAGTTTAAGTAACCAAAATGTTGAAGGTACTTCTTTAGTCCTTGAATCCCTTTCACGTATTCTCCCTTGTGACATCCTTGGAGATGTTTGAGGAAATTGAATGATGATGCTTTCTCATCATCTTTTGGGGCTGCGAAAGCTATGTTGGAGACAAGGGATATGGAGATCAAAAGAATGAAAGGAAATGAAGAGAATGTTTTAGATGCCATTGAATCAGCACTACTTATCTGTTGTTTCGGAGTTCACAAGTTAATGGAGTGATATTTAAAGGATGTAAAAGGGTATTGATGGAAATGAAAATTAAAAATGAGAGCCAAAAGTTTAATTTTATTTGAGAGTTTAAATATATAGAGAAATGAAGATTAAATTTACTCTGCAGAGATAAAAAAATTAATGAACTTTACGTTACTTTCGTTAACACCCAATTTGGTGGTTAAATTTTAGAAGTTAAATAAAATAAACATTTAATTTCCATTAACTCTCTAAAAACAACTCACAAACAAGATTAATGTGATATTTAACCTTCCATTACTCCCACTTGCATCAATTAAATGTTTCCCAAACAACGGCTAATAATGTTGGGATCATGGAATTTCATTAATTTATAAAGTTATTAATTAATCGATAAATTAATAATTATTAATTTACAGAGTGATTTTAAATTTTTTAAAAATAAATTTTAAATTACTAATTTAAATAAAGTTTTTGTCTAAAATCAATAAACAAATAAAATTAAATGTGCATTATATAAGTTAATTGAACCTGGAAGTTCATTGTATTTATGTTAAAAATATTCAATGTATCATAGTTAATGAATTACTATATAAATTTATATGGATTATTTCAAATCATACAAAAAAATGAGGATGAAACTTAGGATAATTCTGTACTTTTGAAACCAATCAAATGAAATGAAGCAATTATAGCATCATTCACTCTTTACAATTTTTTGTTACAATTTGAAGAATACACTGGAACTTTTGAATGTATTGAGAATAGTTAGAGTTAAGTATGTATGTATATATATATATATATATATATATATTTCGCCTATGTATTTGAGAAATTATTAATTTATAGAGGTAATAATACAATGTATTTATAAAGGGTTGTTCCGGACAATTATTATCTTATTAATTTATTAAAATTGATCATTTTTTGAACAAGCCCAAGTCGGGAGTAGAAGAAATTATTATCTTAAAGAGTTTATTAATTTATCGAGTATTAATTTACAGAGATTTTACTCTAGGTCTTTTAATTTTTTTTATTAATGGGGTTTCGGAAAGAAATAGGTCATTATATATAATTTTATCACTATTTATATTAAAAAAAATTCATATATATATATAAAGGTTAAATATTTTTTTGGCCCCCTCCAGCCCAGGGCCCTAGGCCGGCATATGCCCAGGGCCGGCCCTGCTTTGAAGGTGTGGTGCAAACTTGGATATCAGGTGGTGGTAGAAAAAATGAAAATTTGTATAGGCTCAGGAGTAAAAACATTTAAATTGTGTGAATCCCTCTCAAATTTCTAACGGCGGTTATTAGAGAGTTAAATATCATTAATAGAATTAAATGGAATCAACGTCTTAATGGGATGGGTTAGTGGTTATTAGTTAACGAGCAAAATACCAGGTATTGAAGCATAGAAAAATATCAGAGGAAATTAGAGAATAATCACAAAAGGAAGCTCAATAATTGCTTCATTCTCATTAATGGAAAAAGGAGCCTTACCAAGGAATATAAAGGAGACAATAAAAACAAGAAAGGATAACCACCTCACTATCAGACAAAACACATGTCTGGACAGTGAGGATAACAACAGTACAAAAGGAAAAATACAAACTAGTACAAAGAAAGAAACAAAAGAAATGAAAGAGCTGAATTGGTCCTTAATACTCCCCCTCAAGCTGTGGAGGAAGGAATTGCTCCTAGCTTGGAAACATGATGATTGTGTTGAGCAACTGTAAGAACTTTGGTGAAAACATCTGCAACCTATTCAACAGAAGACAAATAAGTGGGGGTGATAGTGTTTGCCTTAAATTGATCAGGAACATGGTGACAGTCGATCTCAATATGCTTGGTGTGTTCATGAAGAACAGGGTTGGCAGCAATTGAGAGAGCTGAAAGCCAAGTGATTTCACAGGTTGTAAGTGCCATAGCACGATATTCAGCCTCAGCAGAGGAGCGAGCTACAACAGGCTGTTTCTTGGCTTTCTAGGAAAAAGGGGAGTCACCAAAGAAGATGCAAAAACTAGTGGTGGATCTTCTGGTGATTGGACAACTAGCCTAGTCACTATCACAGTAAGCGGTTAAAGAAGCAGCAGAAGAGGATGCAAGCAAAATGCCCTGGGACAATGTCCCTGCAAGGTAACGCAGAATACGCTTTGCAGCTTGCATATGAATAGATGTAGGACAGTGAAGAAACTGACTAAGTAGTTGAACAGGGAAGGCTATGTCTGGTCGAGTGATGGTTAAATAGATAAGTTTGTCTAGGAGTCTCTGATATATAGAAGAGTCTGGCAATGGAGTTCCTTTTTCAGGGGTCAGTTTTAGATTACTTTCCATAGGAAGCTTAAGAGGTTTGCAATGAGTCATATCAAACTCATAAAGAACATCTTGGACATATTTCTTTTGTGAGACAAAGAAGCCAGAGGAGGATCTGTCTATTTCAAGGCCAAGGAAGTATCTTAAAGGACCCAAGTCTTTCATGTGAAAGGTTTGAGAAAGCATGAGCTTAAGATGATCAATTGAAGTAAGGCTGTTTCCTGTAATCAACAAGTCATCGACATACACCAAAACAATAGTAATAGACTGTGAATCATGATTAATGAACAAACTATAATCAGATTTGGATTGAATGAAGCCCAAAGTGATAAGAGTGGTCGATAGCTTTGCAAACCATTGTCTTGGTGCTTGTTTAAGCCCATAGAGGGATTTTTTGAGCTTGCATACAAGATTAGACTTGTGTTGAACAAAGGGGACAGAAGATGTTACCTGACTTATTCTGCATCCAAGATGAGTGTATCCAGGAGGAAGAAGCATATAGACATTTTCGAGCAGATCACCATGCAGAAATGCGTTGGTGACATCCATCTGGAAAGCATACCAATCTTCTACAGCTGCAACGGCCAACAAGGTCCTTACTATAGTCATTTTTTCCACATGAGCAAAAGTCTCTGCACAGTCTTCCCCATATTTCTGTCTGCAACCTAAAATAACAAGTCTAGACTTGTATCTTTCAATAGATCCATCAGGATTATATTTTGTTTTGAACAGCCATTTACACCCAATAGCAATTTTCCTAGCAGGTAAGGTTGTGACATCCCATGTATCATTGGCTTCAAGAGCTTCATGCTCAGTATTCATAGCTGCAACCCAATGAGAGTGTTGAACAACTTCTTTGAAGTAAATAGGGTCAGAATTATTGGTAAGATGAGCAAGAAAATAGTGAAAGGAAGGAGCAGTGACAGTATAGGTAACATTTGAAATATGAGGAGCATTGTAGTCCTTTAGCCAGACAGGAGGAACATGAGTTCTAGTAGATCTCCTGACTGGTAAAGAAGCAGGCAAAGGAGAGGATATATCAGATAATGAAGCAGAAGAGGGTGAGACTGGAGAAGTAGGTGCAGGAGATAATGTAGTGGGGGCTGAAATACGAGATGATATAGTGAGAATTGATGGTTGAGGAGGTGGAGAAACAGGTTCACTAAGAAGATGAGATACAGAGTATAAGTCATCATAAAGCTGAGGTTGGGGCACAGAATGAGTTAAAGCAGGAATAGGATGCATGTAGGAAGTTGTTGATTTAGAGTGAAAGGGAAATATGGATTCATGAAAGATTACATCTCTAGAGACAAATGTCTGAAATGTGAGTAAATTTAGTAACCTGTAGCCTTTTTGAGTGGAAGGATATCCTAAAAACATACAAGGGACACCCCTGGGAGACATTTTATCTGATGGAAAAGATGGGTTATAGGCAAAGGCAAGACACCCAAAGACCCTTAAGTGATCATAGTTGGCGGGAGAATTGTGGAGGGATTCATAGGGAGTGGAGTTATCAAGTACATGAGTAGGCAGTCTATTGATCAAATGGACAGCAGTTAGGACACAATCACCCCAATGAGACAAGGGCAACCCAGCCTGAAAACGAAGAGCCCTCGCTATTTCCAATATATGCATGTGCTTCCTCTCTACTCTGGCATTCTGTTGGGGTCTCCTAACACAGCATGTTTGATGCACAATACCATTTTCGGAAAAGAAGGCTGAACATTGTGTGTCATCAAATTCTAAGGCATTGTCAGACCTAAGATATTTGATTTCCTTGTGAAAGTGTGTTTAAGCATAGTTAAGAAAAGCTTCCAAAATAGACAGACTATTAGATTTGAGTTTCAGAAGATATACCCAAGTTGTTCTAGTGCAATCATCAACAATGGTAAAAAAATACCTGTAATGCCCCCTAGTGGGAACCTTATAGGGGCCCCAAGTGTCAATATAAATCAATTCAAAGGGTTCACTAGCATATGAAGAGCTTAAATCAAAGGGCTGTCTAGTAAACTTGGACATAGGACATGTCAAGCAAACCTTGGTATGATCCTTAATATGCTGTTGAATACATGAGATATGTTTAAGTTTAGCAAGAGGAGAATGCCCCAATCTGTTATGCCATAGTTCAATGCTAGACTTTTCTGTAGTTTTAGTTTCAACAGCGAGACAAGCAGGAGATTGAATTTGAGACAGCCACGCATGAGGGATGGTAGGATCAGTAGTGTCTAACAGGTAATACAGGCCATTTTGAGCTTTTCCTATACCCACTATTTGTTTGGTTTCAGCAGCAATGATCACACAATGAGTGGAATAAAATTGTACCTCACAATTGTTATCTTGGACGAGCTTTTGCACAGAAAGAAGGTTGTGTTTGAAGAGTGGAACACAAAGCACATTCTTAAGTTGCAGTCCTGTAGGGAGAGCAATGTCACCAATATGAGAGATTACAGCTTGATGTCCATTTGGGAGGTGAATGGGGGAAGCCTTCTGAACAGCATTTGGTTGGATGAAATGTTGCAGATGTGGAGTCATGTGGTCAGATGCACCTGAATCAATTATCCATGTCGTGAAGTTGGAAGCGGCAAATTGACATGTCAACATGCCTGGGAAGTGATGATCAATTTCCTCATCAGTTTCTGATTCCTTGTGTTGTAGTTGTAATTTAGGCATCAACTGCATCAGATGTTCTAGTTTTTGAGGTGTGAAGAGAAGCCCCGATGATTCTCCTGAACTGTGACTTTGCATAGTAGCTGCAACTTTAGGTGCATAAGGGTTATGAGGTAGGGAAGGAGTTTGGGGTAAAGTTTTGGATTTGTTCTTGTGTTTGGAGTACCACTTAGGGTATCCAACTATAGTCCAGCACCTATCTCTACTGTGTCCTTTTCCACCACAGGCAGAGCAAGTCTGCAGTTTATCATGATTTCTGCTGTACATAGCAGATATATCAGACTCAAATTTCACGCTGGTTAGAACTTCTCTTTGAGCCTCTTCTTGCTGCAAGACAGCTGAGGCAGTTTCAACAGATGGAGAGGTGTAAGCATCAACAATTGACTCCTCTAGTTTTTATATGTATCATTCAAACCATTTAGGAATTGAGACAGTTTGACCTCCTCCCTTTGTAAATCAATGCCAACAAGTAAAGCTTTAACTTCAACATCAGCATTATTCACAACAGGCAGCAAATTTAAAGAATCTAACTCTTCCCACATGGATTTCATAGCAGTATAGTAGTCATTGATACTCATCTGATGTTGTTTTTCTTCAAACAGATCTTTATTTAACTTATATTTCCTGGACCCATTAGTAAGAGAGAACCTCTTTTCTAGATTATCCCATATATCCTTAGCAGATGTCATATACATCACAGATTTCTTAATATTAGGAGATAAATTATGAGTTAACCAAGCGATTACCATATTGTTGCAGGTATCCCATATCTATGCTTTGGTTTCATCATCACTTGCTTTTGGTTTTTCTACAGTTCCAGTCACGAATCCCAGCTTTCGTTTGGAAGAGAGATTAATCTCCATAGATCTGCGCCAGGATCGATAATCAGAGGATCATTGAAGCTTATCAACCAAGAGTGTGTTTGCTCTTTCAGAGGGATGGAGAAAGAACGGATTCATCATTTCCTGATATGTGATTTTTGTATTCGCCATTGAAGACGAGAGAGGCAAAGATCAGAGGGAGAGAAATCAAAGATTGGGGAAGAAGAAAAAAGAAACCCTAGAAGAAACAGATAAGGGATTTTAAGAAACACTATCTCTTATTTCTCTTTGTGCTTACCACAGCTCTGATACCATAATGAGCAAAATACCAGGTATTGAAGCACAAAAAAATATCAGAGGAAATTAGAGAATAATCACAAAAGGAAGCTCAATAATTGCTTCATTCTCATTAATTAATGGAAAAATGAGTCTTACCAAGGAATATAAAGGAGACAATAAAAACAAGAAAGGATAACCACCTCACTATCAGACAAAACACATGTCTGGACAGTGAGGATAACAACAGTACAAAAGGAAAAATACAAACTAGTACAAAGAAACAAACAAAAGAAATAAAAGAGCTGAATTGGTCCTTAATATTAGTAGTTACATTAGTTTTAATTGTCATTAAAATGAACTAATTCAATAGATTAATTAGTCATTACGTGAACTGATTAAGAAGAAAAAAGCGTTCCAACAGTTTTCTATAAGAGTGATTTGTAGTTTCTTATATCTAAGCCAATAGATCATATAATGGCAAGTTTGATAAGAAATTGCATATATCACATTAAAAAATTAGAAAATTGACAATGAAAAGAAAGATACTTCTAAAATTTAGTTGTTCAAGTCAATGGCTTTAGTTGCTAGTAATTTTGTTAAGCATGATGGAATTCTAAGTAATGAGATCACCAGAATTGAAAACCATACAAATTATGACTTGCATAGAGAAAAAACTTTATGCAAAAATTAAATGTCCTCCTAAAGTTATTAGAAAAGTTTAATTTTATCCTCATCATATAAATAAGGGTAATTAATTTATTAGTCCCTGTATTTTGATAAAACACACTGTTTAGTCCTTGTATTTTTAAAAACACATGGTAAGGTCCCTAACCTTTTTCTCAGTGAACTGTTTAGTCCTTCCGCCTGTTTGTTAGATTTTTTACCATTTATGGCTTCGGAAATGACTAAATTACCCTTTACTATTTACCTTCAAACTTTAGAAGAGGAAATCCAATTTAGAAGAAGAAGCTATTTGTATGGAAAACAAGAAAAAGACCAGACTTAATGCTTACGAATTTGAACGATTAAGAAGAAAATCAAGAAGAAGAACACTCAAAGTTGATTTCAGATGTATTAGAGTTTAAAGGAAAGGAAAATAAAGGAAAAGAAGAATGCAAATCCAAATTGACTAACAAAATCTTCATGAGGGTCTAACGGCAGGGACTAAACAGTTCATCGAGAAAAACGTTAGAGACTAAACAGTTCATCGAGAAAAAGGTTAGGGACTTTATCATGTGTTTTTGAAAATATAGGGATTAAACAGTGTGTTTTGTCAAAATATAGGGACTAGTAAATTAATTACCCTATAAATAACTTAAATTTAACTCCATGGTAGAAATTTTAGCACAACTTATTCTTTTCTAAATAAACAACGGGAATTAGCTATGACAAGCGCAATTGAACTATTTCCTACTATAGGAGAGAAATCGAAGTTCAACTTTTATCCCTAAAAACATTTAAATTTTTTTGAACATGTTATATATTTGGCTCTCTCTCTCAAATGTTTTGCACTTATTTCGTGGAACACTGGCTTGTCCTCTCGAACTATCTTTAGCCTAGGACTTGTGTGGCCACTAATATAATATCATGGCTTCTCCTCAATGATAATTTACGCTACAAAAGATAACCCGTAATCATGCTTAAACCCATGTAATTGTCTACTATAATTCTTTATTGGTTTCAAATCCACATATTTCGTGTTCTGTAAGTTTTGATCCACATTTTTTAGTGCAAAACAATATTTTTTTTGCGGTGCCATTAATATATTTGTTATAATTAGTTTATGTATTACGCCTTTAATCATGTTTTTGGACAGTTTGTATGTATAAAACCGAACTGAAATCGCAAAATATACATTAGATTTATAATTAGAGTTTTAGTTAGGTTTTAGAACTATTTCAATCTTGTAAAACGGTATGCAATGCTCAAACCCAAAAAAAAAAAAAAATTCTCTTCCTTTTGGAAAACAGATCCCACCAACATCACTAAAGACCCCAAATCATATAGGATAATGATATAGATAAAATCGAAATGAAGGTTTTAATCTTAAACCAATAAAGAGTGCAATCTTATCAAGCTAAACTTGAAGGATGAGTAATCTCAAATTGGATCGATCCAAAGCTCTCAAGGAGGCTAAAATGCTTGATATGATAAAGTTAAGTTTCCTTACAAATTAAGGAGTATGTATACGCTTCCCTAATTTAAGTTAAAAGACTAAAATGCCTCATTGAGGCTACAAACATAGGCATAAGTAACACGGATAAAATAGGAAAGAAGACTTTGAGGGTAGGGGCGTAAATATAATGAATGGTACAATGATAATAAATAGAAGAGAAAAACAGTAAATAGTGGATGAGAGTCCTCGTCTCAAACACAAAAAAAATCTCCGTCCTTTTGAAAAATAGACCTCACCAACATGATTAAAGACTCCAAAAAATATATGACAGAAGAAATTTAGAAAAGAAAACGTGTTGGAAAGGCAGTGTGTGCCAACACACGCCAACATGCACGTGGGCTGAGGTGGCGAACCAAACGCATGAGGCGACTTAGGTGAAGACAATAGAATTTCAGAGACTTAAAAAAATAATTGGGATAAGGTTGCTAATCTTGGATTTTTAAAATGCGGTGGAGTTCAATGGGATGCATTTTCGTCCCTACCCCACATTATTTTCCACTCCTAGAAAGCATCGATGGCAATGAACATATCACATTCAAGGGAAGGATCACGATTATATGCTAGTGAATTCGTGTAATGGATTTCTTTACCCGTGTAAACCATTTCATAATGAGCCTCTTGTTGTGTGCAATCTAGTTAAAGGCGAGTTTATTAATTTTCTGCAAGTCATTAAGGGATGTTTATGAGCATTATATTGATTGTGGTTTTGGTTTTAATCTAAAGATCAATCAATACAAAGTGGTAAGATTTTTTCTTAGCAATATTCTATGACATCATATGTAGACTAGCTGAGGTACAGGGTCATGGAAAAATATTGAATATGCTCCTTCAGGCTATATGTTAGAATTTCCTATTTATTTGAGTGGTGCACTTTATTAGCTTTGACATTTTGGTGAGAAATTGAGTTTTATGGTTTCATTTGATTGTGAGAAAGAATATTTCCTACCATTTTCATCACCACCATTAAGGGACGATAACAAGGTGAATGTGGGCATGAGAGTTCTAGGAGGATGTCTATTCCTATGTGACTCTTCGAATCAATCATTGATTTGTGTTTAGGTGATACAACTTCATAATACTAATTTCGAAGTTAAGCTTGGTTCTAACAAATTTTACATGATGGAGCCGCAACTTTATAACTAATTTTTCAAACATGGATGAACTGCAAATTGTACATATAATTACAGGGAGTTGCTTATCAAAATTAGTTCCATCCAAAGTCAAACAATTGCAATTTAATAATGGAGAAGACAAGCTTCCGACAATAATCAGAATGAAAATTCAAAATTGATAGTGAAAGTATATATAGGAAAAACTTGAAAAAATGTTACTAAAACTTATTCCAAGAAACAAGAATGTGAAAAGAAAAATAAATTCAAGAAAATCAAATGCTATATAAAGCCTTGATGCCTTGAATATCATCATAATTCATACCCTTGATGACCCCGGGAAGAATGGTGGGAAACATAATAGCATCTTCCACAGATGAATGTCCAAGTCCAAGCAGATGTCCAATTTCATGCAATGCTACTGTCTCTATGTCAACACCATCATCTACTTTTCCTACTACCCATTTTTCATCTGCATCAAAATGAAGTCTCCCATCTCGGGGTGGCATTCCATGAGCTAGAATTCCCTCAGGACCATCAAACGGAAACCCATCTCCATGCTCACCTCTGTAAAAATTCACTTTCAAATCTGCACTATCATAATATTCTGTTATTTCAAAAGTGAATTGTGAGTTAGCTTCCCATGTTTTAAATGCTCTCTTCACTGGTGCCACTGCTGCCGGCGGTGTATTCAACTGAAAACCGTATGTCAAATGGTACTTATATAGGGGCCATCTAGGGAGCCCAGGAAGAAAAGCATAGTGTGATACTATTTTGAATTTTGATTTATTGCTTTGTTTGTTAGATTCCATCCTTGTATTTCCATTGATGATATCTGCAACTCCGCATCTAGGTAGCATCATCTGTGAGACTGTTTCTGAATCTAAAATTCCGGTGGGGTTCAGGTGGAAATTGATTTGGTATGTTTTGATTGCGGATTCTAATTGATTATCAAAATCATCGTTGTTGAAAAGGGATTGGTTTTGATAGTTTAAGTAACCAAAATGTTGAAGGTACTTCTTTAGTCCTTGAATGCCTTTCACGTTTTCTCCCTTGTGACTTCCTTGGACATGTTTGAGGAAATTGAATGATGAGGGTTTCTCATCATCTTTTGAGGCTGCGAAAGCTATGCTGGAGATAAGGGATATGGAGATCAAAAGAATGAAAGGAAATGAAGAAAATGTTTTAGATGCCATGGAATAAGCACTAGTTAGCCTTTGTTTCATGAAGTGATATTTAAAGGATGTAAAAGGGTACCGATGGAAATAAAAGTTAAATATTAAGGTTGTTTGAGAGTTTAGAGAATGTAAATCAGAGTTAAAAGTTTAAGTTGGTTTGAGAGTTTAAATATATAGAGGAATGAAAGTTAAATTTATGCAGAAATGAAAAAAATCAATGAACTTTGGGTTACTTACATTAACTTCCGGTTTGGAGGTTACAGTTTTGAGGTTAAAAAAAGTAAAAATTTAACTTCTATTAACCTTCATTTACTCTTCAAAAACAACTCTTAAACAATGTTAATGTGATATTTAACCTTTCATTACTCTTATTTACCTTCGTTAACTCGTTCCCAAACAAAGGCTAAATCAAAATAATTACTTTCATGATAAAATCATAGTTTGAAGGTATGGTGGATATCGGGTGCTGATGGAAAAAATGAAAATTTGTATAAACCGAGGAGTAAAGACATTTAAATTGTGAGAATCCCTTTCAAATTTGTAATGGTATAGTTATTAGAAAATTAAATATCATTAATGGAATTAAATAGAATCAACGTGTTAATGGGACAAGTTAGTGGTTATTAGTGGTTACATTAGTTTTAATTGTTATTAACATGAACTAATTCAATATATTAATTCGTCACTATATGAACTAATTAACAAAAATAACGTTCCAACAGTTTTTCAATAAGAGTTATTTGTAGTTTCTTATATTTCCAAGAGATCATCATATCATATAATAGCAAGTTTGATAAGAAATTGCATATATCACATTAAAACTTAGAAAATTGACAATGAAAAAAAAGTATTCCACTTTCAAAAAAATAAAATAAAAATTGAGTTGTTCAAGTCAATGGCTTTAGTTGATCATAATTTTGTTAAGCATGATGGAATTTTAAGGAATTAGATCACCAAAATTGAAAACCATAAAAATTATAAAACTTGTGTAGAAGAAAATGATGCGGACATCCGAACTGGCCACACTGATCGCGCGGACTCTAGCGGGTCTTCAAGAATCAAGCTCACAGAGGATGCACCTGGAAGGGCGGATCCCCAAGACATGCGAGCAAGGCGGATCTAGGAGTACGCCAGAAGGCGTATCCACATATGAGCATGGGCGGATCGCCAAGATTACTTCCTCAGGAAGTCGACCAACAGACAGTCTGACTTTCCGTACCTGCGCCGTCGTACTTCTTGTCTGAGCAGACTATCCATTTTGCCCTTTGTCTTATGCCCTTTTGTAACCCTAGTAGGGGTAGTCCCTGTCCTTTGCTTATCTTTTAGAGGTTGTATTTAAACCCTCATTTTGTAAGGATATGGCAACTTTTTATCAATCAAATATCATTTCTCTTTGAGAATTAAGGTTTATACCTTGTTATCGGGATTCACTCCTTCAAGTTAAGCTTGAGAAGAACATCTTTGTTGGTTTACGACTAAAACCTTCATTTCTCGCTTTCAATCCGTATCAGTTGGTATCAGAGCCAATCGTTTCCTGACCCGAAACTTCTTTTGGCAATGGTTCAACCCCGACAACCGCAAGATTCCATGGAAACCAGTGACCGGAGGTATGAGGAGCTAAGGGAGCACCTCGCGGAACAGATTCAGGCCAGCCATGAGCGGCAGAGACAGATTGATCAAAAGTTCCTGGAGTTAACTACCTCCCAGGAAAACTTCAAACTGGAGGTTCGGTCCTTAATCCAATCTGCAGCAGGAGGATCAACTCAGAGAAAGGAAGGAGCCCTTGAACAACCACGTCCACAAATGGGTCCTAGGGATCCTGAGGTAAGAAGGCCTAACTTTGTCCTTGTGCATAACGCTGATAGCGATAGTGATGATTTTGAGGATATTGGGGATAATGGTGCCTTTAGAAATATGAGGGGTGTTGGCCCGAATGATAACAGACGTGTGGGTATGGTTAGGGCAGAACCAGATCTAGGAAACTTTGACAGGGATGATGCCTTTAAGTTAAAAATAGACTTACCGTCTTTTGGTGGTGAACTGGATATAGAGGGGTTCTTAGATTGGTTGTCGAAAGTGGAGCGCTTCTTTGAATATGTTGGGATTCCTGATGAGAGGAAAGTAAGGCTGGTGGCGTATCGCCTGAAGGGTGGCGCATCAGTTTGGTGGGATCAGATAAGGGAAGAAAGAAGAAGAGGGGGCAGAGATCCGATTAGATCTTGGCTACGAATGAAGGCGATGTTAAGGGAGCGGTTCTTACCGCCGGACTATGAGCAGTATATTTACAGCTCCTACAGAGGATGCTCTCAAGGTGCCTGAAGTGTCCATGAGTATACCTCAGAATTCTTAAGGCTATCGGCTAGGGCCAACTTGTCTGAAACTGAAAGCTAAAAGACCTCTAGGTACCTAGAAGGGTTGAGATACAACATCCAGGATCGTATTGGCACACAGATGGTGGTTCGAGTGCAAGATGCCAGGAATTTGGCCCTGAAGGCTGAATCTCAACTAAGCGGGCGAACCCGGAGATCCGCCGCTACTGAGTATACGCCTGGAGGAAGAGATAACGTGAAGTCTTATGACAAAGGCAAGCAAGTGGCGAGTGCCAGTGGAGTTAGGGTTAACAGTGTGGGAAGAGGATCTGTTGGAGATACTAGGCCATATAAGGAGGTACCTACACCACCTAAGAGCAACAATCCATATGCGAGGCCCGCGCCTTTTAAATGTTTCAGGTGCAATGAACCAGGCCATAGATCCAACGAGTGTCCTAGGAGGAAGAGTTCTAACATGGTGGAAAGATGTGAAGAAGACTATGAAGAAGGGGATGAAGTATATTGTGAACCCTTGGGAGAGGATGATGATGAGGCGGATGAAGGGAGATACGCCATTCATGTGGTTAGACGCTTATTAGTCTCCAGCCGACTAGAGGGCGATCAGAGGCATCAACTATTCCGGACTCGTTGCCTTGTGAACAAAGGGCGATGTAACGTAATCATTGATAGTGGTAGTCAGGAGAACATTGTGAGTAGCAGCGCCGTTCAGAAGTTCGGGTTGTTGGTAGAGGCGCACCCTGATCCCTACAGGGTGGGATGGATCAAGAACGTTGGCGAGTTGAGGGTGACCCAGAGATGCAAGGTACCGATTGAGATTGGTAACTATCATGATGAAGTCTGTTGTGATGTGGTCGATATGGACGCATGCCACCTATTGTTGGGCCGACCCTGGCAGTTTGATAACAACGCCACCCACGCCGGAAGAGAGAACACTTACAAATTTGTGAAGAATGGGGTGAAGTTTGTCCTTACACCAATGGTGAGAGCCAAAGGCCGACGAGAAGTCTACCTTGGTAGTCTGTCCTACACACAAATCGTTTGTCAGCGAATGTGAAGAAAGCCAAATGGTATACGTGGTAATGGTTAAGGCGAATCACGAATCCGCCCAAAGGGACGAAAGGGAAATGCCGAGTGAAGTGACCCGCCTACTTGGCGAGTATCAAGATCTGTTCCCGGAAGAGCTACCCAGTGGGTTACCACCTTTGAGGGACATCCAACATCATATCGATCTTGTGCCTGGGGCTAGCTTACCAAGCCTCCCACACTATCGAATGAGTCCGAAGGAGCACGACATCATGAGACAGAAAGTGGAGGAACTCATCGAGATGGGATACGTTAGGGAGAGTATGAGTCCTTACGCCGTTCCAGCTTTACTTACGCCGAAGAAGGATGGGTCTTGGCGGATGTGTGTTGATAGTAGGGCCATCAACAAGATCACCATCAAGTACAAGTTTCCCATTCCAAGGTTGGATGATATGCTGGACCAGCTTGGCGGATCTAAAGTCTTCTCCAAGATTGATCTCAGGAGCGGTTATCACCAGATACGTATTCGAGCTGGGGATGAATGGAAGACTGCTTTCAAGACTAGGGATGGATTATATGAGTGGTTAGTGATGCCATTTGGGATGACCAATGCCCCTAGTACTTTTATGAGGCTAATGAATCAGGTGCTTCGCCCGGTGATTGGGAAGTTCGTAGTTGTGTATTTTGATGATATTTTGATTCATAGCCAGACCTTGGCGGATCATAAGAAGCACTTGCAGACAGTATTTGATCTGTTAAGGAAACACCAGCTATTCTCCAACACCAAGAAGTGTGACTTTGTCATGGAAAGTTTGGTTTTCCTTGGATTCGTGGTTAGTGGCGACGGTGTCCAAGTGGATGGAGAAAAGGTGAGAGCCATCCGAGAATGGCCGACTCCGAGGAATGTGGGGGACATCAGGAGTTTTCATGGGCTAGCAACATTTTATCGAAGATTCATTAAGAACTTCAGTTCCATAGTGGCCCCATTGACAGAATGTTTGAAGAAAGGAAAGGGGTTCGAGTGGGCGGACGCCCAAGAAGAGAGCTTCGCCTTGATCAAGGAAAAACTGAGTACAGCGCCAGTGCTGGCGTATCCTGATTTTGATAAACTGTTTGAAGTTGAGTGTGATGCCAGTGGAATTGGGATTGGTGGTGTTTTGATGCAAGAGAAAAGGCCCATTGCGTACTTCAGTGAGAAGCTATGTGACGCACGGCAAAAGTGGGCAACGTATGATCAAGAATTTTATGCCATAGTAAGGGCATTGAAAGTATGGGAGCATTACTTAGTGGGGAAAGAATTCATTCTCTACACTGACCATCAGGCCCTCAAGTATCTAGGAAGTCAAAAGCAACTTCGAAGCTCCATGCATGCCCGATGGTCCGCCTTCATAGATAAGTTCCCCTATAAGCTTATCCATAAGGCGGGAAAACAAAATGTAGTGGCGGACGCCTTGAGTCGGAGGGTCGTGCTAATAAAAACCGTCAATCTGGAGACCGACTGCTTCGAACATATCAGAGGAGAGTACCTGGCGGATCCCGATTTCGGTAGCATTTGGGAGAAATGTAAAACCCAGCATGGAGATGGAGCGTATCACATCACGAATGAGTATCTAATGAGGGGTAACCAACTTTGTTTACCTTGCACTTCCATCCGTGAAAAAGTTATCCGCGATCTGCATGGCGGATCCCTGGGGGGACATTTTGGGCGAAACAAGACCTATGAAGCAGTAAGTTCCCGTTATTTCTGGCCCAAGATGAGGAGAGATGTGGCGTACCTAGTAGAACGATGCTATATCTTCCAGACCGCCAAGGGACACCCCACTAATGCTGGTTTGCAACTACCACTACCTGTACCAGAAACTATATGGGAGGATCTATCCATGGATTTTGTCCTAGGGTTACCCAGAACTCAGAGGGGCATGGATTCCATCTTTGTGGTTGTTGACCGATTCTCAAAAATGGCACACTTCATACCATGCCGAAAAACCAATGATGCATCGGCAACTGCTAAACTGTTCTTCAAGGAGGTCGTCAGACTACATGGCGTACCAAAGAGTATTGTCTCAGATCGTGACACGAAGTTTCTGAGTCACTTCTGGCGGACCTTGTGGGCTCTTTTTGATACTTCTCTGAAGTTTAGTACCACTGCCCACCCTCAGACAGACGGACAGACAGAAGCGGTCAATAGAACTCTGGGAAACTTACTGCGTAGCAAGTGCAAGGATAAGCCCCGGATGTGGGATGTGGTTCTAGCCCAAGCTGAGTTCGCCTACAACGGCTCTGTACATTCGGGAACCGGGGAGATCACCATTTGAGGTAGTATACACAAGGACCCCAAACCATGCCCTTGATATAGCATACCTTCCAAGGGGAAATGTGGCTGCCAACCAGCTGGCCCAGGACTATATGCAGATGCACCAAGAGGTAAGGGAGACTCTTGAGGATAGAAATCAGAAGTTAAAGGCTAAGGCGGATGAGCACCGCAGGGACCTACAGTTTGAAGTTGGAGATGAGGTCATGGTATATTTGGGCAAGGAGAGGCTCGCCAACACCGCAAGCAACAAACTTCGGCCTATGAGGTATAGGCCATATAAAATCACCAAAAAGATCAACGCCAATGCCTATCATATAGCATTGCCAAACTGGCTTGGCAAAGTCTCACCAGCATTCAACATCCGTGACCTTAGCCCATGGAAATCGGATGGTCCTTTAGAGCTCAACAAAAACGAATCAGTGCCGGACTCTTTTAAAGAAGGAGAGAATGATGCGGACATCCGAACTGGCCACACTGATCGCGCGGACTCTAGCGGGTCTTCAAGAATCAAGCTCACAGAGGATGCACCTGGAAGGGCGGATCCCCAAGACATGCGAGCAAGGCGGATCTAGGAGTACGCCAGAAGGCGTATCCACATATGAGCATGGGCGGATCGCCAAGATTACTTCCTCAGGAAGTCGACCAACAGACAGTCTGACTTTCCGTACCTGCGCCGTCGTACTCCTTGTCTGAGCAGACTATCCATTTTGCCCTTTGTCTTATGCCCTTTTGTAACCCTAGTAGGGGTAGTCCCTGTCCTTTGCTTATCTTTTAGAGGTTGTATTTAAACCCTCATTTTGTAAGGATATGGCAACTTTTTATCAATCAAATATCATTTCTCTTTGAGAATTAAGGTTTATACCTTGTTATCGGGATTCACTCCTTCAAGTTAAGCTTGAGAAGAACATCTTTGTTGGTTTACGACTAAAACCTTCATTTCTCGCTTTCAATCCGTATCAGAAAAAAACTTCACGAAAAATCAAATTTGCTCCTAAATTTATTAGAAATGTTTAAATTTTACCCTGATCGTATGTAAATTTAACTTCATAATAGAAATTTTAGCTCAATTTATTATTTTCTAAATAAACAACAGGAATTAGCGATGACAAGCACAATCGAGTTATTTCCTACGATAGGAGAGAAATCAAACTTCGACCCTTATCCCTAAAAACATCTAATTTTTTTGAACATGTTATACATATGGAGATATTTATCAAGATAAAATGGGATAAGAGTCAAATAAAATAGTTCAATTTTTACAAGTACCTAGTTAGAATATCATGTACAACTATTGGTAAAATTGATCTTATTTAAAAAAATTAAGAGTAAACTTGTATGGTAAGGATAAATAGACATTTTTAGTGGCAAGTTTAGATATTATCCTTTTTATTAAACTCATTATCAATAAGTTCTGAACCAAGTGTAGTCCGCCCGGTCAAAATCTAAAAAAAAATAGACACGGGAACTAAAAGGTGAGAATAAAAAAAATTGATGTGAGAATTTGTGTCGGATAGAGTAAAACCTCTATAAATTAATAATGTTAGGATCATGGAATTTTATTAATTAATAGAGTTATTAATTAATCGATAAATTAATAATTATTAATTTATAGAGTGATTTTTAAATTTTTTAGAAAAATTTTAAATTACTAATTTAAATAAAGTTTTGTCTAAAATCAATGAACAAATAAAATTAAATGTGCATTATATAAGTTAATTGAACTTGGAAGTTCATTGTATTTGTGTTAAAAATATTCAATGTATCATATAGTTAATGAATTACTATATAAATTTATATGGAGTGTTGTTTCAAATCATACCAATAATGAGGATAAATCTGAGGATAATTCAGTACGTTTGAAATCAGTCAAAGGAAAGCAAGTACTTATAGCATCATACACTCTTTACAATTTTTTATTACAATTTGACAAGGATACATCAGAACTTTTGAATTCACTGAGAATAGTTAGAGATGAAATTCAACTAGATTTAAATTTCAAGAAAAAATAAAATACTATAGATTCATATTTTGCTAAATTATCCTAAGTATGTATATCTATATATATATATTTCGCATATGTATTTGAGAAATTATTAATTTATAGAGGTAATAATATAATGTATTTATAAAGGGTTGTTCTGGAAAATTATTATCTTATTAATTTATTAAAATTGATCATTTTTTTGAAGTGGCCTAAGTTAGGATCAGAAGAAATTATTATTTTAAAGAGTTTATTAATTTATCGGGTATTAATTTACAGAGGTTTTACTGTACCTGTTAAAATAATGATTTATTAATATATTATTGATTTGCTTCAGTCAAAATATTAAAAACAAGGTGTCTTCTATGCTTACTTTGTTTTTGACAAAGTAAGATTTACTTTGTTTTTTCTACCATTGGATGAGCTTACTTTGTCAAAGTTCATCACCATCCAATGGTGGAAAAAATAAAGTAAGGCTTACTTTGTCAAAAACAAAGTAAGCATAGAACGGTGTCATCCCTGTATTATTACGGAAAAACAGATATGCCATTATATCAAATAAATCCACAAAACTAACTCTAAATTTTCCATAAACCTGCAAGGGTTAATACACATATTTGCCCTCGTGTTTTCTCGGAAAAACAGATTTGCCCTTAAATCAAATAAACCCACAAAACTATCCCTGAATTTTCCATAAACCTGCAATTATACCCTAATCTGACGGAGCTGCTAAACGGCGATGACATCAAACCTTCTTATCTCCAGAAAAACTTCAGAAAAGAACAACCAATCACAAACATAAAAAAAATATGCACATTCAATTTCGATTAAAAGCAAGTTAGAAGAACAGATTGGTCAAAATTCATTTTCATAAAAACTCAATCAACCTAATAAAATGGCGTCTAAACCTCCTAATTAATCCAAAAGCAATAACAATAGAAAACAATAAGTAACCAAATGAATTTTGATTGTCGTCATCCAATTTTTTTGGAGACAAGAAGGTTTGATGTCATCCCCGTTTAACAGCTCCGTCAGATTAGGATATAATTGCAGGTTTATGGAAAATTCAGGGATAGTTTTGTGGGTTTATTTGATTTAAGGGTAAATCTGTTTTTTCGCGAAAACACAGGGGCAAATATGTGTATTAACCCAACCTGCAATTATACCCTACGTTCTTCTTCTTTCTCTCGAAATTCAAAAGCTTAGGAAGCTTTCATCCATGGCAGCCATCTCATTTATTCTCCCTTCTTCCCCACTTCATCTCCTACATTTCTCTCTTACTTTCATCTCTCCTGTACTCTCTTAACTATCTTCCATGGTTTCTCACTCGTTTTTAGACCGAACGAAAATCGATGTTTTCATGTTCAGTTAATACATTAACATGTCCTTTATATAGACGTCTGAAATGAGCATCGGCCATGGCCAAGAAGTCTTTGTGTGAACAGCGGCCACAGGACATGATACTGAGATAGAAAAGATATTGAAGGGCTTATTGTGCGTTGGTGAAACCATTGATGGGAAGAAGCAACGAACAAGTGTATGTTAGAGCAGTTCCTTTAAGAGCTTCTTATTATGGAAGTGTGGAAGGGCTTATTTCAGATGGCGGATTTAGTTTAAACATAAACAATATTTAAAATATATAAAATAAAAAAGATAAAGGTGAAAACTCATGTTCTGAATGGTGAGATATGCTTTTGTCAAGCTGTAAAGAAATACAAAATTGCAGAATTCAGATGCTTGATTCTAGGTAATTATGGAAGCGTAATTTGATCAATTTGCACATTTAATGGTGAACTTCTATTAAATAATATGCTTCATTTAGTTGAAACCTTGTTGGTTTAGAATGATCTTTAAGCTGGCTTTGACACAAATGTGGAGGAGAGCACAGTTTACTTGTTAGGAAGAAGTGAGGGATGTTGAAACACATTTCCACAATGATTTTGATTTGACAAAATTATTTAAATTAGATTTAAATTCCTATGATAAAATATTCCAACACATTAAATTTAAATGCTTTGAATTATTTACTACTAATGTGTTTGTTAAATGTTGAGTATTTATATTGATAAGAATCAAAAGACATTAAAGACCAAAGACCAAAAGAGAATATCAAAGCCCAAGTCAACAGATCCAAGTCATTTGAAGAATGCAGCCCTCTAACAACTTCACGCTGAAGCTGTTGAGTCGAACGGATAGAAGACAGGTCAGCAGTTGACCTGAACAACTTCAAGACAAAGCTATTCCACTTTGGGAAAGATTCAGACACCGCAGAAAGCTATCTAGAAGACTTTGACATAATTAGAGAGACAATCTGACGCTTACCGACCGAAAGTACCTGTCACTTGAATCAGACAGAAAAGGCAACGTTCTTATTGGCCGAAGACACTGAGTACTGACGAGTGAAAGCGACAGCAATCTCGTGCATAATGACCTCTTTTTCCACAAACATAGCACTGGTCATTATTACGTCGATACACCTTATCATCTTCTTCATTATGGTTGTGACTATGGTGAGCTCCCCCTTGTTGCCAACTCCTTCTTTGTAGACTTCTCTGCCATCTGTCTCCTTTAGATCTTTTTCCGAATCTCGAACTCGCGGTGTTTGGATCATTTCTCTCTTTATTACTAAAAAGAGCTTTATTTTCATCTTTCACTGAGACTTTAGACATTTATTTGTGTAGAGCCTCTTGATTAGCCAAAATATTTTCCAATTCATTAAAATTTGGCTCTTTAGCCCATCCACGGGTTGCTGCGACAAGAGCGTTAAATTCAGGACGCAACCCATGGACTATAATTCTTCTCATCCTTGTTTCGGTGATTTTATTTTCAGGATCCAATTTTGAAATTTCTTTACATAAAGTTTTAACTTTAGTAAAATATTCACTCACCGTCATGTCATTTTGCGAGACCAACAGTAACTCGTTCTCGAGTTGTTGGAGCTTGGCATCGTTCGTTCTTGCAAATAATCCAGCAAGAGTGTCCCATGCTTCTTTGGGGTTTTTAGCATCCTTGATGCGTTGCAACAAATCGTCCTCCACAGAAATTGATAAAGCATACATAGCTTTACCACACTTGATCTTTCACCTTTTAAGGTCATTTTATTCTGTCGGAGGTGTTGTGTCATTTCCTCCAACTGTCTCCAACAAGTCTTGGTCGAGCAAATAAAATTGCATACGAATACTCCAAGTACTATAATTATTATTATTGAGTTTTTCCAGAGTGCTTACCGAGGTAAACATGTCTGACATGACGACTTGGTTATCTCCTTTAATTAACCAAGTAAATTTGGTCACTGATAAATAATTTTTACAGTCCCGGACTGCGCGCTAAAAATACCTCGTACCACCACGATCCCGGATCGCGAACTTTCGAAGCACCCGACTCCCAGTCCCTGACCGCTTGCTTGCACTCAACCACGTACCAGTCCCTGACCGACCGCTCTGATACCACTTGTTAAATAAAGTGTGGAGGAACTTGCTAGTATAAAAACAATATTTTATTAAATTCAATACAAAAATAACTCACTCAATACACAATTTTCTTTGCTGGACATGCACTCACTTTCTTCTTTTTTATTTTATTTTATGTCCACTCTTAGCTCACCTACCTATGCACTAATCTATACTTGCCTATTTATACTAGAACTATGTCGGTTAAAAATACAATATTAGCCACAAAATCTGTTATTGAAAATAAGCCACACATTGTATAGATATTATTGGGCCATTAGATCATTCTTTCAAATTCTAGACAATTCTAAAAATCAGTGTTGCATATTTCTCAATATTCAACACCACCAATTTGACAATCTCTCAAATCAAAATTTCATTAGTTTTCTTACATTTCTCAGCACTACCCCAAAGCAACAAAAACATGAGAAGCAAAGCAAATAAGATAACCAAACTCACAAAAGCATCAATTAAGATTCTTTGCAAGGCTAGAGATGTTTATGTTAATGGTATGCTCGGTTTCTCCGGCGGTGTTAAGGCGGGCTATGGAAGCGCAGGCATAGGGGGCGGTGTTGCACGCCTGCCTAAGAGTTTTAGTGTTAATTCTTCAATGGAAGTGGATGAAGAGGAATTGAGGCGACTGCTAAGGTTGAAGTCTAAGAAGGAAAATGAAATAGGATCTTATATGTAATTAATTAGAGATAAATGTAATTAATTAAGAATAGATTTTACACCACACCACACCCAATCCGGTTCGGACGGCGGCGCGCGCGTGTGGTGGTCAACCAAGAGGTAGGTCCTCACCCTTTCATAAAAGTGGGCATCTCTTAGGGCACACCCCAAGTGTGTGAAGATCTCCTTAATAAGTATCTCCACCAAGTGCTTTGAAAGCAATGTGAGATACTTTCCATCTTAAAACTTAAAGGTATGGGCTCTTTTTCATAAATTAAAATTGGGCCAAGCCCAACACTTAGGTACATATTCTCGGTGGGTCATGGAAAAATATTGCATCTGCTCCGTATGCAGGCTATATGTTAGCATTTCCTACTTATTTGAATGGTGCACTTCATTGGTTTTATCATCTTGGTGAGAAATCGAGTCTTGTGGGTTCATTTGATTGTGAAAAAAATGTTTCCTACAATTTTAATCACCTCCATTAAAGGATGGCAACAAGGTGAATGTAGGCATGAGAGTTCTAAAAGGGTGTCTTTGCGTGTGTGACTTTTCGAATTAATCATTGATTTGTGTTTGGGTGATAGATTTCCACTAACTTGATAATGCTACTTTCAAAGCTAAGCTTGGTTCCAACAAATTTCACATGATGGAGCCGCAACTTTATAACTAATTTTTCAAGCACGGATGAACTGCAAATTGCATATACAATTCCAGGGAGTTACTTATCAAAATTACTATCATAGTTGCAATTTAATAATAGAGAGACAGAGACATTCGAACAATAATCAGAATGAAAATCCAAAGTATAGTGTAAAGTAAATCTATACTGAAAAACACACTTCCTAATGTATTGGATTCTAATATTTAAAAGCTATCAAATATTTGAGAGACAGAAAAAAAAATTCACCTTGAAAATATTTTCAACTCATCATCAAAATTGAGCTTCTTCACATGTTGAAACTGCTCAAGGATCTATTTGGCCACATTTTCTTCTTAAAAATCAATATCAAGAGTTGCAGAAACAGAAGATGGCAGATTCATCACTTTAAGATTTCCAACATCCGAAGCATAGTACTTCAATTCCTCAAGGTTTGGACATAAATTTTCAATTGCACAATTTCTATCATTTTCTTCTAAAACTAATTTCTTCAAAGAATTTGAAACAATAACAAGCTCCTCATACAAAAATCCCTTAACTCCAACCGGATAAAACATTTTCAATAATTTGACGAGTCAAGTTAGCATTGCCGAAAGTCGATGCCCTGACAGATAATTCCTCTAGATTTGAAAATAAAATTTCAATATGATCAGTAGGGTTATCACGATTAACATCTACAATACTCAATGTTTTCAAAGATTTGGAAATAATAGTATCTCAATTAACAACAGTACAATTGCTTAATTCCAAAGATTCAACGGAAGAACTGCCTGATACAGCATTCTGAATTGCTGCAAATGGAAAACCAAAAGATTTCAACTTCTGTGACTTGAGAGATGATCAATTTACCCTCCACTTACGATTAAAAAATTAAAAAATTAAAAAATGTACTGTATTTTGTACGAGTTGGTGAAAAAAAATTTGTGAATTTATAAATTTAATATCTAATTCTATCATTAAATCATAAAAAATATGAAACTTTTTTTAGAGACAAGGGATATCTAATTTGTGCGGAATAAAGAACAAATATCTGTGTTTTATAATAATGTCTGCAATTGACCCAACTTGCCACTTATGGCTAAAATTTATCTTTGATGCCAAAGTTCGGGGTAAAATTGCACTATCTTAGAGGTTAGGAGTAAAATTGCTCATTGTTAGGAGTATTTTTGCACTTTATCCATGTAAATTATAACAAAACATATAGGATCATACATTGTGTTAGATGTGTCTTACAAAAATTCTGGCGATAATATCCAAATGACTCCTATTGTTTTGGGGGATTACAAAATTATACCTAACATATGAAATAAAATAAAAGGCTCTTTTTATGAAATGATAAAAAAAAAAATTGCTCTTTTTTTTTTTGAAGAAAAAAAATTTGCTCTTAATATTAATCGATATTAATTTATTCATACTTAAGGTCCGTTTGATTTACATGTTGTTTGTTGTTGGGAAAACTACTTTCCATGTATAAAATACGTAGTTCCATTATTTAACTACATATCAGACCTTCCAAAAAAAATTGATCAATAAACTAAAACATTTTGGTGTATTTTATTAAGGTTATTTGTAACTCTATTGATAAGAGACACTTTGGTAGTATATTTTTGTTGTGAGTGTTAGACAAAACCACCATGTTTGACAATTGCTTGCTCAAAAGTGAAATTATATAGGAAAAACTTGAAAAAACTGTTACTAAAACTTATTCCAAGAAACAAGAAAATGAAAAGAAAAATAAATTCAAGAAAATCAAATGCTATACAAAGCCTTGATGCCTTGAATATCATCATCACTCATACCCTTGATGACCCCAGGAAGAATGGTGGGAAACATAATAGCATTTTCCACAGATGAATGTGCAAGTCCAAGAAGATGTCCAATTTCATGCAAAGCTACTGTCTCTATGTCAACACCATCATCTACTTTTCCTACTACCCATTTTTCATCTGCATCAAAATGAAGTATCCCAATTTGGGGTGGCATTCCATGAGCTAGAATTCCTCCAGGACCATCAAATGGTAACCCATCTCCATGCCCACCACTGTAAAAATTCACTTTTAAATCTGCACTATCAAAATATTCTGTTATTTCAAAAGTGAATTGTGAGTTAGCTTCCCATGTTTTAAATGCTCTCTTCACCGGTGCCACTGCTGCCGGCGGTGTATTCAACTGAAACCCGTACGTCAAATGATACTTATATGGTGGCCATCTAGGGTTCCCAGGAATAAAAGCAAAGTGTGATACTATTTTGAATTTTGATGTATTGCTTTGTTTCCTAGATTCCATCCTTGTATTTCCATTGATGATATCTGCAACTCCGCATCTAGGTAGGGTCATTTGTGAGACTGTCTCTGAATCTAAAATTCCGGTGCGGTTCAGATGGAAATTGATTTGGTATGTTTTGATTGCGGATTCTAATTGATTATCAAAATCATCGTTGTTGAAAAGGGATTGGTTTTGATAGTTTAAGTAACCAAAATGTTGAAGGTACTTCTTTAGTCCTTGAATGCCTTTCATGTTTTCTCCCTTATGACTTCCTTGGAGATGTTTGAGGAAATTGAATGATGATGGTTTCTCATCATCTTTTGAGGCTGCGAAAGCTATGTTGGAGATAAGGGATATGGAGATCAAAAGAATGAAAGGAAATGAAGAAAATGTTTTAGATGCCATGGAATAAGCACTAGTTAGCCTTTGTTTCGGAGTTTAGAGGTTAATGGAGTGATATTTAAAGGATGTAAAAGGCTACTGATGGAAATGAAAATTAAAAATTAAAAATTAGACGTATGTAAATGAGAGATAAAAGTTTAATTTCATTTGAGAATTTAAATATATAGAGGAATGAAAGTTAAATTTACTCTGCAGAGATAAACAAAATTTAATGAACTTTAAGTTACTTCCATTAACCCTCAATTTAGAGGTTAGAGTTTGGACGTTAAATTAAAGTAAATATTTAACCTTCATTAACTTTTATTTACTCTCTAAAAACAATTCCCAAACAAGATTAATGTGATATTTAACATTTCATTACTTCCATTTACCTTCGGTAACTCTCTCCCAAACAAGGGCTAAATCAAAATAATTAATTTCCTGATAAAACCATAGTTTGAAGGTGTGGTGCAAACTTGAATATCGGGTGGTGATGGAAAAAATGAAAATTGGTGTAGACCGAAGAGTAAAGACATTTAAATTGTGAGAAATAAATATTCAAATTTTTAATCGTAGTTATTAAAGAATTAAATATCATTAATGGAATTAAATGGAATCAACGTTTTAATGGGATGAGTTAGTGGTTATTAGTGGTTACATTAATTTTTAATTGATATTAACATGAACTAATTCAGTAGATTAATTCGTTATTACATAAACTAATTACAGTAAAACCTCTATAAATTAATATTGTTGGGATCATGGAATTTTATTAATTTATAAAAATATTAATTAATCAATAAATTAATAATTATTAATTTATAGAGTGAATTTAAATAGTTTTAAAAATAAATTTTAAATTACTAATTTAAATAAAGTTTTTGGTCTAAAATCAATGTATATTCATTATATTTTTACTAAATAAAATTAAATATGTATTAATTAAGTTAATTAAATTTGAAAGTTCATTGTAATTATGTTAAAAAATATTCAATGTATCGTAATTACTGAATTACTATATAAATTTCTATGGAGTGTTCTTTCAAATGATACCAAAAATGGCTTCTCATACTTTGCTAAATTACCCTATGTATATATCTATATATATACTTGACATATGTATTGGAAAAATTATTAATTTATGGAGATAATAAAACAATGTATTTGGCTGTCCTTATTCCTGATTTACTGTTTTTCTTCTCGAAGAAGCTCTTTGTTATTACTAAAAGCTTTGAAAGAGATTCCCTTGTTCTCCCCTCCCCGGATAAAGAGATCCTGCTAGTTGGCTGGAGTAAGCCTAGAGAAGGGTTTGCTAAGTTGAATACTGATGGCTCCTGCCTTAGCAATGGCAGAATTGCTGCCCGAGGAGTTCTTCGGGATGCTGGTGGCAATTGGATGGCGGGGTTTACCCATAACTTGGGGATGGGCTCCTCCTTTTCTGCGGAGCTCTGGGGTATCTTGTCAGGTATTAAACTCGCCATTCGCATGGGTGTTAAAAAGCTCTCGGTGGAATCTGATAATCTGGAGGCTATTAACAGGATTTCAGATAGCCAGGCTGTTTGTCTGAAGAGCCAGAATCTCATCAAAGCTATTTTGAGGCTTCGTCCTGCCTTTGAGTATCTTAATTTCTCCCATATTTTTAGGGAGCAAAACCGCGTGGCGGATCGCTTAGCAGCTGCTGGGCATGGGAGAATGTTAGGTGTTTCTACCCTATCTGTTTCCTCCTTCTTTTCTTTTGCCTTCTCTCCTAGAGGATACGATTGGAGTCAGCCTTCCTAGACTGATCCCGGTGTAGGTTTTTTGTTGGTTTTGTTTTTTTCCTTTCCTTTCTTACAAAAAAAAATAAAGGTTATTTCAAAAAATTATTATTTTATTAATTTATTAAATTTGATTATTTTTTGAATTGGTCCAAATTAGGACCAGAAGAAATTATTATTTTAAAGAAATTATTAATTTATCGTGTATTAATTTATGAAGGTTTTACTGTAAAGAAGAAAAAACATTCCAACAGTTTTATTATAAGAGTTATTCTGTAGTGTCTCATATCTAAACCAAGATATCATGATAAGAAATATATCACATTAAAACTTGGAAATTGGAAAATGAAAAAAAAAAATAAGGTATGGCTTTAGTTGATAGTAATTTTGTAAAGCATGATGGAATTTTAAGTAATCAGATCACCAAAATTGAAAACCATAAAAATAAAAAAAAATAAAAAAAAAGTTCATTAAAAATCAAATTTGCTCCTAAAGTTATTATAAAAGGTTAATTTTACCCTCGTCATATAAAATAACTTAAATTTAACTCCATAATAGAAATTTTAGTACAATTTATTATTTTCTAAATAAACAATGGGAATTAGTGATGACAAGTGAATTGTGTCATTCACCGTTAGATCTAGTCTTATTAGAATCATAAGGTGGAGATTCAAAACGTCCTACGGCTTAGATTTAATAAGCCTAGATCTAACGGTAAATGTCCAAATTCACTTGATCATTAAGGTCCATATGAACATTCATGTTCCTACTAGGAGAGAAATCGAACTTCAACCTTTATCCCTAAAAGCATCTAACTTGTTTTGAATATGTTATACATGTGGAGATACCTATCAAGAAGAAATGGAATAAGAGTCAGATAAAATAGTTCAATTTTAACAAATACGTAGTTAGAACATCATGTATAATTATTAATAAAATTGATCTTATTTAAAAATGTTAGGAGTAAACTTGTAGAAATAAACATTGTACTATTTCATATAATAATAGACATTTTTAGAGGCAAGTTTAGATATTATCCTTTTTATTGAACTCAAGGGCCGGCTCCAGGGGGAGTTCCCCCAAGCCAGCGCCTAGGGCCTCACCTTTGGTGAGGGACTCATATTTTTTTTATATAAAAAAATGCCTCCTGAACATTGTATAAAAAGGGCGGCCCGGTCGCATTACGCGTCCCCGCTGAGCGAGGGTCCGGGGAGGGGTCCCACCACAAGGGTGTATTGGGGGCAAGCCTTCTCTTACCAATTTGATTGGCAAGAGGCCGCTCCTAAGACTCGAACCCGTGACCTCTGGTCACACGGCAACAACGTTTTACCGTTGCGCCAAGGCTTTGTATGTTAAGTTAAAATTTGAGGAGAGAGAATGAAAATTCATCTCCAACAGCCTCTTAGTGGCTCCTCAAATCACTAAGAGCTTCTCCATCCTCTCTATTAATAGAGAGCCTTTCTCCACCTCTTAGTGCCTCCTAACTTCATTTTTTATTAATAATTTATTACTGAATAGATTGAGGATCAACTCATAAAATTTTGGATAATTCGATGGTCAGATAGTGGTTTAAGCCTTGTAATTTATAAAAAACGTCTAACTCAACCAATCTCTAAATATCAAGATAAATTATTCTCTTTCTCCCCCCCCCCCCCCCCCCCAGAATCTTACGATTAGATTTGAGTTCAACCGTCCAAGATTAATTTGTAGGATTTAGTACTTTATCGTCTGCTTGCTTCTCTCGTGACTGATAAGAATAAACTTGATTTTACATGTACAAAAGTAAGAAAAATAATTATTTATTAACTTTAACTTTATGTTATTATTTGATTTTTGACTGTCAAGATTAGCATATGATTTGAATTGTAATTAATAATATATTGATTTTATTATTTGACATTTATTATTTTTAAAATAATATTGAATTTAGATGTGAAAAGAAATACAAAGATTACCTAGGGCCTCCAAAATACTGGAGATGGCCCTAAACTCAACCAATTAAATCTAATAACCATCTTTGATGACCCGCATTATCCATAAGTTCTACACTGAACCAAGTGTAGTCGGCCCGGTCAAAATCGAAGACATGGAAGTCAAGTAAGTTCGATCAAACTTCCAATTAGGTAGGTTGAAATTTACTTTTCTTAGAAACGTTGGGATAAGCTATTTCACATGTTAGGGGTAGATATACACTTCACACAAAATAAAATGGACATATTTGGACATTATCCCTAATTATTATAAATTAAATGTTAAATAATTTATTAGTCTCCACATTTTTACGTAATACATTGTTTAGTCGCTTTATTTTTAAAAACATATTATAAAGTCCATATTTTTGTCATTGTTAACCCTTTGGTCCTTTTGTCTATTTCTTTTAGATTTTTAACTAAAAATATATTAGCTTTAGGATAGCCGTAGTGCGATGCAAAATAGTTGTGTTACTCTGTTATTTTCTGTCTTGATGTTTATATTGAATATAACGATTAAAAATCTAAACAAATAGACACATAGACTAAAAGATTAATAGTGACAAATGATAGAGACCTTATAATGTGTTTTTTAAAATATGAGGATTAAACAATGTGTTATATAAATAAGAAATGACTGATAATATTTATCCGGAAAAAAAATGTATGATACAAATGTACAAAATACATTACACCAATATACTTAAACTTTACCCCACTTCTTAATTTGGTACATAAATTTCATTTTGTCTTAAAAAAATATACATTAAGTAAACATGATTTGATAATTTAGTATTTTTCACCGGTCATTAACGCGAGTTCGACAATATTTTATTGGAACCCACTTCCTCATTTTCTTCCTGCTCTTTAACCCTTTTAGCTTTTAATTTTAAATAAGGAAGTGTCTGGTGAACAACAGATAAAGATAAGCTCTCAAACACCTTCCAATAGAAAGACCTAATCTCACCCTACTTCTTAGGCACAACCTCTGCGATCCCATTGATAACTGGGGTAAACAAAATCTTTTTTTTTCCATCACAATCTTTCCCACCTTATCTACATTGTAAGCCCTAATCCTTAAACATAATAAGCCAAGAACCACATGCCTTCTTCATATGCTCCTTCCAGTTCTTATATTTCAAATCAACCACCTTTGCTGAGAAAGACTTGATCCATCAGTACCTGACCTTAGTGGAGTTATCTTTTACTTGGAGTAAATTATATCAAACGTACCTAAATTATACTTCAATTCACATTTTGATATCTAAATTACATTTTGTCCAAAAAATATACCCTAAATATGGATGACTAAACAATTTAATAATTTTAACAGGCACTAACCAGTCAATTCGAATTTGACTATTTATTTGACCAATTTTAAAAGTTTGACTATCTATTTAACCAATTAGCCTTTAAATAATATAGGCAAAAAGCATCCTGAGGCCCCTGATCTTTCATTGTTTGGTGCATTAAGCCCTCGATCTTTTATTTAGACACATTGAGCCCCTGATCTTTCACCATTTGGTGCATTAAGCCCTCGATCTTTCATTTAGACACATTGAGCCTTTGATCTTTCATATATGAGTGTATTAGGTCCTTCCATAAATCAATTAATATATAGGTTTATTAAGGGCATGTTTGGTTAGGTTTATATAATTGCAGCGTTTCGCATTTTCTCTGGACACTGCAACATTTTGGAGCTTTTCACGAAAAGCTCTTTTCATGAACAGTTGTTTGTAGTTATTTGTTATTGATAAAACTACCCTTCTTATTTCCACAAAATGTGTTTCAATTTTAACATTATTTTTATTTTTAGAACATAATTATCGAAAAACAAGGTTTTATTGTGTTCAATAAATTTTTTATTTTTTATTTAAATTATTTTTATTAATTTGTATAATATATTTTTTATTTTAGAATTTGTTATTTTTAGAACATTATTTGTTGTCACACCAAACATGCCCTTAATAAATCTATATATTAATTGATTTATGAAAGGACCTAATACACCCATATATGAAAGATCAAGGGCTCAATGTGTCTAAATGAAAGATCGAGGGCTTAATGCACCAAATAGTGAAAGATCAGGGGCTCAATGTGTCTAAATAAAAGATCGAGGGTTTAATGCACCAAACAATGAAAGATCGGGGGCCTCAGGATGCTTTTTGCCAATAATATATTATTTACATTCCAACCCTCTGTCGTTTCCATTCCTATTCCCTCTCCAATTTATCTCTCTCTTTCTCTTTCTCTATTACCACTTCTTCCCCACCGCCATTTCTCAATTGATATTTGTTTTCTCTCTTTCAGAATTCTTTTTTCATTTTCTATGCATTTGTTGTGCTTATATTAGAGTTCGTTCGAAATTGATGTTTGCAATGTATAGGTCAGGGATCTGAATGTTGATGGATGAATTCCCATGATTCATGTAAATGTTCTACACTGTTAATGCATTAGCAATGTATAAAAAAGTTTAATTTCCTTGAATAGAAAAACACGGTATATTATTAATTAGTGGAGTTTGCTAAGGGAAACTCGAGCCTTCACCAAATGAGGGTTGGAGCTGCTTAATTGACGGTGGTTAGCACTCCAACCACCCCCAATTCTCCACGCCAATGAGGCGTGGAGTGCCAATTTCAACAAAAAAAAATTTGTTGAAGTTGGCTGTTCAACTAAATGGGTAGAACAATTATTTTATTTTATTCTAATTCTGTAATTTTTATGTTTTGATGAAAATTATTAATTTGTTTTTCTCAAACAATATTTTGTTAATTTAGGTTTAATTTTAAAGAGTTTTTTAGTTAAATGTTATTAAAATTATAGGATTAAGGTGTAAAATACCCCTGACGTTTTGGGGCAGGATGAATTTTACCCCTAACATTTAAAATGGTACAATTTTATCCCTAACGTTTGTAGCCAAGCGTAATTTTACTCCTAACGTTGATGATTTGAGATCAAATGATTTCTCAAATTGACCCAAATCATCAACGTTAGGGTAAAATTGATTGTGGCTACAACTTTAGGGGTAAAATTATACTATTTTAGAAGTTATGGATAAAATTGCACTTGACCCAAAACGTTATGGGTATTTTTGCACCTTAACCCATAATTATATTGTGTAGTATATATTTTTTTATAAATTAATGTATATTTTGGATAAAATTGCAATGATTAAATTAAATAATATATTTAAAAAAACATATAGTAAAACTAACGATAATTAAGATAACGTTCAATTTGAAATAACATTAACACATAATTTAGAACAACAATAATAATAGTAAGCTAAACACGGCAAGATTAAAAAAAACGACATGACTATTGGAACATGTTACAACAATAATACTAGAGACGCAATTTAAATAAAATAACGACATGACTAGTGAAACACTAATCTATTCCATGAAAAAATTATAATCTGGTAACTCATGGCTTGGTGGTTAAAGATTGTTCAAATAACTAAAGTTGTTCATGTTGAATGGCGGAGGCAGTTCAGACGCTTGAGATTGTTCTGCAATCCTAGCTTGCAAAATTTTTTTATTTTCTAGCTTCTAGTATTCACGTTCAACTGGATCTTCAATGGCATTGATATCCTTCGACATTATGTAGAATTTCATTTTCTTTTCACGAATTCGATTTGCTTTCTCACGAGATTGAATTGATCATTCTACCAAATCATAAAATTTTGGATCTTCTTCATTTGTGTTTTCCATTATTGCTTTTGATCGAGTTTCTTTTTTCTTTTTAAGTTCTGCCTTTTTAACTCCTAATGGTCTTTCCGATCCTGATGTCGAATTATTTTCATTGATGTTAATACTAATATGAGACAGACCTGGTGATTGTTGTGTTGGAAATTCAGAACTTAGAGTCTCGGACTCCAACGATAAGAATGAAGACTGTGACTTTCTCAATTTCTTTTTACCCTTTTGGACATTATCATTAAATTTTGGCAAATCTTTCATCATAGTCCAAACATGATCAAATTTGAACCCCGTTTTCCATTTGATATATGTCTTCATTAGTGTTCTTGCTCTTGCCATCTGAAATAAATTAAAAACTATTATGAAAGATTCATCATGCCTACAAATTTAAGCAATGAGATTAAAGAAATAAGAAATACTAACTATATCTTGAGGAGATATACCACTTATCCTCATCCCTTCAATCTGTCGGATGCACCCTTTTAACTGTCTTATAGCCTTCTCAATTTTTTCTACTCGGGACTCTAATGATCTCCAGTTTCTCTCCTCCCAACTCATTTGTTTTCTTCCATTGTATGCAATTTCTACTCGTTTCCACATTTCTTGTCTATTTTGATTTGCCCCCGTAGTCAAAATCTTGTGTAATCTCCATATAAGTAAAGCATAAAAGCTCGTCTTCTGCATTAGTGAATCCATCTCCACGAGTCATTATGTAAAACTATATGTAAGAATAAGTGTTTTGAATGAAGTGAATGCAATTTAAATCTAACGATTAAGGTATTTATAGAGGAAAAAAAATTGTTTTCCCAATATATCAACTCTTCCCACTGTACTAACTGTGTCCAAATCTTTCTGATATATAGTGATTGTGCCCAAAGCTTCATAGTAGAAAAAATAGTCATTTATGAAGAAAAAATATTCATTTTCCCTAGATTCTAACTCTGCCCAATAAAGCAAATGATGACATTCTTTTCAATATTTTTCATGGACATGTCTTTTTCAAATATATACTTACTGCGCATCACTCCATTTTTCAATAAAACAAATGATGACATTCTTGGATATTTCTTTCTAAAATGTAATGATTGTGCCCCAATTTCTTTTTTCCATAAAGCAAAAGATAATATTCCTGAACTTACCTTATTTTAATTGTATATAAATACTAGACACCACTTCAACTCATTTTATTCACACTTCTTTATTACATTTTATTCGTACTCAAACTTGAGCCATTTCGAAATGAGTTTATCTCTTACTAGTGATTCATTTTCAAACGATGGCATTGATCATGAAATCACAATGAAGTTATTATCTCGATATAAAAAAATATAAAGAACATGGTAGTTAGAGTACCGGCTCATCTCATGTTGGCTTAGTCAAAGGTCATCGAGTTATTTATCGTAACCGTGAAGAAGCAGATAAAATATAAACGAGGATTACTTTAGTAGTAATCCACGATTCGATGCTAAGACTTTTCGAAGAAAGGTTCAGAATGTTTCGTGATCTTTGTATCCGTATTTAGGGATGGCAACGAGTACTCTACTCGCGGGTACCCGACACTATCCGATCCTAATGGGACTACTTGTACCATGTATAAAAGGGTATGGGACGGGTATGGGATCAAAACCATTACTCGTTAGGGTAATGGGACGGGTATGGGAATACCCCCTAGGGTACCCGTTACCTGTCATAACTCTTTTACATATTAAAAAATAGGGTTAATTACAAATACCTACCTTATGGTTTGGCCGATTTGCGAAGTGGTACATGTGGTATTTTTTTTTTTGCAAACACAACCCTATGGTTGCAAAATTTTACATGTTTTTTTTACTTTGCCAAATTTGGCCGATAACGACTTCGAAATGAAAATTTTCAAGAATTAAACTTGTTTGGTATCATATTTACTATGGAACCATATTCTTAATTTTTCAAAATCATCATTTTTAGAGGTTTTTCTCTCTAAACATTATTTTTCTCTCTCATAAAAAACAACACCTAAATGACCTCAAACCTAAAAAGTTGAAGAATTAAAGTTGCTTAAAATATCATTTAGCTCTTGAAAATTTTTATTTCAAAGTCGTTATCGGCCAAATTTGGCAAAGTAAAAAAAAACATGTAAAATTTTGCAACCATAGGGTTGTGTTTGCAAAAAAAAATACCACAGGTAACACATCGCAAATCGGACATTTTGTGGAGAAATATTTTGCCACTAAATGCTATTTTTTCGCCACAAAATCCCTTAGTGGCGAAATCATACTTCGTCCTCAGTTCGACACCCTATAGGCGCCACACTAAGTGTTTATGGCGATTTTTCGTTTTGCCACAAGTGGGTATCATATTGTGGCGAAATATATATCATCACTTATTTCATTTATTTCCCCACGGATAAATATTTTATTTTGTTTAATATTTAGTTTTGTGGGAAATAAATTCGCCACAAAAAAATCATAGTTTATGTGGAACACATTATACCGCCACTGATAAGTGACATTGTGTGACAAAAAATTTGCCACAATTGATATATGTATTATGGAGAATATATATTTCGCCATTGATGAGTGACATTGTGTGACGAAATATTCGTCACAAATAATATGTTATGGGGAATTTGTTTTTCGACAATGATGAGTGACATTATGCGGCAAAACGTTTGTCACAAAATTTTCTATATGTTATCGGAAATGTGTATTTCGCTATTGATTTGTTGCATTGTGTGACAAAAAATTCGCCATTCACTAATATTTTATGGGAATGCAATTTATTTTCTAGGAATGCATTGTATGACAAAAAAAATTCGCCATTCACATACATCTTTCTCCCGAATGCAATTTTTCTATAATCTAATTAAATGTATGAAAATCTTCTTTCAACTGTCAAATGTGAAATTCCAAAAAATTAAATAAAATAAAATATGGATCTTAATGTTCATAGTTAATTTTCTTTTTAATCAGAGACTTGAATAGTGATTGCAACAGATCAAGTGCTGAATGGATAAAAATTAAAAAAATTAAGAACTAAATGCGCAAATTAAAAAAATCATAAAATTCAGGGTCTCTAATATGATACTGTGTTTATCATTGCATTTTGCAAAGGAAAAAACCCTAAATCAAACATAAAGATCCCGCAGCCTTTACATCTACTAACACCAAATCAGATCATTAGAGAAAAACCTAAGAGCTTGTAAATTTGGTAACCGCCTTGGTATCCTCTGAAACGGCATGCTTGGCCAACTCTCCCGGAAGAACAAGTCTCACGGCGGTCTGGATCCCCCTAGAAGTAATTGTCGGCTTCTTGTTGTACCTAGCCAAACGAGACGATTCCTGAGCCAATTTCTCGAAAATATCGTTGATGAAACTGTTCATAATCCCCATCGCCTTGCTGGAGATCCCGATATCAGGATGAACCTGTTTCAAAACCTTGAAGATGTAGATCTTGTAAGTCTCTACGCTCTTCTTCGTCCGCTTCTTCTTCTTGTCAGCGCCTCCGCTTTCCTTCGACAATTTCTTCTCTGCTCTCGGCTTTTTCTCTGCTGGCGCCTTTTCGGCCGGCTTCTTCTCGGCCATTTTCTTCTCCGCTGCCTTAGGTGCCATCGGGAATTGAAAATATTAGAGAGATATGAAACTTTTGAAGGGAAAAACAAGATGCTTCAGTGAATTGGTGAAAGTATCCGATGGAAGACGAATTCGTATATATTGGGAAAGGTGGATGAGATTTGATTGGCTGGTTAAGAGAGCCACGGATTGATGACGTGAATGACTAATAACCGTGGATTGATAAGGACTATAATGAACGCATGAGATTTGTCAAGAGGAGCGGGCGTTAAAATTACTAAATTGAAGTGGATTTTGGGGAACTACGAACTACGGTGGATCTTAACGCATAGGGAATTGACGGTCAGGATCATTTGAGTTTCTTTGGGCATAACGCAAACAGTGCATTTTGCTAAATTTATTTACTTTTTTTTTTTTTGATAAATTGCTAAATTTATTTTGTAAAGCGCATTGTTGCTATGAATTATTTCCACCTTCACTAATTAAGATTGCATGTGGAAAGAGCCTATACTCTATATCTGCCTATACTCTATACCAATAGGCATTTTTAGTTTTTTTTTTTTTTTTCTTTTTTGGTATTATAGGCATTTTTAGTATTTGATAGAAATGTTTATTATGTTTTCTATAAAAAGTTTTTTTTTTCTTTTTCTTTTTATAAAAAGTTATTTATTAAATAAAAAAGATATATATATACATATTAGAAAATTATTTATTAATATGATTTTTATATTAAAATTTAAAAAATTAACATTTATTTTAACTACCTTTTTAATTTTATGATTATAATTTTTAAATTATTTTACGTATAACATGGTATAAATAAAGCTTTTTTATTAATTAAGATATGTGTTTTAGTGGGAATTGTAAATTCCCCGTTAATTTTAAACTTTAGTGGTGAATTATAAATAATCCCCACTAATGTGTTTTAAAGTATTTTTTAATAAAACTCTAATAAAATGCATATGTGCCGTGTTTTGTGGCGAAAATCTAACTCTCCACCAGTGTTGTTAAAGGCGCGCCTCGGCTAAGGCTCCAGCCTTAGCGCCTCTGGTGACCAAAGGCGGGCGCGGGCAGTAAGGCGCGCGCCTTGGTGCGCCTTTGTGCGCCTCAAGCCAGGCACAAGGCGCGCGCCTTGGTGCGCCTTGGCTTCCTTATGGTAATTTAGGGTATTTTAGGATATTTTAGGGTTGAGTTGAGGGTATATTAGGTTTTTTAGGGTATTTTAGGATTTCTAACTTCAAAAAAGAAAAGAAAAGAAAAAAAGTAGCAGACATATCACGTAACTCGCAGCTTCCAAAAGTTTGCTCTCCCTCCAACAACAACGGCTCTTCTTCCATCATCAATTCATCGCTCAGGTATGTTTCTTCTTTCTCTTTTGTTTCTTCTTCCTGTACTCTTCCTTATCTTCTCTCTTGTTCCTTCTTTCTTCCTGTACTCTGTTTTCCTCTTCTTTTTTTGTTCTACTCTTTTTTCTATTATTTTCTTCTCTTCTTTCTATTATTTTCTTCTCTTCTTGCTCTCTTCTTTTTCTATTCTTCCTCTGTGTTTTGTTTCTCTGATTCTTCCTCTATTCTTGTTTTTTTCCAAATTTATGTCAGTGTCTGTTTTTTTTTCCAGTTTCAGTTTGTTTTGAACAACTTTTTTTTTTTCAGTTCCATTTTGGGTTTCTGAATTCATGTGTTTTTTTCTGCTTGTGTTTCTGTTGTTGTTTTTTCAATTTCTGAATATGTTAGTGTCTGTTTCATTTGGAATATTTTATTGTTTATGTTTATGTTTCAGATTATGTTATTTGAACATGGTTATATGCTTATGTTTATGTTTCATTTCAATTTCAGAATATGCTATTCAAATGTGTTGATTATAAATGTTTAAGTTTTATGTTATTATGTGTAGGTGAATCGCAATGGCTTCGGCTTCCGGGACTAATAAGCCCAATAGTTCTACAATTGATTGTACTCTTACTTCGAAAGACCCGGGGTGGAAATATTGTAAAATGTTGGAGGCAAAGAATAAGAATGATTTGAATTGTAATTTCTGTGGTATTACATTCAGAGGTGGGATTAGTCGAATCAAACAACACATTGTAGGAGGTTATAGAAATGCGAAGAAGTGTAAGAATGCTCCACAACACGTTTATGATGAGATTGAATCCTATATGGTGAAGAAGAAGACCGAAAGATCCATTCTTCAAAATCAAAGAGATGCATTTATGGACTTTGAGGATGTAGAAACTTTGGGTGACGATTCAAACGAAGATGATATAGCCTTTGAAGTTGAACCATTGAAAAGGAGCAATACCAAACTTGGGAAAAAATCAAAAAGACCACGACAAAAGGGTCAAATAGATTTGTATTTCACACCTAGTGCAAAAAAGGTGGTGAAAAGTAGAAAAGAATCGAAGTTGAAGCAAACAACGATAAATGATGCATGTAAGAAGGAACTGCGAGAAAGAGCATGTTTGGATATTACCAAGTGGATGTATGATGCTGCCATTGCATTCAATGCAGTCAAATACCCGAGTTTTGACGTTATGGTTGAGTCGATAGGTCAATATGGTATTGGTATGAAAGCTCCATCTTACCATGAAGTGCGCGTTCCTTTTCTAAATAAGGTGGTTAATGAAGTGAAGGACTCAATGAAGAGTTATGAAGCTGAATGGTCGAAGTATGGATGCTCGATAATGTCAGATGGCTGGACTGATAAGAGGAGTAGGACTTTGATCAATTTTTTGGTGAATTCTCCGAGTGGGACTGTTTTTATAGAGTTTGTTGATGCTTCTGAACATTCAAAGACAGAAGCTTTGATGTGTTCACTATTTCAAAAGATGGTGGACCGTGGGGGTGTTGAAAATGTGGTTCAAGTTGTTACTGATAGTGCTGCTAACAATGTTAATGCAGGTTAGTGTGGTTTAACGCTTATTTAAGTTTAATTCATGTTTAATGCTTATTTTCAATTTTTATATTTATGGAGCTATGTTTATTTTTTCATAGGTAAAAAGTTAATGAAAGAAAACAAACATTTGTTTTGGACTCCATGTGCTGCACATTGCATTGATTTGATATTGGAGGATATAGGAAAGATGCCTAAAGTTCAACTAACTTTGAAGAAGGGAATAACCTTGAATTCCTACATTTATGTTCGACCGGGTGTAGTGAACATGTTGAGGATGTTCACTAACAAAAGAGATCTTGCTAGGCCCGGGGTGACAAGGTTTGCAACTGCTTTCTTAACATTTCAACGCTTATATCAAGAAAAACATAATCTGAGGAAGATGTTCACTTCAGAACAATGGACAAGTAGCAAGTGGGCAAAAGAGGCCGGTGGTAAAAAAGTTGTTCTAATTGTGTTGTCGGATAAATTTTGGACGAATATTCTTTATATCTTAAAGATATTTGGTCCATTGGTTCGTGTTCTTAGATTGGTTGATAGTGAGAAAAGGCCACCGATGGGGTATATTTATGAAGCGATGGATAGAGCTAAAGAAGCCATTGCTAAGGCTTTTGAGAACAGTGAGAAGAAGCAAGAGAAATACAAGGAAGTCTATGAATATATAGACAAAAGATGGAATTGTCAACTTCATCAACCTTTACATGCGGCTGGAAATTATCTTAACCCGGAATACTTCTATTCGAATGATGTCCTCTCAAATGCAGAGGTTTGTAATGGGTTCTATGAATGTGTCCAGAGGCTTTGTCGTACCGATGAGGAGCAAGAAACTATCCTTCAAGAGCTAAGTATGTATCAATATGCAAAAGGGTTGTTTGGGAACCCATTTGCTATTAGGCATCGGAGCACAAAATCTCCAGGTAATATTTAATATTGATTAGTCTTTTGTAATATTAACTAAGTTTTAATTAAAAGTTTCAATTTAAGCTCAATTTTCTATTGATGTAACAGCTGATTGGTGGACTTGTTATGGAGCTTCCACTCCAACTTTAAGAAATTTTGCTGTGAAAGTGCTAAGCCTCACGTGTAGTGCCTCTAGATGTGAACAAAACTGGAGCATGTTTGAACATGTAAGGGACTTTGTTAGTTTGTTAGTGGTACTGTTTAGCTTTAGCATCATTCTTAATTTTCAAAATATATGATATATTGTATATTTTATATTTCAGGTTCATACTAAAAAGAGGAATAAGCTTGCTCAAGAACGGTTGAATGATTTAGTGTTTGTGAAGTATAACCGAGCACTAAAGTTTCGTCGTGAAACTCGTGACACTATTGATCCTATTTCTTTAAGAGATATAGATGACTCCAATGAATGGTTGATGGGTAGATTGGATGGAGGGGAGTCGGGTGATGATGATGATCTAGTACACCCAAATGAGGGATTGAGATGGGCTCATGTTGGTGATGCTATGGGAGCGGATGAAAGTGCTTATCAAACTAGAGGAGTAGTAAAAAATGCTGCAAATGCATCTAGTTCAAGTGTTAGGTCTAAGGCTAAAGAGAAAGATAAGGGTAAAATGCATCTTATAGATGATGAACCCGACTTTGTAGATGATGAGTACATTGATGAGGAAGGTGACAATGATGAGGAGATTGAGAACCTTATTCAAGAAGCATATGATGATGGAAGTAGTGACGATGATGATGATGATGATGATTCTAATGAAGATTAGGAAGGAAGACTAGGAAGTTAAAGATTTCTAGAGTCAAGACTATTAGTTGTTTTAAGTTAGAATTACGAGTTTTAGATTATGTCTTAGTAGTTAACTAGAACTTAACTAGTGCATTTTATGGTTTATTGTTGGTTTTTGATTATTTATGACTAGTTTTATAAATTTATTATTTTTTTTTTGGTGCGCCTCGAGTCGCTCGGGCGCGCGCCTTAAGTTGCGCCTTGCGCCAAGGCTCCAGGACCCCCCTTGCGCCTTAGTGCGCCTTGCGCCTTTAACAACACTGCTCTCCACAATATATTTTATGAATTGTGAAAAAATTACAAATTCACCATAAATGTTTAAAATTACAAAATTTAGTAGCTAGATTACCGCCTAAATATTGCCGCCTATTATTTTAGAGGTTTTTGTGGGGAAATTTAGTATTTCCCCACTATTAAGCATAGATTTTAGTGAGGAAAGACGGACTCCCCACAATATATTTATGATATTTTTAAAGAAAAAGATGAAAAGAATGCGAATTTTTTTATTACCATCTAAAATTGGGGCTGTTATTTAGCTTTATTGTGAGAAATTAAAGTATATCGCCACTACAGTGCATTTGCATTAGTGAGGAGATTCAGAATCCCCACAATATATATATTTTTCTGTGGTGAATATACAACTTCCCACAAATATATGATGTGAACTATGACAAATTTTTTGAATCCCCACTAATATATAATGTTATATAAAAGACAAATAATAAAGCAATGGCACATACACAATTTTTTTATAGTGGGAAAAATCATTTAAAACGCCACATAAATATATACAATTTTATGCGAATTTATAATCCGTCACTGAAAGGGGTTTATGTGTGGAATTAATTTGTTCGCCACTAAAACATGCATTATTTTATGGGGGAACACCTTAATTGCACACAAAAATATATCTAATTTTATGGCGAATTAAAATTTTACCACTATATATTATGTTGTTGTGTCGAATATATTATTTCGCCACCGATATATCATTTTTTGTGGGGAATAAGTAAATTCCCCACTGAAATCTTATGATCAGTGGCGAAATATGTATTACCCACAAATCTATTAATTTTAGTGGCAAATAATATCTCCTCACTAGATATTCCCCACAAAAAGAGTGATTTCTTGTAGTGACGCCAATGAGGCGTGGAGTGCCAATTTCAACAAAAAAAATTTTGTTGAAGTTGACTGTTCAACTAAATGGGTAGAACAATTATTTTATTTTATTCTAATTCTGTAATTTTTATGTTTTGATGAAAATTATTAATTTGTTTTTCTCAAACAATATTTTGTTAATTTAGGTTTAATTTTAAAAAGTTTTTTAGTTAAATGTTATTAAAATTATAGGATTAAGGTGCAAAATACCCCTGACGTTTTGAGACAGGATGAATTTTACCCCTAATATTTAAAATGGTACAATTTTATCCCTAACGTTTGTAGCCAAGCGTAATTTTACTCCTAACGTTGATGATTTGAGATCAAATTATTTCTCAAATTGACTCAAATCATCAACGTTAGGGTAAAATTGATTGTGGCTAAAACTTTAGGGGTAAAATTATACAATTTTAGAAGTTATGGATAAAATTGCACCTGACCCAAAACGTTATGGGTATTTTTGCACCTTAACCCATAATTATATTGTGTAGTATATATTTTTTTATAAATTAATGTACATTTTGGATAAAATTGCAATGATTAAATTAAATAATATGTTTAAAAAACATATAGTAAAACTAACGATAATTAAGATAACGTTCAATTTGAAATAACATTAACACATAATTTAGAACAACAATAATAATAGTAAGCTAAACACGGCACGATTAAAAAAACGACATGACTATTGGAACATGTTACAACAATAATACTAGAGACGCAATTTAAATAAAATAACGACATGACTAGTGAAACACTAATCTATTCCATGAAAAAATTATAATCTGGTAACTCATGGCTTGGTGGTTGAAGATTGTTCAAATAACTAAAGTTGTTCATGTTGAATGGCGAAGGCAGTTCAGACGCTTGAGATTGTTCTGCAATCCTAGCTTGCAATTTTTTTTTATTTTCTAGCTTCTAGTATTCACGTTCAACTGGATCTTCAATGGCATTGATATCCTTCGACATTATGTAGAATTCCATTTTCTTTTCACGAATTCGATTTGCTTTCTCACGAGATTGAATTGATCTTTCTACCAATCATGAAATTTTGGATCTTCTTCATTTGTGTTTTCCATTATTGCTTTTGATCGAGTTTCTTTTTTCTTTTTAAGTTCTGCCTTTTTAACTCCTAATGGTCTTTCCGATCCTGATGTCGAATTATTTTCATTGATGTTAATACTAATATGAGACAGACCTGGTGATTGTTGTGTTGGAAATTCAGAACTTAGAGTCTCGGACTCCAACGATAAGAATGAAGACTGTGACTTTCTCAATTTCTTTTTACCCTTTTGGACATTATCATTAAATTTTGGCAAATCTTTCATCATAGTCCAAACATGATCAAATTTGAACCCCGTTTTCCATTTGATATATGTCTTCATTAGTGTTCTTGCTCTTGCCATCTGAAATAAATTAAAAACTATTATGAAAGATTCATCATGCCTACAAATTTAAGCAATGAGATTAAAGAAATAAGAAATACTAACTATATCTTAAGGAGATGTACCACTTATCCTCATCCCTTCAATCTGTCGGATGCACCCTTTTAACTTTCTTATAGCCTTCTCAATTTTTTCTACTCGGGACTCTAATGATCTCCAGTTTCTCTCCTCCCAACTCATTTGTTTTCTTCCATTGTATGCAATTTCTACTCGTTTCCATATTTCTTGTCTATTTTGATTTGCCCCCGTGGTCAAAATCTTGTGTAATCTCCATATAAGTAAAGCATAAAAGCTCGTCTTCTACATGAGTGAATCCATCTCCACGAATCATTATGTAAAACTATATGTAAGAATAAGTGTTTTGAATGAAGTGAATGCAATTTAAATCTAACGATTAAGGTATTTATAGAAGAAAAAAAATTGTTTTCCCAATATACTAACTCTTCCCAATGTACTAACTGTGTCCAAATCTTTCTGATATATAGTAATTGTGCCCAAAGCTTCATAGTAGAAAAAATAGTCATTTATGAAGAAAAAATATTCATTTTCCCTAGATTCTAACTCTGTCCAATAAAGCAAATGATGACATCCTTTTCAATATTTTTCATGGACATGTCTTTTTCAATATATACTTACTGCGCATCACTCCATTTTTCAATAAAACAAATGATGACATTCTTGGATATTTCTTTCCAAAATGTAATGATTGTGCCCCAATTTCTTTTTTCCATAAAGCAAAAGATAATATTCCTGAACTTACCTTATTTTAATTGTATATAAATACTAGACACCACTTCAACTCATTTTATTCACACTTCTTTATTACATTTTATTCGTACTCAAACTTGAGCCATTTCAAAATGAGTTTATCTCTTACTAGTGATTCATTTTCAAATGATGGCATCGATCATGAAATCACAATGAAGTTATTATCTCGATATAAAAAAATATAAAGAACATGGTAGTCAGAGTACCGGCTCATCTCATGTTGGCTTTGTCAAAGGTCATCGAGTTATCTATCGTAATCGTGAAGAAGCAGATGAAAATATAAACGAGGATTACTTTAGTAGTAATCCACGATTCGATGCTAAGACTTTTCGAAGAAAGGTTCAGAATGTCTCGTGATCTTTGTATCCGTATCTAGGGATGGCAACAGGTACTCTACTCGCGGGTACCCGACACTATCCGACCTTAATGGGACAACCTGTACCATGTATAAAAAGGTATGGGGCGGGTATGGGATCAAAACCATTACCCGTATAGGGTAATGGGACGGGTATGGGAATACCCCTTAGGGTACCCGTTACTTGTCATAACTCTTTTACATATTAAAAAATAGGGTTAATTACAAATAACTACCCTATGGTTTGGCCGATTTGCGAAGTGGTACCTGTGGTTTTTTTTTTTTTTGCAAACACAACCCTATGGTTGCAAAATTTTACATGTTTTTTTTACTTTGCCAAATTTGGCCGATAACGACTTCGAAATGAAAATTTTCAAGAATTAAACTTGTTTGGTATCATATTTACTATGGAACCATATTCTTAATTTTTCAAAATCATCATTTTTAGAGTTTTCTCTCTCTAAACATTATTTTTCTCTCTCATAAAAAACAACACCTAAATGACCTCAAACCTAAAAAGTTGAAGAATTAAAGTTGCTTAAAATATCATTTAGCTCTTGAAAATTTTTATTTCGAAGTCGTTATCGGCCAAATTTGGCAAAGTAAAAAAAAATGTAAAATTTTGCAACCATAGGGTTGTGTTTGAAAAAAAAAAAATACCACAGGTACCACATCGCAAATCGGCTAAACCACAGGGTAGTTATTTGTAATTAACCCTAAAAAATATTATTATGTTTTAGATGTAAGATATTAGATTTGAACACCAACCTTTTATTTTTCAACCATTAAGTGATGCCACTAATCTACTTTGTTTTTATTGATTAAGGTTAAATTTGTTCAATTTTTTGATGGATGATTTATTAAACTTATACTTTGTTAAGTTTATAATTTTTTGTCTTATTTATTGATTCTTAACAAGTAAGGGTCCCGTGGGTACCCATGAATTAAATGGGACGGGTATGGGATGCAAAACATATACCCGTTAGGGTAATTGGACGGGTATGGGATGCAAAACATATACCTGTTAGGGTAATTGGACGGGTATGGGTAATTAAAAAATAAAAGGGTAAGGGAAGGATTGACACTATCCGCGGGTACCCTACCTGTTGCCATTCCTATCTGTATCATAGATGCAGTCAAAGCTCATAATGTTTACTTTCAACAACGTTGTGATGCTGTTGGTAGAATGTGATTGTCATCTATACAGAAAGTAACAACTTCCTTACGAATTTTGGCATATGGAGTTCTGGGTGATGCTGTTGATGAATACTGTAAAGTTGCCGAGTCAACATCAATAGAGAGCTTGAAATTTTTTTATCGGACCATTGTGGAAATTTTCTCCGAGCAATATCTTAGAAGGCCAAATGCAAATAATATTGCTAGATTACTTCATATCAGGGAATCTCGTGGTTTTCCTGGTATGTTGGGTAGTTTGGATTGCATGCATTGGGAATGGAAGAATTGTCCGACAGCTTGGCAAGGACAATATAGCGGACGTTCTGGTTCACCGACAATTATTTTAGAAGCAGTGGTAGATTATGATCTATGGATATGACATGTATATTTTGGTATGCCTGGAACCAATAACGATATTAATGTGTTAGATTCATCTAATCTATTCTCTGAACTTGCTAATGGTATTGCACCTCCAGTGCACTATACTATTAATGAAAAAGAATGCAATACATGTTATTATTTAGCTGATGGTATTTATCCTAAATGGTCTACCCTAGTTCAAACGATTCGTAACCCACAAAGTCCAAAACGGAGACATTTTGCAAAGGTACAAGAATCATGCAGAAAAGATGTGGAGCGTGCTTTTGGAGTTTTAAAGGCAAGGTTTGCCATTATTACTAACCCATCACGATTTTGGAGAAAAAACATACTTCATGATATTATGCGAACGTGCATTATCCTACACAATATGATAACTGAGGATGAACGTGATCTATCGTTACCCATTCAGGATCCACTTACAGCACCCTCAAATCTAGAAAGTCCAATAAATCACGATACTCAATTCCATGATTTCCTACAGTGACATCGACAAATTAGAGATGAAAATGCACATTTTGATCTTCGCAATGAATTAATAGAGCATCTTTGGAAGGTATATTCTGATTCGATGAATTAGAATGATCGAGTTGGTTCAACAATTAGTTTTATGCATTTCATGTACTCGTGTTGTATTATTTTCAGTATATGGCATATGCTAAGTAGCATTTTATTTGTATGCCGATTTTCTAATATTATATCAACCGTTATGGTTTTAATTCATCATCTTCGTTCTATTTTAGCCTTTTGCAATATTAATTTTAACTAATCTAGAAATTTAACTATATTTAATTATTTAAATAATTATTATTAGTTTAAAATTAAGGGTAAAGTTCAAATAAAACTTATGTGGTTTCACTAATTTTCAGATAAAGGACTGTGGTTTACTTTTTGTCAAAACGAGGACTGAGGTTTTCAACTTTAGCAAAATAAGGACTTTTTCGATTGATACTATTAAAATCACCATTAACAACTTCAAAAATAACATATTTTAAGAACTACTAATATTCTAAGCAACTTTAATTCTTCAATTTTTTTATTTCGAGATTATTTAGATGATGTTTGGTAAAGAGAGAGAAAGTGAATGTTCCAAAAAAGATGATTTTCTAAAATCAAAAATTTAGTTCCATATAAAATATGACATTGAACAACTTTAATTCTTAAAAATTTTCATTTTCAGGTCGTTAAAGATAGTTTTAATAGCATTATTAAAAGTGCGAAACCTCATTCCTCGTTTTGACAAAAAGTAAACCACAGTCCTTTATTTGAAAATTAGTGAAACCACAGGGGTTTTATTTAAACTTTTCCCTAAAATTAATAACCTTGATATTGTATTTTTTATTATTTTTAATTAGCTCTCGAATTAATTTTTATTATAGATTATTCATAATTATAATTATTATAATAATAATATATGTAAAAAATAATAAAATATTAATAAAAGTGTTAGGTAGGATGGAATAAAGTAGAGAATATTCTTTTTGATGTAATAAATGGTGTAGTATGTTGGAGAAAAAATAGGATTTGACGTATAGAAAATAGAAAATGAAGATAGAAATAGCGTAATGGGTTGGAGATGGTCTAATCATTTGAGAAGCTTTTCACCTGAGATCTCAATGGAGTCCCAAAATTAGAAAAGTGACATCCTTACCCAAAATAGAACTCACCAAAGCAGAAACAACTAAACAAAAACACACCATTATGACCCCAAACCATCAACTTAAACTTTAACCTGTTATGGGTCCCGCCCATATTTAAAGTCCATTTATTATTAATTTTGGCTTCTTTGAGAAGCTATATTAATGTGTATTTATTAGAATGAGTTGTATTCATTTAATATAAGTGAAGGAAGAAGAAAAGACACATACAAAAGAAATTTTCGGATTTGGCCTTTCTCTCTTTAGGTCAGTTCACGTTTTTATCGATTTCCGGAGACTGAACCGTCGGATCGTCACGATTTTTGGACAGGAGCTTCTAGACATATTGTTCATTGTTCTCACCGTTGGGATTGCCCTTCGGAGGTCGGGAAGGTCTGTTCGGAGTTAGGGCAGATTGTAGACTGATTTCTTCTCTTTCTTGGTATTTGTCTACTTCTTAAAATCTCTTATTGTCTCATAATTATTGGTGGGTTATAAACCTTTTGTAAGACTTTGTTGGGTTTATTTTGCCCTCAATTTTATCATAATAAGAGAAGTAGGGTGGACTCCTCAAAGGTCCCGTGGTTTTTACTCTTCACACCAAAGAGGTTTTCACGTATAAATCTTGTGTTGTTGATTGTGGTTTTGGATTTCCATTCTAGTGGTTATAGTTGCTATTTTGATTTAGACTTGGGTTGTGCTTTGGTTGATTGTTTGTTAGATTGATCCTTGTAGTGTTGTTATTGGTATTCCGCGTATTTGATTGTTGTTATTGGTAACCCGTCTTTTGGGTCCTTCAATTGGTATCAGAGCAAGGTTAATTTTGAAGTTAGCTATGGAATCTAATAGCAATAATAGTTCAATGGTTAAATTGACATCAACCAATTATTCTATATGGAGACCAATGATGGAAGATTTGTTATTTTGCAAAGATTTGTATGACCCAATTGATGCAGAAACCAAAGAGGATGGTAGTTTGTCCAAACCAGTCAAACCAGAAACATTGGAAGATAGAGAATGTGATAAGTTGAAAAGAAAGACTTTAGGGACTATCAGACAATGGGTTGATATTAGCATTTTCAACCATGTTTCTCAAGAGTCCGACCCATATGATTTGTGGAAGAAATTAGAGGGTCTTTATGAAAGAAAGACTGCTCATAACAAGGCTTCTTTGATTAAGAGGCTTGTTAATTTGAAGTTGAAAAGTGGGAAGTCAGTTTCTGAACATCTTAGTGATTTTCAAGATATAATCAACAAACTTACCACTATGAAGATTATTATTGATGATGAGTTACAGGCTTTATTTCTGTTGAGTTCATTGCCAGATAGTTGGGAAACTCTTGTTGTGACTATTAGTAACTCTGCTCCGGATGGTGTACTTTCTTTGGATGTGATTAAAGAGAGTATGTTTAATGAAGAGATAAGAAGAAAGGAGATGGGAGTTGATAATTCACAAGCTCTTGTTGTTGAGAACAGAGGTAGAGGCAAGAGTAGAGGTCCAAAGAGGCGTGGTAACTCAAGAGGTAGGTCTAAGTCCAGAGATGGGAAAGAGCCTATGGTATGTCATCACTGCAACAAACCGGGTCACATAAAGAAATATTGCTACCGTTGGAAAAGAGAACAAGGCAAGAAGCAAGATTCTCAGAAGGAGGGAGATGACAAAAATACTGCAGCTGTCACTTCTAAAAGTGATGATGGTGTTTCTTTTATTTGTGCAACTAGTGAGTGTCATCATGTTGATGGTTCAGGCACATAGTGGCTTGTTGATACATGAGCTTCCTATCATTGTGTTCCTAGAAGGGAATACTTCTTGAACTACAAAGCAGGAGATTTTGGTAGTGTCAAGATGGGAAATCAGAGTTCGGCAAGCATTGTTGGCATGGGTGATATTCGAGTGAAGACAAGTGTTGGGTGCATGCTTATATTGAAGAATGTGCGCCATATTCCCGATATACGCCTTAACTTGTTGTCTGCAAATGTTCTTGATCTAGAAGGATTCAGACATACCTTTGGAGATGGCAAATGGAGATTGTCCAAGGGTTCATTGACAGTTGTTCGAGGTGATTTATGTTGTTCTTTGTATAAAACATACTTGAATGTATGTTCTGGTGAGCTAAATGCAGTTGAAGAAAAGAAATCTCCTAATTTGTGGCATAGAAGATTGGGACATATGACAGATAAAGGGTTAAAACTTTTGGCAGGTAAATCTTTTATTCCTGTTGATAAATCTGTTTCTTTTGACCCTTGTGATTATTGTTTAGTAGGAAAGCAACATAGAGCTTCCTTTTCTAAGAAGTCTACAAAGAAGGAAGGAAAGTTGGAGTTGATACACTCTGACGTTTGTGGTCCTTTAGAGGTGGAGTCTCTTGGTGGCAGTAAATATTTTGTCACTTTTATTGATGATGCTACTCAGAAAACTTGGGTTTACATGTTGAAGACAAAGAGTGAAGTGTTTGAAACTTTCAAGAAGTTTCATGTCATGGTAGAAAGGGAAACGGAAAGAAAATTGAAGTGTCTTCGATCTGACAATGGTGGTGAATACACTTCTAAAGAATTTCAAAATTATTGCTCACACCATGGCATTAGACATGTAAAAACTGTGCCCGGCACCCCTCAACACAATGGTGTAGCAGAGAGAATGAACAGAACAATTGTGGAGAAAGTGAGATGTATGCTTAGAATGTCTAATCTTCCAAAGACATTTTGGGCTGAAGCTGTTAATACTTCAGTGTACTTGATCAATCGTTCACCATCAATTCCTCTTGGCCTTGAGATACCCGAGAGAGTATGGAAGGGTAGAGATCCTACTTATTCACATTTGAGAGTCTTTGGATGCAAGGCATACATGCATGTGCCAAAAGAACAGAGATCAAAGCTTGATTCCAAGACTAATCCTTGTGTATTCGTTGGCTATGGTGATGAGGAGTATGGTTTTAGACTCTATGATCCAGAGAAGAAGAAAGTGGTGAGAAGCAGAGATGTAGTATTCTTTGAGCACGAGATGGGCTCAGAACTTCTGAGTACAAGGTACACTTCTACTCCAGATTTGTCTTTTGATATTACTGATACTTCTTCTATTTCTACTCCTATTCCTGTTGAGCAGCCAATAAATGAGAATGTTGAACCAACACTTGATGATGTTGAGGAGGTACAACCAAATGAAGATGGTGATGCACCAGAATTTGATAATGATGGTGATGGTGTACCAGAATTTGATGATGTTCCACATGATGATCAGAATGATGTAGAGGATGTTCATGAGCAGGGGGAGCAGCCAGCTCCTTTGGTGGAAGAAGCACCGGTTCGAAGGTCAACTAGAGAAAGAAAACCATCTACAAAATATCCAAGTTCAGAGTTTGTTCTTGTCACTGATGAGGGGGAGCCAGAGAACTTTGAAGAAGTGTTGTCTAGTAAAGACAAAAATCTTTGGCTTGATGCTATGAAGGAAGAGATGGATTCCTTGAAAAAGAATGAGACATATGTGCTTGTGAAGCCTCCTAAAGGCAAGAAGGTTTTGAAAAACAGATGGGTTTTCAAGAACAAGAAAGATGGTGACAAGATAGTGAAGCGCAAAGCCAGATTGGTGGTAAAGGGTTGCAATCAGAAGAAAGGCATTGATTTTGATGAGATCTTCTCTCCTGTTGTCAAGATGACATCTATAAGAACTGTTTTAGGTTTAGCTGCAAGTCTTGATTTGGAGTTGGAGCAGCTTGATGTGAAAACTGCTTTCTTACATGGTGATTTGCATGATGAGATATATATGGAGCAACCTGAAGGGTTTAAAGAGAAGGGAAAAGAAAAGCTTGTTTGCAAGTTGAAGAAGAGTCTTTATGGGCTCAAACAGGCACCAAGGCAATGGTATCGGAAGTTTGATTCTTTTATGACAAAAAATGGTTATAATAGAACTTCAGCAGATCCTTGTGTGTATTTTAGAAATTTCCCTGGAGGTAAATTTATTATCCTTCTTTTATATGTGGATGATATGTTGATAGTTGGACAAGATGTAGAGATGATTTCCAACTTGAAGAAGGATTTGTCCAAGTCATTTGACATGAAAGACTTGGGTCCAGCTAAGCAGATCTTAGGCATGGAGATAGTTCGTGATAGAAAAACTGGAAAGTTGTGGCTATCACAAGAAAAGTATATTGAACGTGTGCTTGAAAGGTTTAATATGAAGAATGCCAAGCCTGTTAATACACCTTTAGCAGCTCACTTCAAGTTGAGTAATAGAGCTTGTCCTAAGTCAGATGAAGAAAAAACGAGTATGTCTTCTGTTCCTTATTCATCTGCTGTTGGTTCTTTGATGTATGCTATGGTTTATACTAGACCAGATATCGCACAGGCTGTTGGTTTGGTGAGTAGATACTTATCCAATCCGGGTAAGGTTCATTGGGAAGCTGTTAAGTGGATTTTCAGATATTTGCGTGGTACTTCCAAATTGAGTTTGTGTTATGGAGGTGGAAAACCGATTCTTGAGGGATATACAGATTCAGACATGGCTGGTGATCTTGATAATAGAAAGTCTACCTCAGGTTATGTGTTTACATTTTCAGGGGGAGCCATTTCATGGCAATCCAAGCTACAAAAGTGTGTAGCATTGTCTACTACTGAGGCAGAGTATATAGCAGCTGTGGAAGCATGTAAAGAGATGATTTGGTTGAAGAGGTTCCTTCAAGAGTTGGGTTTGAAGCAATGTGAGTATGTGACATTCTGTGACAGTCAGAGTGCTATGGACTTGAGCAAGAATACCATGTATCATGCTCGTACTAAGCACATTGATATTAGATATCATTAGTTGCGGAATGTGATTGAAGAGAAAGAATTGTTGTTAAAGAAAGTCCACACAGATAAAAATGCAGCAGACATATTAACCAAGGTGGTTCTCGGAAGCAAGCTTGAGCTTTGTAATAAGCTTTCCGGGATGAGATTCAAACGTTGAAGAATTTGATTTTTTCTTCTCTCCGTGATGGGCTGGAGGGGGAGATTGTTATGGGTCCCGCCCATATTTAAAGTCCATTTATTATTAATTTTGGCTTCTTTGAGAAGCTATATTAATGTGTATTTATTGGAATGAGTTGTATTCATTTAATATAAGTGAAGGAAGAAGAAAAGACACACACAAAAGAGATTTTCGGATTTGGCCTTTCTCTCTTTAGGTCAGTTCACGTTTTTGTCGATTTCCGGAGATTGAACCGTCGGATCGTCACGATTTTTGGACAGGAGCTTCTAGACATATTGTTCCTTGTTCTCACCGTTGGGATTGCCGTTCGGAGGTCGGGAAGGTCTGTTCGGAGTTGGGGAAGATTGTAGACTGATTTATTCTCTTTCTTGGTATTTGTCTACTTCTTCAAATCTCTTATTGTCTCATGATTATTGGTGGGTTATAAACCTTTTGTAAGACTTTGTTGGGTTTGTTTTGCCCTCAATTTTATCATAATAAGAAAAGTATGGTGGACTCCTCAAAGGTCCCGTGGTTTTTACTCTTCACACCGAAGAGGTATTCCACGTATAAATCTTGTGTTGTTGATTGTGGTTTTGGATTTCCATTCTAGTGGTTATAGTTGCTATTTTGATTTGGACTTGGGTTGTGCTTTGGTTGATTGTTTGTTAGATTGATCCTTGTGGTGTTGTTATTGGTATTCCGCGTATTTGATTGTTGTTATTGGTAACCCGTCTTTTGGGTCCTTCATAACCCTCTTGGACCTGGACTGAATATTTAGGTCAGAAGACAAGGCACCACTAAGAGCACATCCAAAGTGACAGCTTGCATCGAATTGAACTTCACATACTGGTTAAAGAGCGAAGAAGCCCACAAAACTAGCATACAGAATTGATTTGTATAGGCTCAAGAGATGGATTAGAGGATCGAAGAGCAGACCTAAGGTTGGGTATTGAGTAGACCTGTCCACGGGCCCGGGTACCCGCCCGGCCCGCCCAGGCCTGTGTCCATTGGACCGGACTTGGACTATAAAAATTGTTCATCGGCCCAGCCCGGCCCAGGCCCGCCAAAGCCTGCCTATTTTTTGGGCGGGCTTGGGATTAATAAAAATAACACGGGCCGGTCCAGCCTGGCCCGCTTATTAATATTAATTGATAAATATATATTTATATATTAAATATTTATTTTTTTATAATTAACAATTATATATATAGATTTATGTGGGCTTATATGGGTTGAGCTCGGGATTTGATTTTTAAGCCCGAGCCCAGCCCGGCCCGAGCCCGCCTAAATTAATTGTGGGCTGGACTGGGCTTGGGCTGAGCATTTTTACTTAAAAACCCGACTGGCCCGGCCCGAGCCCGGCCCAGCCCGACCCATGGACAGGTCTAGTATTGAGTGAAGAGGAATCAACCGTACTGGAGAGAGTTTAAGAAAGGGAGAGAGGGACAAGGAAGAGAATATTCAAAGGATAAAAATAAAATATATTTTTTAATTTATTTAAGGATATAATAGATTATTAAAGGGTATAATAGCCTTTTAGTTTAGTAATTGTGTAATGGTTCCAAATTATGTGGGTAAAAGTGGTCAAACATTTGTTGACTAGTCAATTATCGGAGAAACGTACTTAAATATCCCGTCACTTATATTTAGGGTATATTTTTGAGACAAAATATATTCAATGTACTAAAGTGTGAACTGAAATATATTTCAGGTATCTTTAGTGTAATTTACCCCCTTTTACTTGTAAAGAATTCCTTGACCGCAGATAAACCTTTCTTTCTTAGAACGAAAGAACGGAGACTGCATTTTGAAAGGACATCTACTTATATTTTTGTAGGTATCCTTATGTTGTTAGCTTATCTTTTTTATCAATTGTCTAACCATGTCAAATCTTTAAATTGCTAACACGAGCGAGGCGACTTAGGGAAACACATTCGAGAAAAGATTTTTAAATACCTAAAAATTGCATAAATTTTTGGCTTAATAGGCACCCAACCCCCTAAACTTGTAACTTTTTTTCACATGGTCCCCTCAACTTAGGGGACAACCTCTCAACCCCCTCAACTCTCCAAAAACATCACATACAGCCCATTTTCACCCCTATGTTCGGTCAAAATATTGACCCGTGTAGAAAACGCGCTTGACTGTTGACCACACCAATGCCACGTGTCATTTTTGTAACAATCACTTGGATACATTTCACCTCGATGACCACTACCGCTAACCTCAGCACCTCGATAAGGCTGCGACAGTCAAGCGCGTTTCTACACGGGTCAATATTTTGACCGAACATAGTGGTGTGATCAACAGTCAAGCGCGTTTCTACACGGGTCAATATTTTGACCGAACATAGTGGTGTAAGGGGTTGTATGTGATGTTTTTGGAGAGTTGAGGGGGTTGAGAGTGTAGGGCCCACGAGTTCACCAACAGCTCCATCATTAGTATGATATTGTCCGCTTTGGGCGAAGCCCACACGGATTTGTTTTTGGGCTCCTTCCCAAAAGGCATCATACTAATGTAGTTCGTGAACTTCTTTATAAACTATGCAACTCCCTTGTATCTTTCCAATAAGCAGGGCTAAGAAAGCCTAGACTCATAGGCTGGCTAGGAAGTCTGATAAGGTTACCGGTTCAAAGGCCCAGATAGGTAAGACTTTTCCGAACTAGCCTGATAAGACTAAGCCTAAAGCCGGGCGTACCTAAGAGGTAGTAAGGTCAGCAATTAAAGAGGTCACCAATGAGTATTAAATACGTAATTGATGGGGTATGCCCCAGAACTAGGGATGAAGGCCGTGGGACTTGGGATGTATACCCAACAGAGAGGTTGTCCCCTAAGTTGAGGGGGCTAGGTGAAAAAAAGTTATAAGTTTAGGGGGTTGGATGCCTATTAAACCTAATTTTTTTTTATAAAATTTCAGATAGTTAAAAAATAATAATTTGGAACACAATAGAATTAATCAGAATATGCTTTTTTTTATTGATAAATGATATTTATATACGTATTTTAATCTTTTGTTCATTTACTTGTAAAAGTTATGGTTGTTATGATTGTGTTCCATTTATTGCTCGATATCCTAGTAAGTTGCATAACCTAAGAAATAAAAAAAAAATGGTAAAATGAATTGGTATGTTAAATGGGATGATATTAAATCAATAGTCTCATATTGTCAAATTGCAGAGGTTAATGCGAGATTTTATCTAGTCATGTTGTCTAGCTCTGAGTAAGATTACAAGCTATTCTTCATTTAGTTGAATAAGTCCTTTTTAACCCTAACACTAAGACATGTATTAATTGAAAAGTTGGATATACATGTAATAAATGGTATAAGACGACTCGTATCAATATTTTTGGAATGTTTAAACCTTTTAGGTGTAACAACTGCCCATTCTTGCGTGAAAGATGAGATCCGGAAAACTTATTTGTACACTTTAGTATACAAGAAAGTTTACACAAATCCTGACTAGACTTTAGATGAAACTCAAAAGGTCCATACTGGTTAAAACAAAATATTTAGGATAATGTTTTTAATGAGCTTTATATTTTTAGTTCAGTTGGTTTGCTACCGGTCAAAAGGTTTATGCAAGTCGTATTAAGGTGGTGTTTGGTTGCTGTTTTTCGATTTCTGTTTGCCTTTTCACTTTGAAAATGAGAGATTTAGGTATTTGGTTAGACACATTCTGTTTGCTTTTTGTAGCTGAAAAATAGCTTTTTATAAAAGCAGGGAATCATGCTTTTTGGAAAAACAGTTTTTTCAAACAGCAAGTAAAACAAACGGGTCATAACTTTGTTTCTTATTGTTTTTGGAGAATATTATTAGTGTTTATGTTGTTTTTGGATATTCGATTAGATTTAATAAGTTTATTATTTGATAACTTATTTATGAATGATTTCTTGCTTAGTCATTAACCAAATCAGATAACTTATTGGATTATCCCATCCTCTAATCAAATCAGTTAATAAAAAAGGTAATCATATAATCAATTAACAGCTAACAGTTATTTAGCAAAAAAAAAAATCTGTCTTAAAAAATAAAATTGCCAAAGTGTTTTAACCGTGTTTACAGTAGTTTATTTTTTGTGAACCAATATTTTTTTTTTTTTTGATAGAAAGCCAAGAAGGCTACGACAGCAAATTACATTTATGAGAGATATAAAAGTCTAGAAACTGAGGAACTTCCTCAACAAAAAATACAGGAACTAATAAAGATTTTGCCCACTGGGCCACTTCATGCCCGGCTGTGTTTGCAATTCGCCGGATATAATTAACTTGCAGCGAGGAAAATTGTGGAAACCAAAGCTTTATGTCATCAAGAATCACTTTTGTGCATCCCCCATTCCAAGCAGTTTCAAGTCCCAGAAGCATAACATTCGTCTCAGCAACTTCAACCGAAACTGTTGGACTCATCGGAGATGCTGCCACAAACGCAACATCACCCCTCTCATCCCTGACGACAACCCCTAAACCGCCCGCCATGTTCTTAGACCAAGAGGCGTCAACATTCAATTTGTAAAAGCCTGATAGTGGAGCTGTCCAGACCGCATCTCTGCTGTCCACTCCCTCTCGGCGGTGAAGGGCCAATCCTGTACCCATAGACCAGTTTTCCAGCCATTCCCGTGCCGAATTCATCCCCCTATCAACCTCCCATTCATCCTTCGAGTGCACTAGTTGATTCCTACTGAACCAAGTAATGAATTATTACCTAATAAATGTTCACTTCTTGACCAAGGGAATACAAATAGTCGAACCATTCCCTAGGCTTGTTTGGATTGAGGTGATTGGAAGTAAGGTAGGGTAAGTGTTTATGAGTAACCTTATTTGTTTTGAGGTGAAATTAAGAGGTAGAGTAAGTGAGGGTAGGTGAGGGTATTTTTAAGCAATTTTACATGCACCCCAAATCGGTAGGGAAGGAAGGTAATTGATTTTTTTTTTCCAAAATTGTCCTTATTCTTTTGTTTATTTCCTGTTTCTTCTCCTTACTTCTTTATTTTTTTTTATTTCTTGTTACGTCTTTGTTTTCTATCCATTTTAATTTGATTTTTTTTTAAATATTGGTATGGTTTGATATATTGGTTTGGCTGAATTCTTTTAATTTGAACTTTTTTTTTCAAACTTTCTGATTTTCTTTTTATATTTAGCTTTTCATATTTAACTAAAATTATTATATAATAATTTAATAATTAAAAATAAGGGTATAAGAGTAATTTTGTAATAATCTTACCTTACTTTACCATCAAACCAAACATAATTATATTATTAAACCATCACTTACTTTACCTTCTAGCCAAACACAACAAGTTATCATATACACCCCACTTACTTTACCTTACTTTAATTACACTCAATCCAAACAAGGCCTAAAAGTTGACACCTGCAGTTCCACCTGCAGTCATTTAAGAACAATTTCTTCCACATAACTTTAACCCATGGACAGTCCCGCATGACATGAAGTTCGGATTCTCCTGTCCAATTACACGGCGGACACACAATTGGGGCTTGCACTCCTCTTTTCCGGAGGTTTCCAAACGTAGATAGAATTCCCCGAACAGCTTTCCAAATAAAGTGCTTTATTTTGTGTGAACCATTGAATTATAGTTAATGACCAAATAACATTAAGGTGCATATCGTAAAAACTGATATAAGAAATATGTGATTTTCTTGTTACTTGAATGCTCGGACTATTTGTGACTGCGTAGCAAGGAATTACTACCTTCAATTGGGATTTTTTTTTATAATGTATGAATTATTTAATTTGGGGAAAATTACAAAATTGGGTAAAATGGGAGACTCATTTACATATTAAGACCATTTTTCTAATCCATTACCTATCTAGACTATATTTTGTAACTTTCCAAAAATACCCTTCATGTATATATGACACTTAGAAAATTTTTAATCTTTTTCATTTTCCATTCCGTCTGACTTCGCATATATGACTTTTACTTCGCAAATTCGCAATATGCTAATTAGCAAAATCGATTTTACTTCGCAAATTCGCAATATGCTAATTAGCAGAATGATTTTACTTCGCAAATTCGCAATATGCGATATGATACATTCGGCACCAAGATATTATTCTCAATTCACCTCACCTCAACTCTCCTTCTTCAATTTAATTTCTATGTGGTTCTGCAAATTACTCAATTTGTTAATCCCCATACTATGATCTGCCTCCAATTTCATGTTTTCTAGATGTCGACGGAATTCTACAAGTTCGAGCCTTACGGAATAGACTCCAAGGAAGTATGTTGTTCCTGGTATTGTTCCTTTTCTCTGTTTTGGATCCATTAATCCCGTCTGAAAAATTATCTGTTGTTTTTGCTGATACTGATGCAACCTGCGTATAGGAGCGAAATGGGTATCGAGCCGATACTGGCAATACACGAAGTCTGGTGAATACTCCTACAAATCGGGGTATGGAGCTGTTGCGTATAGGAGTGAAATGGGTACTATTCACCCGGGGTGGAAGAGATTGTGGAACTTGGCAATCGATCTTCCAAAACCGAGATTGAATCGTTAACGGGTCTGGTAGGGGAAGAGAAATCGTGGATTTGGAAGATGAAGGGGAAGGGGAAAATGAAAGATTGGAGTATTTTAGGAAAGTCACAAAAATATAGTCTAGATAAGTAATGAATTAAAAAGTGGTCTAGATATGTAAATGGATCTCCCATTTTACCCAATTTTGTAATTTTCCCTTTAATTTGTTGTTGTTTAATGGTATTGTTCATGCATCTATAATATAACGTGACTAACCAATATTTGAGTTGAATAAAAAACTATTTGATGTGAGAATTTGTGTCAGATACCTGTTAAAATAATGATTTATTAATATATTATTGATTTGCTTCAGTCAAAATATTAAAAACAATTTATATTCCTATCAATTTTTTTCACATGTTTTTCGTAGTAACATATGCATATAAATATATAATAAAGGTCCATTCAATGATTCAAAGTCTAATGTTACTTCCGAGAAACTTATAATTGAACTATGTATAAATCCAAAGTTTGTATAAACACATCACCAACCATTATTCTCTCAAATCACATTTTCCTGAAATCACACAGAAAACTCAGTGATCAATATGAGAAGCAAAGCAAGTAAGCAAAACAGGCTCATTCAAATCACAAAAGTACCTATTAAGATTCTATGCAAGGCCAGAGATGTTTATGTCAAGGGTATGCTCGGTTTCTCCGGTGGCATTAACGCGGGCTATGGAAGCGCCGGCATAGGCGGTGGTGTTGCTCGTCTGCCTAAGAGTTTTAGTGTTAATTCTTCCATGGAAATCGATGAGGAGGAGTTGAGGCGACTGCTAAGATTGAAGTCTAAGAAGGAAAGTGAAATAGGATCTTATATGCAATGTTACAAGCAAGAAGATGATGGGAAAGCATATAGCATGGATTGTAATGGAATGAAAAGAAGTTATAGTGTTGGTTTAGGAAAAATTGGAAGAATTGATGAGGATTGGGCTTGTTCTTTTAGGGAAAATGTTGATCTTGGTGTTAATAATATGTACTCAAGAAGTAGAAGCCATGCAATTAGAAGGAAAGTTTAATCTCATTAATTACTTTTGTTTAGAGATGTATTTGATTGATTGATCATATTTTGTAATTAATTAAGAATTGATTATTTCTCATTTATTGATGAATTTAAACACATGGTGGGATGGATATGTACTGTATACGCTTTAAGCCCAATAGACATTCGCGTGAGAATGTATGCTTTTACTATCAATTTAAACTTTTGGTTCAAATGGTTCTATGAAAATCTCTTCTTCCCCTGTGGTAAATGTCAACTCGTCTACTTTATCGTTACCATCACTATATAAAGCATGCGTATTCTTCGCATCTTCTTGTTCTGAACCTCTTTTCCAATAATGTTTTTTTCTCATCGGTCTTGAATGAGAATGGCTTGCATCTTGAGTTGCCACATGCCAAAATTCATGGATCTATTAATTTTTTTAATGTCAAACTTCATTCACGTTTTGGAATAATCAACATAAAAAGTAGGGTAAATTCTAAAAAAAACCCATGTGGTTTGATGTTGTTCCAAAAAAACCCTTGTGGTTTGTTATTACAAAAAAAGGACCGTGGTTTGCGCCGTTACAAGGAATGCAGAAATGGAGAAAACGCCGTTTAACTAAGTGACGTGGCAAAGGGTATATTTGTCTAAAAATGTTGGGAGACCTATATAAGCTCCAGAACTTGTTCTTCTTTCCCCAATTTTCTGCTTCTTCTCACTTTCTTCGTTCGTTCGAAAACCTAAAATCAAAATTCCTTCAAATCATGTTGAGTAATTAACATGTTCGTGTTTCTCTTGATGTTTCGAAGGTAAACCCCAAGATTTGGAGTTCCAATTTCGCCTAATTCGTGTAGAATTGAGTGAACCCTAAAAGCTTGAAGAGATGAGTTCATCGAATTCAGGGTCTTCTCAAATTTCATTGGGCTAGTGGCATGAATCATACTGCTTCTGTGGGTTTAGAGCTCCAATCCGCCGAGCATCAACAAAGGTAAACAATGGAAGGAGGTTCGTTGGCTGTGCGAAATATCATGATCGAGCTGCTTGTCGTTATTTTGAGTGGATTAATCTAGATGAGTTAGAAGTTTGTCGTGCTCGCTTGGATGAACTCGAGATGGAGTTACGGTCTATTTCTGAGGGTAAGAAAAAGGTAGAGATGGAACTCTTGCAGGAGAAGGAAGAAAATGGAAGACTGAGAAAGGAACTTTTGCAGAAGAACGAAGAAAACAGAAGATTGAAATCAGAAAATGGGTGTTTAAAGAAGAAATTAATTGTTATTGGGATTGTATTGATAATTGGATTGATTGTGAGGATGATTGCCAGCTTAGAACATGATAGTAGGGTAGATGGTAGATTTGGGTTGCCTTAGTGGTAGGCATACTACACTGTGTAGTTGGATTGTAATCAAAATTTGTAATGCCATTTACATGTTTGAGTAAATGCTTGTGTGAAAAATGAAGTTGGATTGTAATGCAAATTTGTAATTTTGTGCAACTTATTGGCTTGTGATTTTGATTTTGTGCAAGTTATTGGCTTGTGATTTTTGTGCAACTGATTGGCTTGTGATTTTGAGTTTGTGCAACTTATTGGCTTGTGCATTTTGTGTAACTTATTGGCTTGTGATTTTTGTGCAACTTATTGACTTATGTTAATTGTTACCCAAATGAATTTGGCTTGTAATTTTGTGCAACTTATTGGCTTGTGATTTTGTGCAACTTATTTGCTCCTAAATATTGGGTTGTTACTTGTTCTTACACAAAAATGTTAACAAGTTCATATCACATAATATGTAAATTGCAAAGGATCTTAATTACATATAATGTCAAACAAAAGGTATTACATATAAGTCATTGCATTGAACCTTAATTGTCAAACAAAAGGTATTACATATAAGGCATTGGAAGGTACCTATAATGCCAAACAAAAAGTAGTGTATGTATATATGAAGGGCATAAGTTGTGATTACCCTATACACAAAGTGGTGTACCATAAAGGTCACAATTCACAAAATATACAAAATGGGCAGCAAAAAGTAGTATTCCAATATGCATATCAAACTTGTTAGTAGTCTTCAACATTTCCAGTGAAATGGCCATGCCTCTTGGCTAAATCAGCAAGGTTTGCAGCCATTCTTGGTCTTTTTGGGACACTTGGCTCGGCTTCATTTGGGTTAGCTCATTTCCTGGAGGTAGAAATTGTTGGTGCCATGAAATTTCTGCCCCTGCCCCTACCTCTACCTCTGGCTCTCACCACTGGTTCAGTTTGACCTATTGCGGAAGGTTGTGTTGGGGGTGGCTGTGAAGCACTTCCTCTACTAACACCACCAACATTTGCTCGTGGTTGTGTTGGGGGTGGTTGTGAAGAACTTCCAATTACATGTCCTTGCTGCATCATATTACATCAAGATATAACTAAATTGCACTATTATTCCAACAATCATCAGGAAAATAGCAAATCCAACAAATCCAACCAACTTACACTAGAATGTACAGGGTTGGAAGTGGTTGCATTAGGGACTTTTTTAGGCCTGCCTACCTTCCTAGGTGGACTTCCCTGCAAATATAAGAAAAGAAATACGCATTTGCCTCAAACATAAGAAATGTTACATGGCCATATAATGTTGATTATCCAAAATTTGTATAGACTTACTTGAACTTGGTTACCACTCCTTTTGTTGTTTAATTTGCGCTGCCTTCTTTGCCACGGGGTTTCACCTGTAACTCCAGCTTTGCAACCCCTAGCATTATGGCCAAACCATTGACAAAGCCCACACTTCATACCACCTCCTATCCTCGAAACCTTATGAGGGTTCCTTGGTTCATCAGCCCTCCTATTCCTTCTCTTCTTTGGTCTTCCAAGTGGTTTAAGTACAATTCCAGCATGAATGTCAGGTAGTGTTGTCCTTTCCCATTCCTCTTATGATGGCACAGGCTTGAATACATGTTGATATACTGCCAAATACTTTGTCTTCGAAAAATATGCATGCACATATTGCTCTGGTTGTTCTCTTTGATACATGATGGCAGCCACTGCATGTTTACAAGGAATACCAGAAGTGTCCCACATCCTACATATGCATGTCTTATCCTTAAGATCCACATCAACATTCTTTCCATAATGACTAACCTCGTATAATTGATCACCTGCTCGAGTGCAGAAACAGTTTCTACTCTCCACTTTTACCTTCTCAAGTATATCCTGGTAATTTGGACTCACATTCCCAGTGTAGTTCTGCATACCAACGAACTTAGTATACTGTCTCGCCGTGAAGGCTTTCCTGATCCACTCCAGCAGACTAAGTATAGGCAACTCTCTACAAGGCAATATCATCCTGTTAAATGACTCACATATGTTGTTTTGAATTGCGTCACACTTTGTTCTAGGGTCGAAGTGACTCCTTGCCCATGTGTGAGGATCATGGTCCATCACCCATTGATGAGCCACAGGGTCAAATGCTTTTAGTTTCTCCATATGATTCTCCCATAACTTTTTAGTACCAGCTGATGCAGCCTGCCATAAATGGTCTTTGTATTCAACCCCTTTGAATCTCATTTTCATGTTCTCGTACATATGCTTGACACAGAAACGATGTTCCACATCTGTCATTAGCTCCTTCATAGCTTGAACTAGCCCCTATAAAAGAAGAACAAACCATAATTAGTCAATTATAAATCAACACTAACAAGTAAGTACTAAACGTGACTAACCTTTTGTTGATCCGACATGAAGACCCATCCAGTTTCTCTAACCGTTCCATAATCATCTTGCAAAACTTGTAGAAACCATGCCCATGATTCTTTGCATTCAGAGTCAACAACAGTAACAGCAATTGGAAATAGGTTCTCATTGCCATCTCTACCAATTACCGCCAACAACTGCCCCCCCATCATTCCTTTCAAATGACAACCATCAAGGCATATAATTGGTCGTAGGCCAGAGAAGAATCCTTGTTTTTGGGCAGCCATTCTTACATACATGTGTTGAAATAGAACCATCTCCCTAGGAACTCCTACCCCATGGTCTAGCTTGAGCTCGGTTTTGATTTTCACAACAGTTCCTGGATTAGTGACTTTGAGAGTCTCTGCATAATCATACAGCCTCTTATATTGATCCCTAACTTGACCAGATATAATTTTTCTCGCCTCGCTCTTAGTCCTATAGCACTTTCGAATAGACACCTCTTATATTGTCCAAAGGCGCAGTGACCTCCAACAGGTTCTGAATAGACACTCTAAGATCCTGTTGAACATTTGGGCTGAAGAAGATGCCCGATTTTTGTAGATTAATGGCAAGACCCGAGGCGAGTTCATATCTGTGTAGGATATCCAATATTGTATTAGTTTCCCCAGTGGTCGTACTAAAAAACAGGAAAGAGTCATCCGCGAATAAAAGATCTGATATAGAAGGAGCTCTAGGATGGATTCTGCATCCGTTTATGAGACCAACCCTTTCCGCTTGATACATAAGCTTTTAGAAAAACCTCAGTACACAGGATGAAGAGATAAGGGGATAAAGGATCGCTCTATCGCAGCCCACGACCAGGATTGAAAGGCCCAACCAGCTCCCCATTAACCGCCACTGAATAAGAAACCGTAGTCACACATAGCATCATCTAGGAAACCCACTTCTCATGAAAACCCAATCTATCTAGAACAACCTTGAGGAAACCCTAGTCAACTCTATCGTATGCTTTGCTAATGTCGATTTTGATAGCAACATTGCCCGCAATACCTCTATTACGGCGCTTCATGTAGTGAAGAAATTCAAAAGCAACGAGTACATTGTCGATAATGGAGCGACCCGGAATAAAAGTGGATTGGCTCTCAGAAATTATGTCCGGAAGAATTAACTTAAGTCTGTTGGCTAACACTTTGGCAACCAATTTGTACAGAACATTGTAGAGTGCAATGGGTCTGATCTTTCATCCATTCGGGCTGCTCACATTTAGGAATTAGAACTAGAACAGAATCGTTTAGGTTGGCAAGAAATTCACATCTCTCAAGCCATCCAGAGCAAGCCATAAAAATATCTCGATCAATAAGATTCTAGAAATGTTGATAAAAGTCGGGATTGAGACCGTCTAGCCCCGGTGCTTTATCAGCATGCATTTGTGAGATAGCAAACTTGAATTCAGAGATATCAAAAGGAGCAATCAAGCTATCATTCATATCTATTGTCACAATCTGATCAAGAATATTAACATCAGAATACTGGCTTAAGGAATTAGAGGAAAAAACTGGATGAAATATTGTTGAATTAAATTGCCCAGAGGAGTTTGTCCTTCAACCCAATCCCCGTCTTCACCCCTGATTCATTGAATAGTGTTCTGATTTCTTCTAGCTTTTATACAGGCATGGAAATATTTGGAATTGTTATCCCCGCCTTTTAACCAAAAGGCTTTAGCTCTCTGTTTCAATGATAATTCTTCCTGTTCAAGCAAGCTTTCAAGTTGACTTTTTGCTGCAAGAAAATGTTTTACCTCTCCTTGATCAGAGCTCGAGCGTAGCCTTTCAAGTGTTTTTTAAAGCCTTTAATTCTCACAGTGAACCATCTTCTGTATTTTCTGCCCCATAGATCCATAGCCTTTGAACATGACGCAAAGCGAGCCGTGAGAGAAGCTCCCTTATCAGCATCCCAACCCTTTTGGATGAACTCCGAGAAATCTCCCTCACTTAGCCAAGCCATATCGAATTTAAACGATATGTTTTTCCTTCTGGGTTGATCACTATTAAAATTTAGCAGAATAGGCGAGTGATCTGAGTAGGCTGAGATTAAGTTGCTAAGTTTGTGATTACCAAAACGAGTGAACCAGGAACCCATACCGAAAGCTCTATCAAGTTTTTCCTTGATCCAATTGACAGTTCCACGGCCTCGTTCCCAGGTGTATCCGTCTCTAGTACGGTTGATTTCGAGTAAACTGCATCTTACTAAAGTTTCAGCGAAGTTGTTCATTAAGTAAGAAGGATAAGGATGTCCCCCTCTTTTTTCAGATGATTCAAGAAGACAATTGAAGTCCCCAATGAAGACCGTGGGTAGAATTGACTGAAAAGCGATACGTTGCATTAAGTTCCATAATAGGTGCTGATCCGAACGATTGGAAAAGTCGTAAAAACCCACAATTCTCCAATCACCCTCAGAATTAATGTGAGAATTGATTTTGATATGATGGTCAGAATACCCAGTGATTGAGAAATCATCTTTATTTTTCCAAAGAACAGCCAGACCCCCGTTGTGGCCTCTACTATCCACAGAGAAACATGAATCAAATTTCAATTTATTCTTCACAAGTTCGATTCTCTTCTTTTCACACAAAGTTTCAATAAGGAAAATCAGAGATGGGGAATGAGGTTTAAAACAAGCTCCGAGAGACTCCGAATTGCCCGGGAATTCCCCAATCCCCGGCAATTCCAGCTAAGACAACTCTGAATGTCAGACCGCGCCGTGTCGTTTGTGATGGGAGAATCCTTATCAAAATTAGAAAGGGAAGCTCCCGGTTGTGGTTCCTCTTGCACATTCTCAACAAAAAATGCAATCAGTTTTTGAATTAAAAGTTGTTGTCTGATCAGTGTTGTTTGTTGGTCCACCTCGTTGTCTCTTTCGCACCTCTGCTATTTCAATCCCCTCCTCTTCGTCCATTGTCGTCTCATCATCCTCCTCATGTTCCTTGTTGTGTTCAAATTGTGTGTTGCTGGGGTTTCTGATCATGTTATTTGGTCTATTAGTGAAAAACTGATGAATTTCCCCTGCTTTGCTACTTTGTGGTTTTGTGTTGTTTTGTATAAGAACAAAATTTGGTTTCTCGAGTCCCACATCTCTACTGCCTGATCCGATCCCTCCATTAACCATATTCAAGCTGCTACTGCTGGCTTCTCTGAGCCATCTCGGATTATTCTGATTAGCCCCTCTCCTATTAGAGCTTTCAACCACTCCCCCCAATCCATCTTCAGTTCGATCGCTCGAGAAACAAACATCTTTTCACAAAAAAGTTCAGAATGGCCAATCATCCCGCACAAGTAGCAGAACAGGCCGAGACGTTCGTATTTAAAAGACACAAAAGACCAGCTATCACTAGCTTTCCGAATTTTCTTCACTCTCTTTAAAGGTTTACGAACATCAATGCTTACCCTGATTCGCATGTACTGTCTGCAGATCCCAGTACTGTTGTTAATATCATATTCCATGAATGTCCCTAGGAAATTGGCTAGTTGGCGTCCCACATGTTCTGACATTGTTCCAACAGGGAGTTCATAGACTTGGACCCAGATGTCCATTAGGTTCAGATTGATAGCTTCGGGATCAGTACCTTTCTTCCAATCACTGAGTATAAGCATTTGATTATCGAAGGACCATGGCCCTCCTGCCAAACCCCTGTTTTTATCAACTTCATGAAAAAAATTCAAAAGAGAAAGTCGTAGTTGTGATTTCTTGAATAGCAATACCCCGCCCAGGACGCTAGAGATCCGCCAATTTATTCTTCATGGCGGTGAAATTGACCGGCTTATCCGTAATAAAATGGCCAACCATTCTCAAACATGCCGTCTCGATCGATTCCTCAGTTGTGTTGAAACCAAGATCGATGCCTTCAAATTCATCGTCCTGAATCTGCATATTTGCCATGTTTTCTTCCATTGTCAAAAATCTACTTATGGACTAATCTTGATAAAGTGTGACTTGTTTTGTAAGTAACAAAGAAATAGGGTTTTACGATCAGGAATTGAAAAGATTGGGAATGATACAGATTAAAAGCGATAAGTGAAGGTTTTAATCGTAAACCAACAAAGAGGTTCTTCTCTAGCTAAACTAGAAGGAGTGAATCCCGATAAACAAGGTATAAACCTTAGGTTCTCAAAGAGAATAATATTTGATAGATAAAAGTTGCCGTCATTCTTACAAAATGAGGGTTTAAATACTTCCCCTTAATGATAACAAAAGACAAGGATTACCCCTACTAGGGTTATAATAAGGCTATCCCTAAAAGGGTAAAATAGGTGATACGCCCCGACAAACGGTACATTGGTACATGTACGGATTGTCAGGGTTGTTGGTGAGTTACTTCGGGGGAAAGTAAACCTAGAGATTTGCCCAAGGTAGATGTTGAGACGCCTCCTTGCATACTCCTAGATTCGCCCCGCTTGCTTGTCTTGGGGATCCGCCTTCCTATTACTTGTCTTGGGGATCCGCCCTCCTTGGTATAACCTCCGTGGATCTGATGTCTGGGGATTCGCCAGAGCGCCTGTGATCAGTGATCTCAGTTAGGATGTCCGCATCATTCTCTCCTTCTTTAAAAGAACTCGGCACTGCTTCGCCCTGTTTGAACTCCAAAGGACCATCCGACTTCCATGGGCTAAGGTCACAGATGTTGAATGCTGGTAAGATTCTACCAAGCTAGTTCGGCAATGCTATATGATAGGCATTGGCATTGACCTTCTTGGTGATCTTATATGGCCTGTATTTCCTAGGCCGAAGCTTTCTACTTGCGGCGTTGGCGAGTCTCTCTTTGCCCAAATATACCATAACCTCATCCCCGACTTCAAACTATCGGTCCCTACGGTGCTCATCCGCCTTAGCCTTTAATTTCTGATTTTTCCCCTTAAGAGTCTCTCTCACCTCCTGGTGCATCTGTACAAAATCCTTGGCCAGCTGGTTGGCAGTCACGTTTCCTTTAGGAAAATGGGCTATATCAAGGACGTGATTCGGGGTCTTGGTGTATACCACCTCAAATGGAGATCTCCCGGTTCCCGAATGTACAGAGCCGTTGTAGGCGAACTCAGCTTGGGCTAGAACCACATCCCACATCCTGGGCGTATCCTTACACTTGCTGCGCAGTAAGTTTCCCAAGGTTCTATTGGCCACTTCTGTTTGTCCGTCTGTTTGAGGGTGGGCGGTGGTACTAAACTTCAGAGACGTATCGAACAAAGCCCACAATGTCCGCCAGAAGTGACTGAAGAACTTCGTATCACGATCCGAGACAATGCTCTTAGGTACGCCATGTAGCCTGACAATCTCTTTGAAGAATAGCTTAGCAGTCGCTGAGGCATCATTAGTCTTGCGACATGGTATGAAGTGAGCCATCTTTGAAAACCGATCAACCACGACAAAGATGGAATCCATGCCCCTCTGAGTTCTGGGTAATCCTAGGATAAAGTCCATGGACAGATCCTCCCATATGGTCTCTAGCACAGGCAAAAGTAACTGCAAGCCCGCATTTGTAGTGCGTCCCTTAGCGATCTGGCAAACATAGCATCGTTCTACTAAGTAGGCAACATCTCTCCTCATCTTACGCCAGAAATAGCGGGAACTCACTGCTTCATATGTCTTATCTCGTCCAAAATGCCCTCCCAGGGATCCGCCATGTAGATCCCGAACAACCTTCTCGCGAATGGAAGTGCAAGGTAGGCAAAGTTGGTTGCCCCTCATGAGATACTCATCCGTCAGGTGATACGCTCCATCTCCATACTGGTTCTTACACTTTTCCCAGATACTACCAAAATCAGGATCCGCCACGTATTCTCCTCGGATGTGTTCAAAACAATCTGTCTCCAGGTTAACTTTCTTTATTAGTGACACCCTTCGACTTAAGGCGTCCGCCACCTTGTTCTGTTTTCCAGCCTTGTGGATAAGCTTATAGGGAAACTTATCTATGAAGGCGGACCACCGGGCATGCATGGATCTTCGAAGTTGCTTCTGACTTCCCAGGTATTTGAGAGCTTGATGCTCAGTGTAGAGGATGAATTCTTTTCCCACCAAGTAATGTTCCCATACTTTCAACGCCCTCACTACAGCATAAAACTCTTGATCATACGTTGCCCACTTTTGCCGTGCCTCACAGAGCTTCTCACTGAAGTATGTAATGGGCCTCTTTTCTTGCATCAAGACACCACCAATCCTAATTCCACTGGCATCACACTCAACTTCAAACAGTTTATCAAAATCGGGATACGCCAGCACTGGCGCTGTACTCAGCTTTTCCTTGATCAAGGCGAAGCTCTCTTCTTGGGCGTCCGCCCACTCGAACCCCCTTCCCTTCTTCAAACATTCTGTCAATGCGGCCACTATGGAACTGAAGTTCTTAATGAATCGGCGATAAAATGTTGCTAGCCCATGAAAACTCCTGATATCCCCCACGTTCCTCGGAGTAGGTGATGCGGTTTCTGCGAAACCTCACTAAGGGATAAGTGTACCCCGTCGTTATCAAGTAATAAATTTCTGGTTTAAGTCCACGTTATCGTCCACAGGATTTATTTCTGCAAGTATCAAGCTACTCGATCTCGGATGTTATCTAGGCTTAGGGGGTTTTGAGTTTGGTTTGTTTAATTAATCTACTCCTAGGTTGAATTATGCTAATCCTAGCTAAGTTATCTAATTCTAACTAAGTTATTCTAACCCTAACTAAGTTACTCTACCCCTAATTGATCTTTTACCAAAGCAATTAACTGAATGAACATGAAGGAATACGATGATAACAATGATAGAATGTTTAAGCAATTGAATTGAAACTAAGTCGCTTGTGTCCAAGGCGATTAACCCGACCTATCCTCCTAAAGTCCCTAGTTCGTGATTCCCTTGTAAGGCCGAAACTAGCTCTAAGGCTCAGTAATTTGGGCTTAATCTTTTATAGGGTCGTCAATCCTATAGGCACTGACTAGGTCAGATTCAGCTCGCAATATGTGCCAACCTAATTTTGGGATTATCGAATGAGTTAAACCAATCAGACAAAGCGTGAGACAAAGATTAAAACATCAAAACAATTGAATGAACAAAAACTATATTATATATCAAAGATGAATGTATTGTCACGAAGTTACAATAAACCTAGAATTCATAGCATGTATCAGAGGCTAGACAGAATATAAAAGAAGAAAAATCCCTTTCAGGGAACCTGTCTACCAATGCAGGCGTCTTTCTAGGATTTAAGGATGGAGCTTGAGTAATCCTCGGTGAACGGAGCTTCGAAGGTATCTTCAATGGAGGTTTGAAGGATATGGAGGAGGTGGAGAGGATTTCTCAAGGTGGAAGCTAAGCTAATTACAAAAGTAAAAGATATTTAAATTACAATGGAAAAATCCTATTTATAGACGCATCTCGGGCCTCGTTTTGACCTATTTTCGTGTCTTTGTTGGTGTAGGAAGACGTGGGGCCGAACGTGGCTTCGTGGGGGCGGAATTGGTCTTTTTGACCAATTCCCGCAGGGCTGCTCGCCGAGCAGGAAAGGCTGCTCGGCGAGCAGGGCTGCTCACGCCGAGCAGCCCCCTGCTCGGCGAGCAGGCGCCTGGTGGCCTCCTCGGCGAGCAGGCCACTAGGGGCCTGCTCGGCGAGCAGAAATGGCCCGTGGGGCCCTGCTCGCCGAGCGTTTTCGCCCGAAGCGTGCTCGATTCAAGCTTGATGAGTTCCATGCCCTTTTTCGTCCGAACTTACACCTGCACACGCATAAAAACTCCGGAAAACATTAGTCCAAAAGCCAAATTGATCCGTCAATCGCTCATTTTAAGCAAACGCTTCGTTTGGTGTGACTTTTGATGGACCAATTAGCTTCAAAAGATAACGGAATTCTATTATGCATGCTATTTCGACCGTATTTGCCTAAATTGATCATAAAACGAGCCTAAACGACGAAAAGTAAATAGAACGTTTCCAATTCCTAACTAACTCATACAAAAGCATTTAAATGCAAGAATTGCTCGCTTATTAACCAAATAACTCTAAAACCCGTCCTAAAACCGTACCCAAAGATAGGGGTTTTTGACCCCTATCAAACCTCCTCGCACTTAAAACTTTACTTGTCCCCAAGTAAACTAAAAACTAAACCCGCCATCACAAGCAAGCTAGAAAACCTCCCGGTTTGACTAAGTGCTTGACACAACTTCGAGCATCTGTAATTACATGCATTCGGAAATACAAAGTAGAGACACGATATCCAAAAGCCGCATTTCAATTATCATGGGTCATAGTTTTAAGCAAATGGACACACAATTAAACGAGTTTAAGGGGATCGCTAAGTAAAACACCTCACCATAGGTAGTTCACTCATTCACACAATTTTGGTGGCTAAAGTGTTTACTCTCGGCTTATGTTCTTGCTTAGGATTACGTTGATTTTGCACGTTCATCCGAGTTCCTCTACTATGCTATATGACTCCGATGACATCAAAAACAGCCTCTAATTGGGGTTGTAATGTGGTTAGAGGGTTAAAGGTACAACAAGGGTTAAAAGCTCTAGCGCTACAAAAACAAAGTTAAAATGTCTTTAGCAAATACGAAGTGACTGAGCTTTTTATTCATCCCTTATTTTTTTTTGGGATGTTTTCTTGAGACGTTTTTTATTTTTAGGAACTGGGGAATGAAGTTTTTCCCCTTTTGTTCGTCTCTTTTCTTTTCTTTTTCTGTTTCTGTTTTTCTTTTTGGGGTAGTGATGCTCATTCACTTCTTAGCCTTTTGGCTTGCTACTGAAATGCCATAAACAAAGGTAAAACGCTAGAAGAAAGCAAAGGCTCAATTTCGAGCTTTGCAAAAACAAAGGTTAAATAGCGAACCAAGCTGTGGTTTGCAAAAACGGGTTAGAACGAAAGAAAAATCTACAAACTATAAAAATGTCGGCTCAAAGGGGCTTCATAGAGTGGATGAAAAAGAAAAAATAAGGTAAAGAAAAGGATTAATTCTAATGAGGCTGATTCATCGTTTATCATCTCAAATCATTGCATGTAGGTTCAACACAGTATTAGGTGCAAAATCTGTAATCTTCCACAAGTCAAAGCATTCACACAAAAATGTCAAGAAAAAGAGCTTTTTGATGTTCGCTCTTAGGCTCAAATTCAGCTCACAATTCTTTGGGTTTCAATTTTGTGTTTACTAGTTTTCCCCAAACTCAAGTTTAATATCACATGCCTTCAATTCTTAAGTTATCTACCTAAGTAATGATTTTAGCATTTCTTCAAAAGTAGGGTCTAAATGCAAACTGTAGCTCATGCTTTTACAGATACAAGAGTTGTGTCCTACGCCTAAACTAGTTGTCATGCAATTTTAGATTCGGTTCTCAGTCCTCAAAGACAAATAACGAAGTTTAGATTCGAAGGAGGTTCACGGTTTTAGGTCCTAAAACATGCAAAAACATAAACAAAACCTAAAAAACGCTAAACTAAACTAGACACGACGCAACAAAAATTTAAAATTTATACAATTTTTGTAAGTTTGTCTACCCCTCCTCCTCACACTAAAACATGCAATAAGTTCCAACATTGCATCACAAATCATGAAGTACGAGTGTAAAGAGTTAGGGTGGAGAAGACAACTTACTGATCGGCCGGGGGGTATGGCCAAGGCATGTTGTAGCGCTCGCAGTAGTCTGCTGCTACGTATTCAAGACCCGAAAGCCTTCGGTCCATGTTCTGCTCAAAGTTGGTGAACCGTCGGTCCATCTACTGAACAGTGTCAAAGGTTCGTAGGTTAAGATCTAGCATTTCTGTCATCATAGTGTTGATGGCTTGGAACTGGGCCTCCATCCCCGACGCTTGGTGTTCCCTTTGGTCTCCTGTTGTCGCATGTTCTTCTTCCTCAGGTTCTTCATCCCTCTGCTGTTGTGGAACTCGTGCTCTTTTTCTTCCCCCTGCGCTAGAGCTTGCTCCTCCAGTTGGGTTCCTGTTTAAGACTTCTTGAAAAGTAGATTTCCCCAAAAACTTGGAGTTAAGCAAAGTGGGGTAAATAGCAATTTCGGGATTGTCCAAATTTTTGAATTGGCTCTCAAGTAGGTTGGTAACTAAGTGCCCAAGGCCTAGGGAACCGCGTTTTCTACTTGTTTGGCTTGAGAAGCCTTCAAATATGGTCTTGACATTGTCCACGTGTTTGTGGTTGGCCACGCACTATAGTATGAGCAATTCCGTCTTTGAGACTTTATTGCTCTCGTTTTTGCCCAATAAGTTGTGGGCCACAAATTTGTGAACAAGATTGAGAAGTGGGTCTAGGAGAGCGACTGGGCTAGCAGTCTGGGAGTTAAAGTCTGATATGTTTGTGAGTTGTTCCCAAGCTATATCTTTTGTTATAGGCTTCTCAAAGTCTGAGATTGCCTCTGGGTCGTTGTAAACTCCCATTAGGGCTGCTAGTGTGGTGCCATCGAGACGGTAGGGTTTACCGTTTAGTCTAAAAGAGTGTTTCCCACCGCCCAAGGGTAGCTCTTTTTTCCAAGTGGTCAAGAATTCCATGGGTAAAGTTGTGATAAACTGGAGTCTGTTTGGTGGCTAGTCTATACCAACCGTGGAATTTGAGGATTTCATTGAAATCCTTTTTTAAACCTATACTCGATAAATAAGTTTGATCAACAACTATGTGTGTAGCAAGGTCTTGTTTGGAAAACCTATCGTACAATATTCCCTCACGTTCATCAATAAGACCAAAGGGTGGATCATACTTAGCTTGGAGGCTTTCGTCGAACTCGACCTCAGATTCGGCTTCATTCTCGACGACGACCTTAGCTTTGCCTTTCCGACCCATAGTTCCTGAAGAATAGACCAAAAATGGAAGAGTTATAACATATTTACAAGTTTCAACATAAACCCCCAAACAACCATTCATAGGCAAAAAACATAGCTTTAGGAACTTAGGGACTAAACCATAAGTATTTGGTCCCTAAGAGTTTCACCCGAAATTCACAAATTCATGCAAAATTTGGGATACCCAATGACCAAAACATAAAAACAATGCAATTCACAACTCCATTGATACGTTTTTAACTATAACTTGAATAGTTGAACTTTGAGCTAAAATGGGAATTTTACCCAAATTGAGCAATTTCTCCAAATATCCACAAATTGAGAATGGAAATCACACCCAAACTATAAATTAATCATCATGTCAACACAAATTGCAAGGAAATCAAGAATTTAAAAGCAAACAAGAGATTAATTTGAGAAAAAAGAGAGAAACCTAAAACTTAGGTTTTTCTTAAAACTCAAAAATTATCACCCTAAGCTAAAATCTAAGCCTAGAAACATGTTAAAAATAAAAAATAGGTAAAGATTCATACCTTATATCTTGAATTCGGGTTAGAATGGTGAATTTGGGGGGTTAGGTTTTTGAAGAAGCAAAAGGGGAAGGAGAAGGGAAGAATGGAAAAATAGAATAAAAAGAAAGAAGAGAGAAGGGAAGAAGAAGGTGGGGAAGGGGATGATGAGTCACCCCCCCCCCCCCCCCCCCTTTTTCTTTTCTTACTCTTTTCTTTTTCTTTTATTTATTTTTTTCTTCTTTCTTTCTCTCTTTTTTTTGGTTCGGGATTTTTAAAATCCCGAACAGCCCGTGTCGGCCTAGCCGGCTGACTCGGCCGACCAGCCTGGCGAGCTGGGCATTGCCTAACCCGCCCGAGTTGGGCGAAATTCTTTTTTTTTTAGAGTGCGGGGGAACAAAGTTTGACAGTGTAAATAAACAAACGAGATCAAAATTTAATTAACCAAAATAATAAAAGAAAATAAAAGCAAAATAAAAGCAAAAAGAAAAGAAAATGCAGAATCAAATTGTTCAAACTTTGAATTAAAAACCGAGGAGAACCCGATTTCTCCCCCTTACTCAATCCTTTCTCAGGATCTTTGGGTTCTTCTCCGTTGTGCTCGGGAGAGAACCCTGTGGCCTTTCCTGCCTGTCCCTATTAATCTGAGCCACCTGATTGCTCAAATCCTTGCAGTGTCTGCGCACATTAGGAAGCGATCCAGATGATCATTCAGGCTCTCGTGCAAACAGTCCGGTCTGTTGGATCAAGTGAATTATACCATACTTGATTTCGTATGTGTTTGCCGGAATGTTTGGAGCAGCAATGCCTGACAGATGCTGATGTCGGTGGGGTGCCAGGATCTCACTCATCAGACGAGTGTCGCTCTCTGGTCCGATGTTCTCATTGTTCCGTTCATTGTCAGTCATCTTGATGGGATCGATAGGCTCGATGATCTCGTCTTGCTTCAGCTTTCCGATCTGTTTGCTCATGCGAAGAGTACGTTCAAGTTCAGGGTTAAGAGGGACAATCGGTATTTTCGCTGATCTCGTAGGCATACGCTGAGAAAAGATAAATACAGAAATAAATGAAAGCTGAAGGGAAATCATACAAATCATACAGTTTTGTACAAGTATGAGAACAGTATAAAAACACATACAGACATGTATAGATGAAATTAATAACTATATGTTCGTACAAACGAATATAAACAAGCGTGAGTATTAACAAGGATGGTTATCATAAATGAGTATATATAAATATGTGTATATAAACAAGTATAAACGGTATAGATACGTAATAAAAAGAGTCATGATTATAAACAGGTATATATGATATTAACAAAGGATATTCACAAAGAATGCCTAAACTAACAAGTCGACCTTTGGTTCGATATTGAAGAAGAAATAAATCCCCGGCAACGGCGCCAAAAACTTGATTATTGGCGGTTGTCGGGTATTTATAGAATTAATCTACTTTCCCCGGCAACGGCGCCAAAAACTTGATTATTGGCGGTTGTCGGGTATTTATAGAATTAATCTACTTTCCCCGGCAACGGCACCAAAAACTTGATTATTGGCGGTTGTCGGGTATTTATAGAATTAATCTACTTTCCCCGGTAACGGCGCCAAAAACTTGATGCGGTTTCTGCAAAACCTCACTAAGGGATAAGTGCACCCCGTCATTATCAAGTAATAAATTTTTGGTTTAAGTCCAGGTTATCGTCCACAGGATTTATTTCTGCAAGTATCAAGCTACTCGATCTCGGATGTTATCTAGGCTTAGAGGGTTTTGAGTTTGGTTTGTTTAATTAATCTACTCCTAGGTTGAATTATGCTAATCCTAGCTAAGTTATCTAATTCTAACTAAGTTATTCTAACCCTAACTAAGTTACTCTACCCCTAATTGATCTTTTACCAAAGCAATTAACTGAATGAACATGAAGGAATACGATGATAACAATGATAGAATGTTTAAGCAATTGAATTGAAACTAAGTCGCTTGTGTCCAAGGTGATTAACCCGACCTATCCTCCTAAAGTCCCTAGTTCGTGATTCCCTTATAAGGCCGAAACTAGCTCTAATGCTCAGTAATTTGGGCATAATCTTCTATAGGGTCGTCAATCCTATAGGCACTGACTAGGTCAGATTCAGCTCGCAATATGTGCCAACCTAATTTTGGGATTATCGAATGAGTTAAACCAATCAGACAAAGCGTGAGACAAAGATTAAAACATCAAAACAATTGAATGAATAAAAACTATATTATATATCAAAGATGAATGTATTGTCACGAAGTTACAATAAAACTAGAATTCATAGCATGTATCAGAGGCTAGACAGAATATAAAAGAAGAAAAATCCCTTTCAGGGAACCTGTCTACCAATGCAGGCGTCTTTCTAGGATTTAAGGATGGAGCTTGAGTAATCCTCGGTGAACGGAGCTTCAAAGGTATCTTCAATGGAGGTTTGAAGGATATGGAGGAGGTGGAAAGGATTTCTCAAGGTGGAAGCTAAGCTAATTACAAAAGTAAAAGATATTTAAATTACAATGGAAAAATCCTATTTATAGACGCATCTCGGGCCTCGTTTTGACCTATTTTTGTGTCCTTATTGGTGTAGGAAGACGTGGGGCCGGACGTGGCTTCGTGGGGGCGGAATTGGTCTTTTTGACCAATTCCCGCAGGGCTGCTCGCTGAGCAGGGAAGGCTGCTCGGTGAGCTGGGCTGCTCGCGCCGAGCAGCCCCCTGCTCGCCGAGCAGGCGCCTGGTGGCCTGCTCGGCGAGCAGGCTCCTGCTCGGCGAGCAGAAATGGCCCGTGGGGCCCTGCTCGCCGAGCGTTTTCGCCCAAAGCGTGCTCGATTCAAGCTTGATGAGTTCCATGCCCTTTTTCGTCCGAATTTACACCTGCACACGCATAAAAACTCCGGAAAACATTAGTCCAAAAGCCAAATTGATCCGTCAATCGCTCATTTTAAGCAAACGCTTCATTTGGTGCGACTTTTGACGGACCAATTAGCTTCAAAAGATAATGGAATTCTATTATGCATGCTATTTCGGTCGTATTTGCCTAAATTGATCATAAAACGAGCCTAAACGACGAAAAGTAAATAGAACGTTTCCAATTCCTAACTAACTCATACAAAAGCATTTAAATGCGAGAATTGCTCGCTTATTAACCAAATAACTCTAAAACCCATCCTAAAACCGTACCCAAAGATAGGGTTTTTTGACCCCTATCAGTAGGCCATTCTCGGATGGCTCTTACCTTCTCCCCATCAACTTGGATTCCATTCCCACTGACCACGAATCCAAGGAAAACCGGGCTCTCCATGACAAAGTCACACTTCTTGGTGTTGGCGTATAGCTGGTGTTTCCTTAACAGGTCAAATACTGTCCGCAAGTGCTCCTCATGTTCCGCCAAGGTCTGGCTATGAATCAGAATATCATCAAAATACACAACTACGAATTTCCCAATCACCGGGCGAAGCACCTGATTCATCAGCCTCATAAAAGTACTGGGGGCGTTGGTCATTGATGCGCCCTCACCTAAGTTGGGATGAAGACTCACTAAGGGATAAGTGTACCCCGTCGTTATCAAGTAATAAATTTCTGGTTAAGTCCAGGTTATCGTCCACAGGATTTATTTCTGCAAGTATCGAGCTACTTGGTTTCAGAAGTTATTTATGCTTAGGGGGTTTTGAGTTTGTTTGATTAAGTTAATCTACTCCTAGGTTGAATTATACTAATCCTAACTAAGTTATCTGATTCTAACTAAGTTATTCTATGCCTAATTAAGCTACTCTACCCCTAATTAAGTTAAACTACTCCTAATTGATCTTTCACTAGATGCAATTACCCGAAGGAACATGGTATGAACGATAATAATGAAGATAGATTGTTAGGTCTATTGAGTAAAAACCTAATCTGAGTCACTTGTATTCAAGGCGATTAACCCTACTTACCCTCCTGAGGTTCCTAGCTCGTGATTCCCTAAGGCCGAAACTAGGTCTAAGGCTCAGTAAATTGGCGCTTAATCAACTAAGAGGTTGTCAATCTCCTAGGCTCTGACTAGGTCAGATTCAGCTCGCAATATGTGCCTACTAGATTTTGGGGCTTTTGAATGAGTTAAACCAACTGAATAAAGCGTAAGACATAGATTAGACAAATAATCATAGAACAAAATAAGAGCTAAATTATTATTAAAGGTGAAGAACAATGTCACAAGATACAATAAGCTAGGTTCGGCAACTGTATCAAAGAGTACAAACAAGGAAAGATAAAAGGAGATACAAAAATCCCTTTCAGGGAACCTGTTTACTCTGCAGCCGGCGACCTAATCTTAAGGACGACCCTTGATAATTCCTCGAGAAAAGCTTTGAAGGAGCTTCAATGGAGGTTTGAAGGATATGGAGGAGATGGAGAGGAATTACAAGGGGAAAGCTAAAGTAATTTACAAATAAATGAAAGATACTAAATTACATTGGAAAAACTCTATTTATAGGCGTGGCTCGGCCCTCTTTTTGACATATTTTCGTGTCCTTATGCAGGTAGGAAGTCGTGGGGTCCGTCATGGCATCGTGGGGGCGGAATTGGTCTTTTTGACCAATTCCCGCAGGTCTGCTCGCCGAGCAGGGCGAGCTGCTCGGCGAGCAGGGCGAGCTGCTCGGCGAGCAGGCGCTGCTCACGGTGAGCAGCGCCCTGCTCAGCGAGCAGCCCTCTGGCGGCCTGCTCGGCGAGCAGGCATGGCCTACGGAGGCCCGCTCGTCGAGCATTCTTGCCCGGTATGCCCCCGCGTGCTTGCCGACTGCCGTCGATGCCTTTTTCGTCCGAACTTATACCTGCGCATATACAGAAACTCTAGATAACATTAGTCCAAAGGCTAAATTGACCCGCCAATCACTTATTTGAGCAAACGCTTCGTTTGGTGCGACTTTTGACGGATCAATTAGCTTCAAAAGATAACGGAATTATAATATGCATGCCATTTTGGCCGTATTTGCCTAAATTGATCAGAAAACGAGCCTAAACAACGAAAAGTAAATAAAACATTTCCAATTTCTAACTAACTCACACAAAAGCATTTAAATGCGAGAATTGCTCGCTTATTAACTAAATAACGCTAAAAACCGTTCTAAAACCGTACCCAAAGATAGGGGTTTTTGACCCCTATCAGTCATCCCAAATGGCATAACTAACCATTCATACAATCCATCTCTCGTCTTGAAGGCGGTCTTCCACTCATCCCCAGATCGGATTCGTATCTGATGATAACCACTCCTGAGATCAATCTTGGAGAAGACTCGAGATCCGCCAAGTTGGTCCAGCATGTCATCCAACCTTGGAATAGGAAACTTGTACTTGATGGTGATCTTGTTAATAGCCCTACTGTCAACACACATCCGCCAGGACCCATCCTTCTTCGGTGTAAGTAAAGCTGGAACGGCGCAAGGACTCATACTCTCCCTAACGTATCCCATCTCGATGAGTTCCTCCACTTTCTGTCTCATGATGTCATTCTCCTTTGGGCTCATTCGATAATGTGGGAGGCTTGGTAAACTAGCCCCAGGCACAAGATCGATATGATTTTGGATGTCCCTCAAAGGTGGTAACCCACTTGGCAGCCCTTCAGGGAACAGATCTTGATATTCGCCAAGTAGGCGGGTCACTTCAGTCGGCATCTCTCTTTCGTCCCTTTGGGCGGATTCGTGGTTCGCCTTAACCATTACCACATACACCATCTGGCTCTCTTCACATTCACTGACAAAAGATTTATGTGTGGGACAGACTACCAAGGTAGACTTTTCATCGGCCTTTGGCTCTCTCGTCATTGGCGTAAGTACGAACTTCACCCTATTCTTCACAAATCTGTAAGTGTTCTCTCTTCCTGCGTGGATGGCGTCATTGTCAAACTGCCAGGGTCGGCCCAACAATAGGTGACAGGCATCCATATCGACAACATCACAACAGACTTCATCACTGTAATCTCCGATCACAATAGGTATCCTGCATCTCTGGGTCACCCTAAGTTCACCCAAGTTTTTGATCCATCCCACTCTATAGGGGTCGGGATGCGCCTCCGCCAACAACCCGAATTTCCAAACGGCGCTGCTGCTCACAATGTTCTCTTGACTCCCACTATCTATTATCACATTACATCGCCCACCTTTCACAAGACAGCGGGTCCTGAATAGGCGGTGCCTCTGATCTCCCTCTACCTGACTGGAGACTAACAAACGTCGTACCACATGAATGGCGTATCTCTCTTCATCCGCCTCATCATCATCTTCTCCCAAGGCTTCACAAAATACTTTATCCCCTTCGTCATAGTCATCTTCATACCTCTCCACCATGTTGGCGCTCTTCCTCCTAGGACACTCGTTGGATCTATGGCCCGGTTCACTGCACCGAAAATACTTGAAAGGCGCTGGCTTCGCATACGGGTTGTTGCTCTTAGGTGGTATAGGTGCTTCCTTGTATGGCCTAGTATCTCCGACAGATCCTCTTCCCACACTGTTAACCTTGGCCCCACTGGCACTCGCCACCTGCTTGCCTTTGTCATAAGACCTCACGTGATCTCTTCCTCCAGGCGTATACTCAGTAGTGGCGGATCTCCTGGATCTCCCGGTCAGTTGGGATTCAGCCTTGAGGGCTAAATTCCTAGCATCTTGTACCCGAACCACCATCTGTGTGCCAATACGATCCTGGATGTTGTATCTCAACCCTTCTAGATACCTAGAGGTCTTTTGGCTTTCAGTTTCCGACAAGTTGGCCCTTGCTGATAGCCTCAAAAACTCTGAGGTATACTCATGGACACTATGGGTCCCTTGAGAGCATCCCCTGTAGGAGCTGTAGATATACTGCTCATAATCCGGTGGTAAGAACCGCTCCCTCAACATCGCCTTCATCCGTAGCCAAGATCGAATCGGATCTCTGCCCCCTCTTCTTCTCTCTTCCCTCATCTGATCCCACCAAACTGATGCGCCACCTTTCAGGCGATACGCCACCAGCCTTACTTTCCTCTCATCAGGAATCCCAGCATACTCAAAGAAACGTTCAACTTCCGATAACCAGTCTAAGAACCCCTCTATATCCAGTTCGCCTCCAAAAGACGGTAAATCTATTTTTAGCTTAAAGGCATCATCTCTATCAAAGTTCCCTAGACCTGGGTATCCCCTACCAACCTCCACACGTCGGTTGTCAACAGGCCCAACATCCCTCATAGTTCTGACGGTATCATCATTCCCGATACCCTCAAAGTCATCACTATCACTATCAGCGTTATGTACAATGACAAAGTTGGGTCTTCTTACCTCAGGATCCCTAGGACCCATTTGTGGAAGCGGTTGTTCAAGGGCTCCTTCCTTTCTCTGGGTCGATCCTCCCGCGGTTGGTCGGATTAGCGCCAGAACCTCCAGCTTGAAGTTTTCTAAGGAAGTGGTTAGCTCCAGGAACCGTTGATCGGTTTGCCTCTGCCGTTCATGGCTGGCTTGGATCTGCTCCGCGAGGTGCTCCCTCAGCTCCTCATACCTCCGGTCACTGGTTTCCATGGAATCTTGCGGTTGTCGGGGTTGAACCATTGCCAAAAGAAGTTTCGGGTCAGGAAACGATCGGCTCTGATACCAACTGATACAGATAAACTAGAAGGAGTGAATCCCGATAAACAAGGTATAAACCTTAGGTTCTCAAAGAGAATAATATTTGATGGATAAAAGTTGCCGTCATTCTTACAAAATGAGGGTTTAAATACTTCCCCTTAATGATAACAAAAGACAAGGATTACCCCTACTAAGGTTATAATAAGGCTATCCCTAAAAGGGTAAAATAGGTGATACGCCCCGACAAACGGTACATTGGTACAGGTACGGATTGTCATGGTTGTTGGTGAGTTACTTCGGGGGGAAGTAAACCTAGAGATCCGCCCAAGGTAGATGTTGAGACGCCTCCTTGCGTACTCCTAGATTCGCCCCGCTTGCTTGTCTTGGGGATCCGCCTTCCTATTACTTGTCTTGGGGATGCGCCCTCCTTGGTATAACCTCCGTGGATCTGATGTCTGGGGATTCGCCAGAGCGCCTGTGATCAGTGATCTCAGTTAGGATTTCCGCATCAGGGAAAAAGCGAAAAGCAGGGGAAAACGGCTGATGCAAAAAGATAAACAAGGTTTGCGAGTTTCTTGATTAGGCGTAATGATAGAACTATGAATAAGATGGGAAGATTGGTGAGATGAAGGTTACCAGAGATCTGCAAGAACAAGATTAGCGATGGAAACACAAACTCTCACAGTGGAGAGACGAAAACCCAACGAAAAACTCTCACACAATGAGAGACCTCAGGTGGGTATAGGCTTTTAATTATTTTATGAATTACTATATAGATTTGATTAAGGAATACATATATAAACTTTCAAATACTAAGATTGAGCTAGAGGTGAGAGTTGAAGTTGATGCCGCTTTAACAAATTAAACTTATACAATAAATAATATTTCTGACCTCTTGATTAATAATGGCATGAATAAACAGCTGAAGAATTGATCTTCAAATTGGTTCGCGACAATAGGTTGCTTGAAAATTTAGTTAGAGCAACAATCACAATCTAATTAATGCCATGTATTTATTTGCTTTCCAAAGAAAAATTTAAGATTTAATACCTTCTCAGTCTCCTCAAGTTATTCCAACACTGCAATATTCTTCGAACTTAGACTTATGACAACCAACTCTTTCAACTTGCTTATTTGGAACAAATAACCTCTCAAACTGCTCAATTGGAACAAATAACTCCACAAGTTACTTAGTTAGAATAAATAACCCCTAACTCCAAAAAACATTCAACATACTATTACATCAGAAATAAAAGATTTCAAATTATCGGTTGCTACATCTAACTAATCTTGTAATATATTAAGTAAATGGCAAAACAAAAAAACTTCTGAAATAACCTATTTGAAGGGTATTATTCAAAATAAGCAAATTGAGAGAGTTAGGCCCTGTTCTTTATTACTTAATTTCAGTAACAATCAGTTCAGTTCAGTTCAGTTCAGTTCAGTTCAGTTCAGTAGTAATCAGTTCAGTTCAGTTCAGTATTCAGTTTCAGTATTCAATAATTTATCATTATTTATTATAATTATTATATATTATTATTATTTATATATAATTTATTATTATTGTCATTATTTATTTATAATTTCAGCAATTTATTATAATTATTATAATTTATTATATATTAATTTATCTATTTTCATTATAATTATATTTATATATAATTTATGCTTTGTCATTATATACATTATCATTATTTATTATAATTATAATTATTTGGTGCAACTTATTTGCAAATTTTGCGAAAAGTAAATAAATATTATATTAATACGTTTACATTAAGAGTTTGTATTCATATAAAAATTGATATTTAATTTTATAGGCTTTAAATTATATATAAATTTGTGTTTGTATGTAATTTATATTTTTAATTTAAATTAGACTCATTTTTATTTAATGTCATAGGATTTTATCGAGCCTAGATTTTATTTGATATTTAATTTAGTTTAATCTTTAATAATATGTTTATTTATTATTGATATTATTTTTTTTTTGGTAGAAATATTATTATTATTATTATTATTATTATTATTATTATAAGCTTATTAATGTCCAATATTATCATTAAATTATTTTAAAGTCTAATATCATCATTATTGTTACGTTCGATTAAATTCGGTTAAGTTCGGTATCATTCAGTTAAGTTCAGTAGCATTCAGTTAAATTCAGTTCAGTTCAGTATTCAGTATCATTCAGTTCAGTTCAGTTCAGTTCAGTAGCATTCAGTTCAGTTCAGTTCAGTTCAGTTTTTTTCAGTGATAAAGAACAGAGCCTTAGTTGTCATAAATCTAAGTTCGGAGGGTCAGTTGCAGTATTGGAACAACTTGAGAGGCTGAGAAGGTATATTAAGCCAAAATTTAAATCCTGGAACTTATACAATTAAATACATTTACTTTATGCTATTCTTATTTTATTTCAGATAATTAATTGAGATGACGAATTAAAAATAATAATGAAAAATCACAAAATATAAATGCACTTCACTATATGGAGGCAAGAGTGAGTGGCATGGAATCCCATAGGTTTGGGAACTCTTGCAATTCAATTGCATCCAAACGAGTCCTCTACTCACAATAACCATGAGATACCTCTTTATTCCATGAAGACTACAAATTAGGATTATTACTTAGAAGACTTGCTATGATAAATAAAACTAAGGAAGTTGTTAGGATTTATTCGTGTTAAATAACCCGTCTGAAATGAAATCCGGTCAAGTCCATCATAAGAGATATAGGATTTGGGTTAGGATTTTATAAACTAAACTTATGTTATAAACCATCTAATCTAATAATAAGGATAATCATAGTTGATCCTAGAGAACACACAATTTTCTTGTGTCTTTCCCTTTTCTTGTGACACCCTCTCTCTCCGTCTCTAACATCCGCTTCAGTTCATGGATCCACTGTTCTCACCTCATGATTAATGTCTACGTGGGTGATACCAGATCGTGTTGATTCTATTATTCCCCTATATATCTTCTCAGCGGGGTCTGGTCTATAAGAGGTAAGTCCTAAACTTGTGTTTGTATTAGGATTATTTGGTAGGATAATCCCTTTATTGGTATCAGAGCAACAAATCTCGTGTTATGTCTATTTGGATCCACGAATAGAAAGAAAATATAGTTTTTGTATGCTAGGATTAATATTTGTATTAAATCTCTATTATATGGGTATGTATACGCGTTTTTCGGACTGTTTTTGGTGTAAAACAGTACTGAAATTAAAGAAACCAATGTTATTTTGCATTTGTGATTTTTTTGGTTTTGGATTTATACAAATTACAATCTCAGCCTAGAGTTTTTGAGTTTCAAACCCTATTTTCTAATGCATCGCATGGAGAAACAGACTTCACCATCATGACTAGGGATCCCGAAAACCTATGGGGTTAAATTTCGAGAGCAGCAAATAGCTGGAAGGCAACATGTGGCCACCATATGCCACCTTACACGTTGCACGTATGGCGCACGCTCCAATCACGCCTAGACGCATGTCAGTAAATTTTGTGGGTATAAACCCTTTATGTAATGTAAGGAAACTAATCTTTTATCAGTAAATTTATGAATTTTCTCTTTTGTGAGAGTTAAGGTTCATTTCTGTATCACAATGTATTTGAGCCCCTTCAAATTTTAGTTTAAGATATATTTTTATTGATTTAGGGTTCAAACCTTCAATAATTTCTTACTCTCAACTTCCTATCATCAGAAAAATAAGTTTTTAATATAAAACTTTGTTAAAAAGATTTATTATGTATATATATATAATATCTAAAAACTTTATTTTAAATTGTAAAAAATAACATCTTCCAACAAAATTTTGGTCAAATTGTTGACTTAATGATTTTCCTTAACTCTATATTGCCTTGTATAATAACCATAAAACAATTAAAAAAGAAAAGGAAAAAAAAAAACATACAAGAAATTCATCTGGATAATTTCAATGCCAAGAATGTGATCCGCCATTTAACATAAATTGAGTAAGAAGTTTTTTTAAACCAGGCATGAATTTCGTACAATTTTGTATCAACAAACTAAAGATAGGTCACAATTTGAACCATAAATACTCCCAAAAACAAACATTATTTCCACTAAACAAAGAATCAAAATCATAGTACAAGTGATGGCTTCTCTAAACTACTTCAATGTGTTCTTTCTTCTGTTCTCACTTTCAACCATAAATGTAAGCACAGCAGCTCGTTATCTCACCCAAATTCCAAACATACCAAGACCGTCTGATGCTCTGCCTGACTTACCAAGACCGTCTGATGCACTACCAAAATTACCAACACCATCAGATCCACTTCCAAACCTCCCAAAACCGTCTGATTTACTTCCAGGATCAAACTCAAAATCACCGTCTGATGGGCCAGGACTTCTTCCAAAATTACCAATACCATCAGATCCACTTCCAAACCTCCCAAAACCGTCCGATTTACTTCCAGGATCAAACTCACAGGATTCAAAACCCTCATCCGATGGGCCTAATCTATTAAATCCTTTGAACCTTCCAAATCCTTTAAATCCTTTGAACATTCCTAATCCTTTTACAGAGCCTGAGAAATTTAACAAATTCATGCAGCAACTCACACGATTCCCAAAAACAACACTCATGCCTGGTATCAATTAGTGGATTTTTTTGGTGAATAATTGGGCAAAGTAATCACTAGCTGGGTTTGTTACAGCCACAATTACATTACAATGCTGATTATTTGTTTATACATTTGCTCACTGAATGAAATGAAAGTTCTAAATGATTTTGAATTTACTGAATTCGTGTTCTAAATGATTTTGGATTTACTGATTTTGGCATCCACATCCTTGTTGTGAAAAGTTAATTGTTGCTAAATCTGCACCAATGGCCAATACCGTAGAGTTTATCTTTCACAAAAGCATATACTGTTGTTTTGTATTGTAACTTTTAGCAATAAGAAATATTGTTGCTAATCGTATATTAATGGTAACAACTACTTTTGTTGGCAAAGGGTTTAATGCCAAAAATATTCGTGGGTGTATGGAAATATTTGTTGCTTTTCTTATAATATTGTTTTTCAACAAACTCATATATATATATATGAATGAGTTGAGACAAGAGATAAAGCTATTAATTAAAGATCACACTACAAGGGAAAAAAAAGATTTAATTACTGAAAAAACCATCACTAGAAATCTAGTTCCACTCATTAAAGGTTTTTAATGAGCGGAATTTTCCTCTTGAAAAAGTCCTCTTTATAAAAATATTAATGAGCGGAATAATTCAATCTATTATTGACTTACAATGAGTGGATATTTACCTTTACTAGAATCTATGTATAATGATTAAAAATACACATATTATAAGTATTTATAATAATAAAATAATACAGTTCTGTCTCGTCCCAATTTCTATAAAAAAAAATAATAATAAAGTAATACGCTCATTAGAATATTTATAATGACTAAAAAGGTTCTTAATAAAAATATTTATAATTACTATAATATATTTATAATGATTTGGATTGAAGAAACGTACTTTAAATTACATATAATCAAGTTTCAAACAAATTAAAATAACATCAAACTTTTAATTAAGAACACATAGATAATGAATTCAAAGTGAAATCGTCTAATTAATAATAAAACTTAACAAATATTGGAGGTATAATCTTTACACTATAACAAATATAAGGTATAATATTTATGGGTGAGCAAAATAATCGGTAACCAATTACCAAACCGATATATCTTAGTTTGGTTCGGTTATTTTAACATTTTGGTTCGGTTCAATTTTAATTTTGACTTAGTTTGGTAATTGGTTATCGGTTCAGTTTAACGAGAACTGAACCGAATTTAATATATAAATATGAAAATATAATTTTATCTTTACATACATAAATAACTTATAAAATATAAAGCTCAACTCCAAAAAAATACTAATTTTATCTTTACATATATAAATTTTAACATAGTGGTCTTTAGTTTCTCAATTATAAATTTTGTACATGTGCATTTTTTTTTGAAAACCAATGAAACAAAATATATAAAAAAAATGATAGATTATATATGTTTTTCGTTATTCGGTCGGCAATCGAATCAATCCGAATTTTTTTGATTTGGTAATATTCGATTACCGATCTTATTCGGTTCGGTTATGAAAATAAGAATGTTTTAGTTTGTCTATAGTAACCGAACTAATGCTGACCCCTATATTAAAGATATAGGTCACACTTGAACCATAAATACTCCCAAAAACATATTTCATATAATAAATTGAAATTAACTTATCTCCTAAAAATTATTTTATATATATATATATATATATATATATATTGCCGATATTTTTGAAATATCCTAATTTTCAACCTTGATACGCTGGTGGAGTTAAAAAAAATAGTAAAAATAATACGGACGTGTCAGATAAAGCTCGGGAACTAACTTGTCTGTGGGTCGTAAGAAACTTCTCGGCTCTAATAATGAATCAAACTCAAAAGGATAAAGTGGTAAATAAATAAATAAAATAAAATAGTGCGCCTAATGATTTTGAGTTCTAACGAAACGATTGGACGAGAGCTACAAAGACTGAAAATAAAAACCGCTCTCTTGGGTTCCCGATGTCGCTTGGCAGGTCGAGGAAAACAACTTTTTCTTATATGGGTACCGAAAATAAAAGCAACGAAGACACAAAGATATGAATATTTTAATTTTTTTTTCTATTTTTATTGATTTTCTAGATTTTTTTTATGTTTTTGTATTATACTTGTGTTCTAATTGAAAGTTAACCAACTAACAATAGTGACACAACGTAGGTAAGTTCAAAAAATTTAGAATAATACTTTTTCTAAATAGGTTTGCTTTACCTTTTTAATGCTTTCAAAATTCACAAAATCTATATCAAATCAATTAATTTTTTTAATAAACTATTTTACTCTAATTTTAACTCAATTTTTATAGGGTAAGTTACAGAAAAGTCAAGAAAGATTTGATTTATTACAAATTACTCATTTTTAAGAAAATAATACAACTATGTCAAATTTTATTAAACATATAATATTTTTATCAATGGAAGCCATTGTTAGCATTTTTGCAGTATGATTTTGTACACAAAAAAGTCCAGTATTTACACATTTTTTTTATCAACGAAAGCCATTGTTGGCCTTACTTCCAATGCCGAAACGCTTCTGCCAATGCTTCTCGTTTTTCTCCAGCATCACATATGTCAGTTTCTAATGCAGTTTAACTATAATTTGACAAAAATAGAATTAAATACAAGGGAATGATAAAAGACAATTATAGAGGATAGTTAACTGTAATTAAAAATTGAGAGTTGATTTTCTGTGTAAATTTCTCATTTTTATATTTTCAGTTATTAAATAATTTAATTCATTAAATATAATTTTTTATTCAAAAATGAGATAAAATGCAAAAATATTTCTAATGTTTAAAATTGTCCAATTTTATCCCTAACGTTTATATTCTAAAATTGATTCAACTTGCCAATATAAAAGTAAAATTAATCTTGACATGCCAATATTAGTAGTAAAATTGTCCCATTTTAAATGTTAAGTTTTATGGCTTTAAAAATTAAACTAAATAAAAATAAAGAAACATAATGTGTTATAGTATAAATTATTGTTTATAGATAGATTATAATTATAAAGTAGTTTTTTTCTATATATATTGAATTAATTTAGAGAAATATTTTATTATGCTATAAATTGAATTAATATTGTTGTATTCTAGACTAGGTTCATATTATTGTTCAAGACAAAAATGTCGTTTTATCCCATGGAATGATTAAAAAAAATATTATTGTTTTGCCCATTTTTTTTCTATTAAGCCCTCCGAACTTTCGGTTCTGGTTCCACCACTGTTGAGTGACCATCAGTGTTAAAAAGTATAAAGTTTTATGATCATACCGTTAACAATTAAAGTCCACTGACCACATTGTTAAAATGGATAAATTTCAGTGGCCATGAATGTAATTTACCCCATCAATACATATAAATTTGAGAAAAAATCACAAAAAAAAATACAACTAATACAAAACATATGAAAAACCCAAATTAATAAGCTTGAAAGCGACATACAAAAAGATGCTATCAATTTTTATCAAAACAAAATGCTATAAATTAAATTAGGGGGAAATTACACCCATAGCCATTGAACTATACCCGTTTTAACATTTTGGCCACTGAACTTCAATTCTAACAAATGAACTTCAACTAACTCCTCGAAATGACCGTTACCGACCTCAAAATAAAAATAGTCTGGAATTAAAGTTTTCCAGAACGACATTTACTACGAAACCGCATTTTTTATTTTCCAAAATGACATTTTTTGGAGCTTTCTCTCTCTAAAATTCATTTTCTCTCCCCTAACTAAATAACACCGGGTAAATTTCACTCATGGCCACTGAACTTTACCCATTTTCACATTATGGCCACTGAACTTCATTTCTTCCCGGTATGGCACTGAACTTTACACTTTTTAACACCGGTGACCACTCAAATTTAACTAACTTCTTAAAATGATCGTTAACAATCATTAACGATCTCAAAATGAAAATATTCAAGAATTAAAGTTGTTCAGAACGACATTAACCATGAAACCACATTTTTTATTTTTGAAAATCACGTTTTTTAGAGTTTTCTCTCGCTAAAAGTTCATTTTCTCTCTCCAAACCAAACAACACCCAAATGACCTCAAAACAAAAATTTTCAAGAATTAAAGTTTCTTAGAATATCATTAACGCTTTGGATTTTTTATTTTTAGCCGTCAACGTTCATTTTGAGATGTTAAGTGACCACCGATGTTAAAAAAATGTAAAATTCAGTGGCCATACTAGGAAGAAATGAAGTTCAGTGACCATAATGTGAAACTGGGTAAAGTTCAGTGGCCATTGGTGTAATTTATCCAAATAACACCTGAAAGACCTCAAAACGAAAATTTTCAAGTTCCTTAAAATGTGATTAACTATTCGATTTTTTTTTTTTTTTTTTTTTTGAGACCGTCAATGGTCATTTTGAGGTGTAGTGGCCACCGGTGTTAAGAAGTGTAAAATTTAGTGGCCATACCGTTAAGAATTTAAGTTCAGTGGCTATGGGTGTAATTTACCCTGTAAATTAGAGAAGTAACTGAGAAGTATAACATTCGAGTCCCTGAATTTAGTTTATTTTGATTTTTTCCGCCCACATGGTTACAAATATTCGTGTTACTGCTACATTACATTTTCTTGTTGCAAGTAAAGCATTTTCACTATTTTTTCCCCTTTGAGTTACAATGGAAATTATGTTCTTCTTTTACTACTTGCAATCAAAGAATAAACTTTTCTTGAACAATATTCACAAGTACACAATAAAAACAGTAATTCAACGTTAAACACATAATGAAATATCAGAAACCAATAAAATTATATATATAAAACTAAATAAAATAAGTACAACACTATTATAATAAGCATTTTCAAGTCAAAGAAAAATCTCAAAATAAAATATTAATGGCAGCAGATGCTACCTTACAAATTGAAGAAATTACAGAAAATGATAATTGGGTTACTGAAGTTAACAAAAAACTTCAGAAATTAGTAGAAACATCCTCAGAGAAAGATGAAGATTCATGGACAAAACGTTCAATCTACAAAATCCCATCTCGGGTTTCGGATTCAAACGAGAAAGCGTACAAGCCGCAGGTAGTCTCGTTCGGGCCGTACCATTACGGGGAAAATCGGGTGAAGGCAATGGAAGAGCATAAACATAGAGCATTAGTTCAATTTCTGAGCAGAACTAATGTGCCTGTGGTGGAATTAGTGCAAGGTTTTTTGGCTGAGGAAATAAGAGATTTGAAAGAATCATATGACATGATTGATAAATGTTGGGAAGAAGATACAAGTAAATTTGTGCAATTGATGATTCTTGATGGATGTTTTATGCTTGAAATATTTGGTTTTTGTGCAGTTACATTGCATGGTGGTGATGGAAGTAGTGGGTATAGCCCAAATGATCCTATTTTTAGTAAGCATGGGAAGTTGTATATGATACCTCATATTAAACATGATATGTTGTTGCTTGAAAATCAGCTGCCTATGCTTGTTCTTGAGAAATTGTTTGCTTTCCAACTTCAAAACACTCAAACTCATCATCAGGTATGTTTGTTATACAGTAGTGCTCATCTGGACTTTGAATGATCAAATGAATTTGGTCATTCACCGTTAGATCTAGGCTTATTAAATTTAAGCTTTAGGATGATTTGAATCTCCACCACATGATCACTACATGATCCTAATAAGCTTAAATCTAACGGTGAATGACCAAATTCATTTTGTCATTCAGGGTCAGGTGAACACTATTGGTTTGTTATATTACTTAATTACAAAGTTATATCGCTCTTGATATATATGAAATAACCTTGATCGTTGCTTCTTAAAGGTATGTTTTAGGATGAGTTAAATCTTTGTTTACAGTATGTATATTCGTAATGTTCATTAGAATAATTTCAATTCAAAATTAGCATTTGGAATCTAGAGAAATCAATACACTCTACCAATAAAATGATTCTATTCATACACTTTTATTCTTAACATTAATATATCGATAATCTCTTAATGAAACAATGCATCTATTTTTAATTGAGTGAGTGCAGTGCCATAGAAGGTCTTAAAATATACGAGAATGTTAGGGTCTGTTTGGATGAAAGTTTCACAAGGTTCATTAAAGAGAGGGGAGGGAAGGGAAGGGAGGGGAGGGAAGATTATTTATAGAACCTCCGGATGCCACAAATTTGGTGGGACTGAAATTGAGGTTATTTCAAGGTTTTTGAACCTCCATTTAACCCTCATTTAACCTTCATTTGAACTTAAACTCATAGCCAAGCAAGGTTAGAATTATAATCTCCATTTAAACTCCTTCCCAAGCAAGGGTAGAAAAATAACCTCCCTTTAGAAATCAATTAATTGTAAATAGCTTAAAGCCCAACTAGATCTCCTAGCCTATGTCTCAAAAGGCAATTAGGTCCATAATTGTTAAAATTATCAATTAGGTTCTCAACCTGCACCTTGAAAGTCAATTATGTCAATAATCTTCTAAAAACACTAATTAGTCCCTAGTGTTGCTGAAATCGTCAATTGGATTACTCCCGTAATTGAAACAAAATTTTGGTTCGGTTATTTTATATTTTCAATTCGATTTTTATCAATATTTTGTGATATTTTAGAGTTCAGTTATCAAGTGGATTTTAGTAAAAAAATCAATTAAATCGAACCAAAATTAATATATTATACCAAAATATTATTTACATACATTAATCTATTATTTTGATTGGTTAATTTATATTGTAATCAGTTAACCATTATTGACTTTCCATAATAAAACAACTAATATATTGTTATTTATTTAGAGTAATTTTAGGTACTTCTGAAGTAATATTCTTTACCGATCAATGTATGACACATGTATATATGTATATCTTTTTCTTCCACCAATAATAATTAATGAGATTAAAAACAATTTTGATTGGTCGGGAATATTACTCCCAGAGTACTGTAAAATTTCTCTGTTATTCACTTTAAAATTAATATATAATTAAGTTAATATTTTATTTAATTAATAAAAAGTAATTAAATAAATAAATTTGAAGTTTTAAATATATTTTTAACTTAAAAACTATATATATACATAATTTTTTCTTCTTATTTTTTCCATTTTCAATTTTTTCTTCTTATTTTTTCCATTTTCCTTTAACCATTAGCTTTCAAAATGAAAAACCATTTCCTAATCCATTCATTTTGTATTTTTCGATTCAATTTCAGTTTTGAAAATTAGTTTTCCTGTTAATTTTTTGTGCATGGACTATCACAGCTCTATATATGTTAGCCTGATTTTCTTTTTTTCCAAATATTGTGTATGCAGGATGAAGAATATCTGAACAATCTGATACTAAGATTCTTCTTCCCAAACAACACATCACTTCCAAAGCTAGGAAAATGCTTACACATACTAGACATGTACAGAAAAAACCTCGTCCAGGAAGATCCACACAAGAAAATAAAAAGAAAACCAACCCGACTTTTCGGAACATTTCGGATGAATAGCGACGACATTCTTCGGTCGGCAACACACTTAATGCAAACAATTCAACAAAAACAAAAAGGACTACACAAAGGCGGAGAAGACATAATAAAATCGGCAAGAGAACTAAACGAAGCCGGAATCGAATTCAAAAAAAGCCGAAACACAAGTCTTCAAGGGATCTCATTCCAAGCCGGAATCCTCGAGCTTCCGGTGATCATAGTCGACGAAACAACCGAAACAATCTTCCTCAACATGATTGCTTTCGAGAGATTTCATGTTTCGGCGAGCAATGAGATAACCTCGTACATATTTTTTATGGACAATATCATTAACAATGAAAAGGATGTTTTGTTGTTACATTCGAAAGGGATAATTAAGAACTCAATTGGGAGTAATAAAGCTGTGGCGAAGCTTTTTAATTCTTTGAGCAAAGACATAACATTTGATCCTGCCGAGAGTAATTTGAATAGTGTTCATAAGAATGTTTCGGCTTACTGTCAGAAAAGTTGGAATCAATGGCGAGCGAATCTGATTCAGACATATTTCAGAAATCCATGGGCTTTTCTATCTCTTTTTGCTGGGGTTATATTGTTTATACTCACTATTGCTCAGACTGTGTTTAGTGTTTATACTCCTAATTTTGGAAAGGATTCTTCGGCTTCTCGACCTGCTCCACGTCCCCGTACATGAGGTTTCCGTTTTTTCGGGAAATTCTATTATGATCCCGGTTTATTCGTTTTTACTAATGAGAATGTGATAATTATGGAATTTTTTTAATATGTTATGAAATGAAGTTGTTTGCATCAATTATACAATTCTATGCTTTCTCTATTCTATATATACTAATATATTTTATTTATTTAACCAACGTTTTATTCTCGTTATTGTTACGTTTTCTTTTTCACTTCATAGCAGTAGAATAAAATAATTAGTTAGGATTGAGAAATAATTATGAATAAATTACATAAATAGTATCTGAATTTTATTCTAGTTCAGATTTTGATATGTAGATTACATTTTGACAGGACAATTTAGTAAATGTTACCGGTGAATGGTCAATCAATGCAAGTTTGATAAGTAAATTATATCAATAGTACCTGAACTTTATATCAATACTAAATTGCCGAGTCATCTTTACTTGAGGTGTATTTTTTGGACAAAATGAAATTTAGGTACTAAAGTGTGAATTAGGATAAAGTTTAGGTATCATTGATGTAATTTACTTGTCAAACTCGCGTGGACCAATTATTAACTGGTAAAACGTACTAAATGACATCATTAGTTCAAATATATTTTTATGACAAAATGAAATTTAAATACCAAAATATGAACTAAGATAAAGTTCAAATACGATTAGTGCAATTGACTCTTTTACATTATTTAAAGAGTCAAATAGTAATGTTAAAAATACTCTTATAAAAGTTGAAATTTTCTTTTCCTTTTTTTTCACTTAAACTTTTTAGAGTAGCTATCACTCAAATCTCTATCGATATTTAATGATAAATTTTACTATATATTTAGATAAAATTCGTGTTAGGCATATCTATATATTCGACGTGATTATATATTATATAAAAGATAAAAAATGATAATTATATTAAGCGAATGGTCTTTGTAAAAAACCATAGAAATTGTCAATCTTATACATTAGCCATCTAGAAATCTAGAACATGTGCTTTTCTTATTATCTATTAATGACAATTTTCCCACAAAAGGAAATCTTACAATGTATATTATTTTTAAATATTTTTATTTCATACTATTTTTTTTTAAATTAATATACAAAACAATTAATTTTAACTAAAATAATTTTATTACCTCTGTATTCATTGCATCCACTAATTATTTTTTTTTATCTATTTCCAAAGTAAAAAGGTAACTTAAATTGGAGTATGTTTGGTAAAAAACAATTTTTTTTTTTTGGTAAGAAAGGAAAGGAAAAAAAACAAAACCAATTAATGTTCATGGATTGCAACAAAATGATATTTATTATAACAAAAAAAAATCTCTAGAAAGACATATATTATGTAGGGATATGCATTAGTTCAAAACCGAACCGAAGTGAAAACCAAAATTATCGAAATAATTCACGCCGACACCAAACCGAATAATATATAAAACTGATATAACCGAACCGAAATATTTGGTTCGATTCGGTTTTAAACCGAATTTAATTAATAAATAAAACTCACTATATTTCTTCATTAAATTTAACTCAATAATAAAAGGTTTGAAATACTTTCAAAATATATTCGTATTAGCTTATTATCTCAACAACAATAAACAAAATTAACTTGTAAATTCAAATATATATGTACATATATAATAATATATCGGTTCGGTTATAGAATATGTGCAATTTGATGCGTTCGGTTTTTTTACATTTTTTTACCGAACAAATACCGAAATGCACCAAAAAATAAAACGGACGCCAAACTAAAGTGTCAAGAAAATCAAACAAAAAAACAAATTCAATTGATACCGATACACACCCCTACTGTTATGGAATGGAGGGAGTAAATAACAAGTGAACAAGGATGAATTCAAGAACATACGATAACATTGGGAAAACTAATATGAGCCAGAAATTTTCAGAACAAGAAAAGAAGTCTTGAAAATACAGGAATAAATAAGGGAATAGCAGATGGTATGATATGAGAGAAAAGATAGAAAAAAAAGAAAAAGAAAAAGTATATTTACAGCAAAGAAAAAAAGAAAGAAATGAGAAAGCACTTGTTAGCTGTCATATTGTGCTAAAAACCAAACCAACCATGTGCTTTTTTGAATTATATGATCATCTCCAGGTCCCTCTTCCAATCCAATCAACAAATTATATCTTTAATTTCTTGACAAATATCAACCCACAATTAAATTAATTACACTCATAAATATAATATCAATCACTTCTTCCTCCTGTTCTTATCTTTAGCATTGAAGAAACCCCCAAATATATTCCCCGATGGAACATTTAACACCGGACTAACACGAACTCCATTTCCATAGTTCTTCTTCAATGGCGGCTTCTGATAATTATACCCAGACCACGACGTTGATGATGATGACGATGGCGGCGGCGGCCTCAGATATGGCTGTTTATTATTATTCTTACTCTCTTTTCCGATTGGTGTAGAACCCGTTGAGTTGCTTCTGGACAAAAGTGGTAACGGACATAAGCTTCTTCCATAGCCACTAACACAATTTAAACTGCTACTCCTTTTGAACCGCCAAAACGACTTTGTATTCGTATTTTCCTTCTCTTCTTTCTTCTTCGATTGATCAGGTGACGGTGACGGTGAAGGTGAAGGTGAAGGATCGTTGATTCTAGTTATATTTCTTCTCTTGATTTCTGCGGCTGCCAGAATCTTTCCGTCTGAGAAAAGTTCATCTGCCGCCGCCGCGGTTGATGATGATTCTTGATCGAAGCTCTTCCGAACGTGGAAATCGAAATCGATTGAATTTGATCCGAGAGTACTAGTGTGCAGCTGCTCCACCGGAACGTTTTCCGATAGAAAAAAATCGTAGGAAAATGAAATTCTTCCGGTTGAATTGTCATCGGAGCAGAGTTCAACGGCCATTTCTCCCACAAGAAATAATCTGAAACGTTTAAATAAGCTGAACAAAAGCCAAGAAGGCGAAAGATATATATAAGTGAATGAAAGTTTAAAAAGATGGAATTTGAATATAGGTTAAGCTATGGAGACCACACAGCGATTTTATCATAGACCTTCCATAGATTTTATGACATCTGTCAACTAATAATCCACCTGTCAAATGAAATTAATCATTTTAATTTATAAAAGCAAAAATTATTATTAAGTCTCTCGTCTTTTATTTTTTTGGTTTATTAATCTCTTAAATTTTTATTTAGATATATTAAGTTTTTTATTTTTTATTTTTTACCTCATTAGACCTTTGATAACTAAATTAGTAAATTGTGAATATGTGATTCTGTTAAAAAGACATTATTAACATCATATGTATTTGAAAATTATTAAAAAATATATTTTATTACAGTTTGAATTAAGATTTTTACAGTTTTCTTTAGTCAAATTATACATCTAAAACTGTTTTAAACAGTGAAAAACTACGAATTTCGAATGCATGTGCAGTGAATAACAGTCTGTTAATCGAAGTTTATATTGAACATTACTTTTTTTGGTCATCAAAGACTTAATGAGATCAAAAAATAAATAATTAAAAGCTTAATTTATTTGAATAAAAAATCAAGGATTTAATGAACTAAAAAAAAGGAAAAATTAGGAACTAATAATATTTTTTTTTGCCTTCATAAAATTCCGAATTAAACATCCATCTCTAGAAATCGTGTCTGTTCACCACGTCCATCTCCACCGTTTCTGTTCTCGACTGCATCCGTCACCGGTCAAGTTCCATCGTCCCGATCAAGTTCTGACGTCGTTCAACACTGTTCTCTCCTTCAGTCGGTTGACCACTTTCTTCGGACTCCTCATTGTTTTTTGATAGAAAATACTTATAACTTCATTAGATCAAAACACAATAAGTACAACGAGAAAACAACAGTAAGGAATCAAACCTTACAAGATCTACAAAGAGAATAAAATGATTACATAGAGCAAAAAATGTCATAAAAGCATAAAAAAACACAAAATAACAACGAAGCATATATTTCTCGTAAATCGGAATCTGCAGAAAAGTAGATGCAATCCAAATTTCACCATTTAGGTCACTTCGAACATTTGGATCTGTGTCCTTTCTTTTGTTGTAATCGCGTAGATTTATTGATCCATGGGTAAAATAAACTATTTGTTTTTGTTTGAACATGGAGGGAAGATAGAAAACGTACATAATCATGACTGCTGATGCAACACATTTTTATTAAATTTATTTTAGGTTATCAATTTATTGCTTGTACAAATTTTCTTGTAGGTCTTGTTTTATCATATAATGAGGTGTATTTTTTAGAAAAATTGAAATCTAGGTATCAAAATATAAATTAGGATAAAATTCAGGTACCATCAGTGTAATTTACTCAAATAATTATTTGAGATAAAATGTAATCTAGATACCAAAATGTGAACTAGGAAAAAGTTCAGGTACCATTGATGTAATTTACTCAGATAATTATTGATAGCTCTTTCGAAATAAAAATCAATTAACTTCTACCGGATACCGACAAAAACAATTACAAATAATAATAACAACAAACATTAGATATGAATAGTTGAACCAAATATACTCTTAACATACCCTTTTTTATTAGGGAAATTTATAAAAATGGGTCAAATGGGAGGCACATTTATATATTTAACCCATTTACTCAACCTACTATCTAGACTATTTTTGTGTGACTTTCCCATAATACCCTTAGGCTTTGATTGGATGGAGGGTTTTGAAGGGTAATTAAAGGGAGGGTAGGGAAGGGTAGGGAAAGGGAAGGAGGGGGGGAGAGGGTATTACCCTTACCTTTGTTTGGGAGAGAGGTAGGGGTTTATAAAATTTTAAACCCTTACCTTGTTTGGAATGAAGGGTTTATAAAGGGATGGATTATTATAAAATGACTAAAATATCCCTTTTAATTTTATATATACTTGTATCTTATTTTATTAAATTTTGACTTATTAAGGAACACATTTCACACAATTTATTTTAACAATTTGATATTAGTATGTAGATAAAATTTATATAATCATATTTTGAAATAAGTAATGGATAAAAAATTACAAATGATAAATAATTAATAACAAAAATAGCTAAATAATATAGCTAATGTCTATAATATAGCTAAATAATCGATTGATTACACGTCTAATAAAACTTGATCCAAAATGACGTGATCCACTTCAACAAAATATCCAAATTGACTTGATACATAATAAGAACCTGCAACCAATGTCTGTAATACGTCTAACAATTAATGTCTGTAATATAGCTAAATAATCGATTGATTACACATCTAATATAACTTGATCCAAAATGACGTGATCCACATCAACAAAACGTCCAAATTGACTTGATAAGAACCTGCAACAAAATAAAATAGAATTAGTTAAAAATTTTGGATTACTGAAATAGAAAAAATAAATATTTGCAACCAACCTTTTTCAAGGTTTAGTAATCCACAACAATAACATGTTCTTTCGATGCTCCGCATGCATAGTATCCAAGGTTTCAAACTTCTCTGGATTTTCAAGAAGATAATTGCATGCAATATAATAGTGATCTTTCTCCATTCCAATATCCTCTACATATTTCCACATGTTGAAATCCTTGTTTAGTGGCCTAGGTTTAAAAATATACACCAAATCCTTACTTGCTTCAGATATAGCAGTAGCTACTTTATCCATCGAATTAGTCATAGCAGATATTTCATCAACTTCAGTTCTTTTCCTTTTTTTGGCCCTAGATGAAGTTGGATTATCAAATACATCTTCATCTCTCACTCCTTTATTAGGAGTAACGTGTTCGTCAAACACATTTTCATGTGAACCTACATTTACACTATCACCCATCTGATCCATAGTATTATCTAGTGACATCTCATTCTGAGAAATCATGAAGTCAATGTCATCAATGGTAGTTGTTGAATTTGCATCTCTCACCCTTTTTCGCCTAATATCTGCTGCACATTCAGCATTCTCCCTAGAAGCTCTATCTTGTCCATAAAGACTAACCAACTTCAAATAATTCCTAACACGTTTGTTCTTCCATTCAATAGCATCCGGATGAGCCTACAATGAAAAAGAAAAAAAGTGAAATAAACTCGTAAAAATAAATGTAAAACAGTTTGCTGCAATGAAATTGTAACAAATTCAATCTGTCGGTGCAAATAAATAAATGCACTAGATTGCAACAAGTCAAGCAATGTGATTCTAGTTGAAACACTCATGTCACATAACAACCAGTTCAATACTATATAAATTGATTGAGTCATAGTTTGTAGTCTGTGTTAATTACTAGCAGCACACAAAATTAATTATGGTCCCATCTCCATCTTCATTTTAAATGTATTCCAAAAGATAAATGAAAAATGACTGATTTAAAGATCATGTAGAAGTTTTTTTCCTGCAAGAGAAATTGACAAACCAATTGCAAAGTTTGCTGCCAATTGTAGCAAACTAAATTGGTTTGCTGCAATTGGCAGCAATTGCTGCAATTTCATTGCAGCAAACTGAGTTTGCTGCTACGAAATTGCAGCAATTGCTGCCAATTGCAGCAAACCAATTTAGTTTGCTGCAATTGGCAGCAATTTGCTGCACTTTCCTTGCAGCAAACTGCTGCAAATTGCAGCAAATTGCTGCAATAAAATTGCAGCAAACATTGCTGCCAATTGCAGTAAACCATCATTTAAATTGTGTCGATGCAAATCAAAATGTTATGTAAATTACCTCAATCAACTTTTCTCAAACTTCAGGCTCGGCGTCCCACATTTCTAGAACTGGATCCCACGAAAAGCCGCTCATTCCGCCCTTAAAAACATCATAGCAACGATTGAACGCCTTCTTGATAGTTTTCATTCGGTTTTGAGCTTTATCCTTATCAATAGGCTTATCAGAAAATTTATACTTTAATACTTTCACAATGTCTTCCAATGCACGAGATGTATAAGTTCCACCAATTCTATTTCCTTGTGTTTGTTGGTACACATATTCATCAATTAGAGCATCGTCCATTTCATTCGTCCACTTATTAATACTGCCTTTTGCCATTTTTCCAACTACCAAAAAAGGATAACAAATATCGAATATGTATTGAACAAACAAAATTCAAGACGATTTCAAATTTAATAACACAAATAATATTAAAGATAACTTAAAAGTTAATAACATAAATAATATTCAAGGCAACTTCAAAACTAATAACACATAATATTCAAGAGAACTTCAAAGTTAAAAACACAAAAAATGAACACTCAACGGACATAATCAACCCACATATTAGCCGCTATCGAATCTCTAATTAACTCTCCTTGTCTTGTTTCTTCATTATTTTCTCTTGCATTATCACGCTCATCTTCCAATTTGTTCCGATTGAGAAGTTCTTCATCCACTTGTTCAATTATTGGATCGGTTGGCTCCACACCAATCATATAATTATGCAAAATACAACATGCAAGAATTATTTTATTTTGTGTCTTAACACAATAACTTGGCTCGGTTCCGCTTCCTAATATAGGAAATCGTTTCTTAAGTACTCCAAAACACCGCTCAATTGCATTACGCAAAGATGCATGTCGTAGATTAAACAATTCACGTGCATTTCGCGGTGGATTTCTTGAATACTCTTTCAAGTGATATCGTTCACCTCGATATGGTGTAATAAGTCCACTCCTCAACATGAATCCAGCATCGACAAGATAATATTTTCCTAAACATATAATGAATTATGTTATTGAAGTGTTTATAAACGATAAAAAATCTAACTAAAATGAATTTATTCTTAAAATCACCTTCTGGAATTTTTAGAGGAAATTCTCTTGTTAATGCATGTTTAATTATTCTTGAATCAGAAGTCGTCCCTTCCCACCCAGCTAGTACATAAGTGAATTTCAAATCAAAAGTGCATGCAGCCAATACATTCTGTGTAGGATAGTCTTTCCTTCCACGATATCTAGGAGCTTCTATATTCGAAACTTTCACTCGAACATGTGTTCCATCAATTGCACCAACACAATCCTGACATTGAATTTTATGCTTAATACTAAAACAATGATTCACTACTAAGTAATTTAAGAAAGAGGAATGGATCACCTTAAAGTATGGAAAAAATTTGGTGCAGCTGAGTATCTTAGAAGGAATGTGTAATCCATCAGGTTGTTTGAAAAAAAATTCCTCCAATTCGATTATAGCATTAACGACATTATGAAAATGTCGACTTACTGTCTCAGACGACCGACGGAAGATAACCGCAAGTTCACGTTGAGAAACATTGTGTCCAAGCAACCAAAGCGTTTTTATAACTTGTTCTTCAACGCTTGCTTGTAGAGTTGGTCTTAGACCACCCTCTCTGACTAATATATCGCACAACCCCGTAAACCCGATATAACTTATTCTTATCACATTATGACAGAGGTTGTTTGAAGACAAATGATGTAATATTTCACCTCGTACTCGTTCACATTCAAGCTTAATTTCACACGTTCTATGAACCATATTGTTCCTAAGTAGACGTCTACGTCTCATATACCAACAAGCAGCAACACAAACAACATGAGCTCCCGCTAACTTATATAAATGATGCATTAATATGACAAGTTTAACTTTGTCATCCATCCTATAATAAAAAATAAATCACTATTTCAGCACAAGTACAAAATAATCAAAATATAAACTAACCAATTTGATGTTCATAAAAATGCATAAAGCATAAACCAAATATATTGCAAAATTACTCAGTTACAAGTTAATGCATAAAGTATAAACCAATTTCAGCACAAGTTACAAGTCTACGCTTCAGCACAAATCAAAATATAATGCATAAAGCATAAACCAAAAATGCATAAAGCATAAACCAATTTCAGCACAAGTTACAAGTCTACGCTGATAAGTTTCAAGATTATTCAGCCTTTCATTTTTTAATTACCTTATACTAATGATATATATTGCAAAATTATCATATGAATTGGGAGCTTTAAATAACTACAAGAAAACAAGTAGAACAATTAATTATGTAAACTGGTTACTACCAGTAAAGTGCTTATATAAATAACCAGTTTATACTGGTTTGAAACCAGTAATTACCAGTTTGCGTTAATATATTAACTGATCGTTATATATATATAATTAAACAGAAAGTGATGATAATCTACAATGCCCAAAAAAATAAAAATGAATATTGTAGGAGCAGAAGAAGACATACCCAGCTACAAGCCTAAGATGATCTTGATAACTTTGTTTGTGTCTTCCTGTTGGTGCTGAAAAAGACATAATATTGATGAGAAACAGGAATTTAATTAAGGTTGAGATGCAATTAACAATATACATAAGCTATCGGAGTGATCAAAATGCTTAACTTAGAAATTGGTACTAACAAGATAAGTATATATAGCAGAATGGACTTTGAGAAAATTTGATGATAACAACAGAATAGTTTATCAAGAATCCCCAAATAACTTACTAACAATAACAGCAAAATGTCATTGACTGAATCAAATTAGTTAGTTAATAATCAACCAAAAATCATTCCAAAACTTAATAAAATAGGCATATTGATTTGAGTATAGGCCAGGATAGAGTAATCTAACAAAAAAAAAGCCAATAAACATGGTGATTTTTGCAAATAGATATGTGAATTCAGCAAAGGAATATAACCATATGAAGCAAAACGAGACTGAAGCAGTGATTTGTGAAATAAGACTTACTATCCATCATAGAAGCACAGGTAATGATCTTAATGAATCGAGAAAAACGACGAACCCAAAAGAAGAACGAACCGTCAAAGTTCAAAGCCATAACAACAGATTCATGCATACAGCTCTTTTACCCAGCAAAAATTCATCAATGGGAACACAAGATATCAGAAGGATGAAGAACTTACCTGGAAAAATTGAAGAAGAAACGCGCAGAGAGCTGAGAATAGAAACGCACGAGCAGAGAGAACGATGTAGAAAATAACCTGGCTGAATGGAATTAATTAGATTGTTTGAGGTTATTTTTGTCCAAAAAATATTGTACCCTTCTAAACCCACCGATTTGGTGGGTTGAAAATCCTATCAAAACTCATCCATTTTAAACCCTTCAAATCCCTTCATCAACCCTTCAAAACCCTTACCCTCATATTTTTTAATCACCCAAACAAGGGTTTCTACAAACCCTTCCCTACCGTCCCTTTAATTACCCTTCAAACCCCTCCATCCAATCAAAGCCTTAATATTTACGGAGCGGCTATCTCCCTCCCGTCTGACTTTGCAGATTCTAGCATATGCGAAGCCTACGAAGCTAATGTTTGGTTTAGTTGATGATTTTAATTAGCATATGCGAAGTCTGGTTGTGTTTTTAACGAAATTCGCTAAGTGGTATATAACAAAAAATGCCAAACAACAACGGATTCTAACATTAAAATCATAACATTGTCAAAATTTACAACAAGATTGCCACAATAACAACATTAAAATCATAACATTATCAAAATTTATAATAAGATTGCCACAATAAATTCCTAACAAATCACTTCAAAGTGAACTTAATTAATCTGGACGAAAATTTCTCCCTCTACAGGAAGTCCAGACTTTTTGGGATGAGAAATGAAAGTCCAGAACTTTTGGGATGGACGTGTCCCATAGTGCACACCAAGATTGGCACAATCTCTCCTAACCAATCATTTCAAAGTGAATGTGTCAATCTTGAGGGAAATTTCTCCCTATACAGGAAGGAAAGTCATCTCCTTTGCAGCCCAATACGACGCCTTCTAGAAAGGGATGTTATGTATTCAATCACCTTCAAAAAAAAATTAATCGTGTTAGGCAGGAAAAAGGATGATTTGGCTTCACGAAATGAGGCTTAGCGAAGCATGCGAATGTAAATGTGCAGGGAAGAGGATGATTTTACTTAGCGAACCGATGCTTTCGCGAAGTCTGCGAGGTCTGAAACGTGACAATCTACTTAGCGAATCAATGCTTTCGCGAAGTCTGCGAGTGAAATTATGAACTTTTCTACTCGCAGACTTCGCGAAATAATCGATTCACTAAGCAGATCGTCACGTTTCAAGCTCTTTCTCATCGCAGATCTTCGCGAAATCACCGACTATGCGAACTGATTTCATGGAAAATGCAGAGAAAACAGTAGATACTTATATTTTTTGCGCCTTTCACCCTTAAAAGCAATAATAACAATATGATAAACTGGGAAAAACGATGGAAACAACGTAGAATAACCATTTCTTTGATGGTAACAAGAAGAAAGAAACCAAGTAACGAGCAGGAATAGGAAGATGAAGAACTATAGCTTCGTTTTCTAGCATTAGGAAGATAAAGAATCAAGAGATGAAGAGGGGAAGAAGAGAAATACATTGTGATTTGGAGAAATTGTGCAAATTTCGTGCAATTTAAAGGAAGATAGGAAGATCAAAAGTCTGGGAATCATTAATGGAGGAGCCAACTGTTTCGCGTGAACAATGAGAAGGGGGGAGAGACCGTTCGCGTAAGGGGGAAGTGGAAAGGTTAGGGTATTATGGAAAAGTCACACAAAAACAGTCTAGATATGTAGTAGGTTGAGTAAATGGGTTAAATATATAAATGGGCCTCTCATTTGACCCATTTTTGTAATTTTTGCTATTTATTAATCTTGATAAAGTATCAAAATATCCCAAGCAAAATGGGAAGAACAATTATATACTAGATAAGATATAAAGTACTCATAACATTGGTAATCTAACATCAACTTTACCTCTAATTTCTAAAATGAAGTAATTTTACCTCCAATATTGCCAAATTAAACTAATTTTAGACATCATTACTCAAAATCTTTCAATCATAAATTTTGTTATCTCAACCAAGCCCGTCTTAAAAAATTTAGAGGTCTGTACTAAATCTTTATCAAGCCTTTAGTATTTACTATCATTTTGTATTAAGAAAAAATAAATAAATTGAAATGGTGCTAATTTTGAATGTGCTAACATGTAACTCAATGTAGATGTAAGCTGGATATTTGTTACCTGATCTTGATTACGTGTCCCAATCGCGATGATAAGCCAATGATGTATTGAGCCTGCAAAACAGTATGCAGGTCAGATTCGGCCAAAGTCCGGCAAACCTGCTCCGATGACTAAGTCAGTTTCGGGTTTAGGATTTGAAAGAAAGGGTATGAACAAGTTTGAGATAGTAGTTAACGTACCGAACCTTGCGTTGCGTCTATACCGGTCTATTTATAGTGTTCGATTAGGTTTAAGGTTGTCACCTTCTTAGAAATCCTTATGGAGCTAGGATTCTTAATCCCTTAAGGAGTCTGAATCCTTAGAGGAATCCTTTGTCTTGTAGGATTCTAGAAGATCCCTTGAAGTTCCGAGGTTAGGACCTCGTGCGTTGCGATGGGCTACCATTCGTTGGGCTTGGGCCGCGGTGGCCATATCTAAGCTATTGAAGGGGTCATAGACCGTCTAGGGCATTATTTGGGCCTTTATTACGCTTGGGCTTGGGCCGCGATGAGGATGGTGATGACATCACACGTGTGACATCACTTAGCCTGATATCAGATATCACACACCTCCTAGTATTTTAGACATTCTTTCAGGATTCTTTTGTAAAATAAACCGTTTGCAAAAGGTTTGTTTTGTTATTTTGCTCCAAACCATCATTTTCTCAGAATCATCATGAAGCTCCTTATAATTTTGCTAACGTGTTGGTTGGGGGATGGGTCTAGAATCTCACGCTTGGCGGCTCTTTAATGAGGGCACTTGGTTTAGTGTCAAGGATGATTCATTTGCCTTGAAGTCTTTTGGTTTTCCTTTCCCTCATTTATCTTATTCTTTACAGTCATTGTGCCCTCTTGCCTTTTCCTTCTTGAATGCTTTCTTGCTCTTATCCCGTTGGATTCGAACTCTTCCATGGGGTCAACTATTTTATGCAAGTTTTAGTAAGTTCTCATTCCTTTTCTTCACTTCTTTTGCTTTAAATCATGGCTCGTGCAGGATTGTCTCATGAAAGAGGTGAGAAATCCCGACCCAGCAATAGTAGTGAGACTTGTCACAAAAAAGATGATGAATCCCATAAGCTAAAGGTCGCCTGGGTCTTTACTTGATTTTTTTTGAAAATGGGGCTTATTTAGAAGGGATCCCCACTTATACGCATATCTTAAAAGGTAAAAATGAACACTTCCTTTGAGTTTGTTTTGATTCTTCGATTCCCGTGTGTGTAGGTTCCAACATGAGTACTGTGTGGCTCAAATTTCTAGCTCGCCAATTGGCTGCCAAGAAACATGCTGATGAGGAGGCTGAGGCCATCGCTTGTTTGGCCGAGGTGGAGGCAGCAACTCGTATCGTGGGTAGACCAGTTCCTTAGGATATTCCTTCCTCCCCCTCTTCCACTAGCTCTAATAGCTCCTTAAGGGGCGTTGGAAACATCTATTTTGGTATTTTTATTTAATCTTCATGTTCTGTTCTACACTATTTTTCACATGTCTTTTGATGCTATCTTTATCCTTATTGTAGCCACTCTCTCAGTCGCTAGTGCCCCCGGTCTAAATTCCGAACCTTTGGTAGTCGTCCATATTTCTAATGGTGGTCCCATTGAATCAGGGTCTCCCATTTCATTGGGGAAAAACGAAACGTCCAGTACTTTGGATGGAGATACTGAATATATGGATGCTTTGGAAGAGAAGAAATGTAACTTCATAGAGAGGATTGTCCCACATATGGGCTCTAGAGATAATTATCTTCGGGAGGAAAAATAAACTTAGTGGTTCCATAAAATTGCCACATATCCCTCACCCGAAGATGAAAATTTGCATGCTGGGAGAGGGTCGATGTTGAAGAGGTTGCTACTGAAGTTTTGGCCATTGTGCCTTTTGATCCTATAGAGATAATTCTGCCAGAGTTTGCCAGAAGAAATAGTTTTTTAGTATGCCGAATGAGCTGTTACCTCCTCCGAAGTTGGACAAGAGGATCTTTCGAGGAAGAAATCCTCTCAAAATAGAGCTCAAACTCCTAAAGGTGGGACTCTACCAGATGCAAGTGCACAACTCGGGATCAAGAGAAGTGCTTCAGATGCTTTTTCCCCCTCCGCTAAAAAGGTCAGAGTGGCCATAAGAGGTATAAATACTCCACCTCCCCCTACTGTATCGTTTTCCAATCTCTGTTATCTTGTTGATGTTCCTTCATATGGGGAAGGATCTTCCAAGTTGCTTCATAGAGAGCCTCTATCAGTTCCTATTGAGGCCCCTTTAACTCCAGAAACTATGAACCAGTTCATTCAGTTTAGCTTGTACAACGTAAGGGTTTTTTTAATATACTTATTTATTTTTCGATTTACCGATCCTCCATATTAAGCTGTCTTATCTTTGTTCAGCTCTGGTTGGCTAGGTACCCTTCCGGGCCTCGTTTGGAATATCTCCAAATTGTAGAATCCCTTTGTCAATTAACGTGGATTTCTTTGGAAAGTGATTTGTTTTCCCAGGCTAGTGATGAGGGATGGAGCTGAACAATATTCGATAATCCCAGGTTAGTTGATTTTCCATTTGTGTCGTGTTTTGCACTAATTGCTAAGTCATTTTTTTCATTGTTTTCTCTATTGTGTGTAGGCTATGTCCTTGAGTGCTCAGGTTGGAGAACATCTTAAGGACACTTTTCATCGAGTGGAGCTGTTGGAGGCAAGGCATCAAATTTCCATCAGTCTCCAGGCAAAAATTGATCTGAAGAAAGCTCACGAGCTTTTCACTCTTCGTGAAGGGGAAATTGTGGCCCTTTGGCATATGATTATGCAAAAAGACAAGTGGATTGCTTCTGCCGAAGAGGCGACAATGAGTTGTGGTGCTAATTTGAGTTGTTTTGAATTTGACCTTGTCGTGGTCTAAGTAGCTCGGGCGAAAGAGATGAAGGCTGCCATAACAGCTACTAATGCCCGAATGAGATGGTATGAAGCTCAAAGTGAAAAATTCCAAAAGGAACGTGACAGGGCTGAGTCTTAGGTTGGTGCTCTAGATAGAGCGATTTACGCTGTTCGTCCGAAGTTCATCGGAGCTGACGCACGGTTTTTTGCTCAGCTTACTAGATGGGCTTCATATTCTGTCGCATTATTAGTGGCCGGGAAGGTGAGTGCTGCTATATATTGTTAGGCATGAAATTGACTAAGTTTAGCACAATATTTATACAAGAATTGGGGTGTTTTTCTGTTATATTGCAAGAATGAAGGGCTGATTAATGATTTTTTTGCAGATAAGTAAAGATTAAAGCCAAACATGTTGGAAACAGCTTGTTTCGCAATTGCCAAAGAGGAGTGGAGCCTTTCTATGATCCAGCGGTCAAATGTCGGATAATCTGATGACGGACAGCGACAGAACAGAGGTGGGCGTGGCAGAGGCAGCAGGTGGAAAGGTGTTTCAGTGGCGTTACCTAAAGTAGCATGATGACAAGAAGTTTCGACCCTTGAGTGTTCAAGGGTCAAAAGGATCCATAATCATTTTTGATTGTTTAGTTTTAGTTGGAGTTGACTTATTTCTGTATTTTTGTAAGGATACTTTCGGGTACCAATTTTGGCCCCGGTCTTCCTCCTTTAAATAGAGGTAGCAAAGGGAAAAATGGGGAGATCGGATATTTTTTTCAGAACAGAAAAGTCACTGTTTAGGCGATAGAAGAGAGCTCCAATGGAGTTTCTGAATGTAAAAAGAACGTCTGATTACTCACTGCTTGATATGAGTGAGTAATCCATTTTGAATGGGCACAGCCAGTCCGGGCCGGTGATGTAAGTCTTATAACTTTTGCAATGAATATGTAGTATTTTACCAATGATGTGTTGATGAGGGTTTATATTTCTGTGCTTCGGCATTTATGCATGTGATAGATGAATGCTAGGACACTGCTTGCATCTTCACTGATATCTCTATCAATCTCGCAACCTCGAAGCAGACATGTTAGATGGTTGTGTCAAAGGTTTTCTTAACAGAAATGCAGCTTTGATCTTAATGCAAGAAAGAATGTTCCTTTAGGACGCTAATGGTTCTAGTAAATCTTAGAAACTTAAGAACACACGAAAGTTGACTTAAGTGGGCATTAAAGCTGATACTTTGACTTCATTGGTATTATCACAAATTCGTTGGGTTGTTGTATGACCTTGCACTACCTGTTCGGCAGTGCTTAGCCTATTCTATCTTTTAAACTGTCATCTATTTGTCATATCTTTCATAGAATTAGCACTCTTTTGTCTTAACTGACCAAACTCAAACAATCAACCCTACTAAGAAGATACCTTTACACACACACACACTGTTCAGCAACGATTTTCTAATATAATTTTGGATCTCAATCCCTATGGAGACGATACTTGACTTATCACTTTATTACTTGTATCTAGTACACTTGCTAGAGCCTCATCTGAGGACAACAAGTTTTTGGCGTCGTTGCCGGGGATTGAAAGCAACAAAATTTATCTGAAATTTCTGCGAAACAGGGTGTTTTTAATCTGTTTGCTAAGGCGTGCAGGAAAAAAAAAGAAGTTCTTTACCAGTTTATGCGCAGAGCTGGACCTCTTGTTTTTCCTATCGATCTCGAAATAGAGAGAACATATAGACGAAATAGAGCGGGAGCTCGATGTGCACGATAAAGAGAACGACAAAGAGAGAGAAGAATGGCTGGAAGGGTACCACCCGAACAAACAGTTCAACCAAACCAAGAAGAAGAAGGGGAGAATAACAACCCTCCTGTCATGCGAATCAGAGATTATTCAAGGCCAACCACAGAAGGACATTCATCCTGTATCGTGTTGCCCAATGAAGGGAACAACATGTTCGAGGTGAAGGGGTCCATGATACAGATGATCCAGGCCTCAGTGCAATTCAATGGGTTTCAATCTGAAGATCCAAATGGGCATATTCAAGAATTCATCACGTTGTGCAACACATTCAGATCAAATAGAGGCGTTTCTGACGACGTAATCAGACTGAAGCTGTTTCCTTTTTCCCTAAGGGATAAAGCAAAAAACTGGCTAAGAAATTTACAGCCAGGGACAATCACAAGTTGGGAAGAAATGGCACGAGCTTTTCTGATGAAATATTTCCCACCTCGACAAGCCATAAAACTGAGAAATGAAGTGTCTCGGTTTGTACAAGAAGAGGACGAGTCGCTAGCAGAAGCCTGGGAAAGATACAAAGAGCTGTTGAGAAGGGTACCAAATCATGGTATCCCTATGTGGATGCAAGTGCAGAATTTTTATAATAGTGTAACAAACATCTACAAAATCCAGATTGAATCCATTGCCAATGGTAACCCATAAGATCTTGAGCCACAGGCTTTGTATGACCTTATTGAGAAGGTAGTAAGCACAAGTTACAACTGGCACTCCACCAGAAGTGAAGGAAAAAAAATGGGAAATGAAGATGTCGTGTCAAAATTGACAAGTCAGGTAGAACAGCTTGCTAGACAGCTGGGCAAGATAAATGTGTCTTCAATTCACAACGAACCACCATTCAATGACATTTGTGATTTTTGTGGAGGCCTTCATTTCAGCATCAACTGTCCCGGAGTTAAGCAGGGAAAGGGCGCACATGCAGAATGTGATTACGCAGGGTATAATCAGAGGAATCCACCTAACCCGTATTCCAACACGTATAATCCTGCCACAAGAAACCATCCGAATTTTGGATGGACAGGCCAGTCGAACCAGCAGGAACAACCGAGATATCAACAACAACAAGGAGGACACTACCAAAGGCAACCTCAGTAGCATTATAAACAACCTGTGCCACCAAAGGAAGATGTAGATCCAGATATGAAGACAATGATGATGCAGTTCATGAAACAGACACAAGCATCAATTAAAAATCTGGAAACACAAGTTCACCAGTTAGCTGCATCTACGTCAAAAGGGAAGGGAATAATGCCAAGCAACACAGAGCCAAATCCAAAGGGCGATGTCATGGAAATTACCCTGAGATCTGGTAAGCAAACTCAACACATTATATCGACTGATGAAAATGCTGAATGCACAGGAATGTCCAAAGAAGCTGAAGGGGAGCAGGAACAGGCTGTTCCCAGTGAAGAAGAAACCAGGAAGACAACCTATACCAGTAAGCAGGATCAAGGGGAAAGACAACCTGTACGACCACCACCGTATGTTCCACCTGTGCCATATCCAATGCGGTTGATCAACAAAAAGCTGGAAGAACAAAATTCTAAGGTGTTGGACACTTTAAGGAAGTTGCACATCAACATTCCTTTCATAGAAGCGCTGGCACAGATGCCAACATATGCAAAGTTCCTCAAGGATATCCTGTCGAAAAAAAAGAAGCTGGAAAACATTTCCATGATCCAACTCAACAGAGATTGTTCGTCAATACTCCAAAACAAGCAACAGCTACCGAAAAAGCTAAAAGATCCAGGGAGTTTTCTATTCCTTGTTCAATTGGAAAGCTAAATATTAAAAATGCACTATGTGACCTAGGAGCTAGCATAAACCTGATGCCTTATTCTGTATATGCTAAACTTGGATTAGGAGAACCCCAACCTACTCGTATGTCCATTCAGTTGGCCGATCATTCAGTATGTTATCCTAGGGGAGTAGTGGAAGATGTGCTAGTCAAAGTAGGAAAATTCATATTGCCCGTTGATTTCATTATAATGGACATTGATGAAGACTTGCATGTTCCTATTATCCTTGGTAGACCATTTTTAGCCACGGGTAGAGCATTGATAGACGTAGGAGAGGGACAATTATTCTTGAGGATTAATGGGGAAGAAGTCATTTTCAAAATGAACGAGGCAATGAGACGTGCAAACAATAATGATGACACATGCTGTTTCTTAGATGATTTTCAAAGTCTTTCTACTTTGCAGGAATAGGACACTCTGGAGACTTTATTGGGAGAAGAGGTGAACATATGTGAAGGAACAGGTTGTTCCATTGAATCCAACCTACCGACACCTCCTTTCGATCCTACTGTTCCTACTCATCAAGAACCACCAGAGATACCAACTGTGCCGGTGTCTAAACCAGAATTGAAACTGTTACCTGCACACCTCGAGTATGCTTTCCTGGAACCACCCAGCGGAAGTCCAGTCATAATATCCTCAAAGTTAACTCCTGATAAGAAGGCGCAACTTATGGCGGTTTTGCGAAGAAACAAGGATGCCATCGCATGGAAAATTGATGACATAAAAGGTATCAGCCCAGCAGTCTGTGTCCACAGAATCTTGATGGAAAAGGAACACAAGCCATTTGTCCAGCCGCAACGCAGATTGAATCCCCACATGAAGGAGGTTGTGCGAAAAGAGGTGATCAAGCTTCTTGATGCTGGCATTATTTACCCAATCTCTGATAGTGTGTGGACCAGCCCTGTTCACGTTGTACCAAAGAAGGGAGGAACAACCGTAGTCCTCAATGAGAAAGACGAGTTGGTGCCCACAAGAACAATAACAGGGTGGAGAGTTTGTGTTGATTACAGAAAGCTCAATGAAGCCACAAGGAAGGATCATTTCCCCTTGCCCTTCATTGATCAGATGTTGGAGCGGTTAGCTAGCTATGCCTTCTATTGTTTTCTTGACGGTTATTCAGGATACAACCAGATCGCAATTCATAGTGAGGATCAAGAGAAGACAATGTTCACATGTCCGTATGAGACCTATGCTTACAGATGAATGTTGTTCGGACTGTGCAACACTCCAGTCACTTTCCAAAGATGTATGATATCCATTTTTCATGACATGGTGGAGCGGACCGTAGAAATATTCATGGATGACTTCTCTGTTTATGGAAACTTTTTTGATAGCTGTCTAAACAACCTCGAAGCCGTGCTTGTGCGATGCAAGGAGACCCACTTGGTCTTGAATTGGGAGAAATGCCGCTTCATGGTTACGGGCGGAATTGTTCTCGGGCATAAAATTTCAGAAAAAGGGATGGAAGTGGACAAAGCGAAGGTGGAAGTAATAGAAAAGCTGGCTGTTCCGGCCAATGTAAAAGATGTGCGAAGTTTTCTGGGGCACGCAGGGTTTTACCGCAGGTTTATCAAAGATTTTTCAAAGATTGCGCTACCCTTGTCAGCCTTACTTCATAAGGAAGCGGAATTTTCTTTTGACGCAAGCTGTTTAAAGGCGTTTGAACTCTTAAAAAGCAAGCTGATCAACTCGCCTATACTGGCAGGACCCGACTGGGAACAACCTTTTGAGATGATGTGCGACGCGAGCGATACTTGTGTGGGAGCTGTTCTTGGACAAACGATAGAGAAAAGGTTTAGGCCAATTTACTATGCAAGCGAGACATTAAACGAGGCCCAGCAGAACTACACCACTACAGAGAAGGAGCTTCTTGCAGTTGTGTATGCCTTCGACAAATTTCGACCCTACTTGGTGTTATCCAAAGTAGTTGTGCATACAGACCACGCTGCGTTGCGCTACTTGTTCGCGAAAAAGGATGCTTAGTCTAGGTTAATCCGCTGGCTATTATTGCTTCAAGAGTTTGATCTCGAAATTAAGGATAAAAAGGGAACGGAAAATGTCGCGGCTGATCATTTGTCAAGAATTTCTCACCAAGGCAGCCAGGAACAACCAGAGATTTTGGAAAAATTTCCAGACGAGCATCTATACGCCGCACAGCCTGCGCCATGGTTTGCCGATATTGCTAATTACCTAGCAAGTTCGCTTAAGCCGCACAACCTGTCCACTAATCAGAGGAGGAAGTTTTTTGCTGAAATTAAATATTATTTTTGGGAAGACCCCTATCTTTTCAGGTTGTGCGCTGACCAAATTATTCGAAGGTGTATATCGCAGGAGGAGGGACAGGATGTTCTAAGCCATTATCATGACCGAGAAGCTGGAGGGCACCATAGCGCCAGCAAAACTGCAGCCAAGGTTCTTCAATCAGGTTTTTTCTGGCCAACACTTTTTAAAGATGCCCATCTATTCGTTAGCACTTACAATGAGTGCCAACGAACAGGCAATATCTCGGCTAGAAATGCCATGCCCCTCAACAACATAGTTGTTTGTGAAATTTTTGATATATGGGGCATAGATTTTATGGGTCCATTCCCTACGTCTTTTGGGAATAAATATATCTTAGTGGCTGTAGATTATGTGAGCAAGTGGGTTGAAGCAATGGCTAGTCCCACCAATGACGCCCGTGTGGTTGTAAAGTTCCTGAAAAGGCTGTTTGCCAGATTTGGTGTCCCACGAGCGATCATTAGTGATCAAGGAACCCATTTTTGCAATGCCAAATTTGAGAAGCTGATGGGCAAGCTTGGGGTCTCTCACAGAATTTCCACACCTTACCATCCACAAACAAGTGGACAGGTGGAGATTTCTAATCGTGAAATCAAAAGAATTTTAGAAAAAACTGTTGGCAGTTCTAGGAGAGACTGGGGAAATAAGATTGACGATGCTCTTTGGGCATGTAGGACAGCCTATAAAACACCGATTGGAATGTCTCCATTTAGATGGTTATACGAAAAATCTTGTCACCTGCCGGTTGAAATGGAACACAGGGCTTTTTGGGCATTAACATTCTTAAATTTTGAGACACAGGCTGTTGGAGAACAGAGACGGTTGCAACTATGCGACATGGAAGAATTCAGGCTGTTCTCCTACGAGAATGCTGTCAACTACAAAGAAAAGACCAAACAGTGGCACGATAAAAAGATCCAGGAAAAGGTCTTTCATGAAGGTCAAAACGTCCTTTTGTACAATTCAAGGCTGAGACTTTTTCCAGGAAAGTTAAAGTCACGATGGTCAGGACCATTCACAGTAAACAGGGTGTTCGAGCATGGAGTTGTGGAGGTTTTCAAAAATGGTGATGCTCCTTTCAAAGTGAACGGGCAGCGTCTCAAACCGTATCTTGAGAATGACCACAAGAGGAAGATTGACACTGTTCACTTCCAGGACCCTCCGCACCAATGATCAGAGACGCAGGGTGTTCGCTGCAAACACCAATTGCAGTAGGAAAGTACCCCTCCAACAATTCCTTTTTATTTTGTTATCCCTCATCATGTGTTAAGTCATTTACCAGATAACAATTACATTGTCTCATTTTTGCTTTAACCATGCATTCAAGTCAAATCGATATATTCACAAGGAAAATATAAAACTTCTACCCTTGTCAATAAGAGTGAAGTTTTAAGTTTTGCTTGTGTAATCTTTGAGGGATGTGGAGCTAGGTCGTAAGAGTTTGTGGGGGGGGATAAATTCAAAATAAAAATAATAAACACACAAATCAGAAGGATAAGGGACACGTCAAATCCACTGTCATAGGCTGTAATTTCAGCCTAAACGCCCCCTCGGTAAAAAAACAAAAGTGGATGGTGTGCCGTAATTGAATAATTACGGCACCCTTGCGTCTTTTCGCCTGGAATGGTCATCTCTCCATATAACTTATTCCAGGTGGCAGATTAGGAGACGATCTTTAGGGCGGTAGTTCAAGAGATTTGTCTCCTCTTTTCTACTTAAAGGACGCAGACTGCTGGGTACCCTAATTAGTCTTTACGCAATATTCTCTCTCACCTTTACCAAGAATTCTTTTTCTCATACACGGTTGCGGCGGCACCTATTTAGTTTGATTTACAGATGAGAACTCGTGGTTCGGGAAAGCACGTAAAAGTCGAGGGCTCGACCAAGAAGGAGAGAGCAAAAGGCAAGATGACTGAACCAAGCACGGTCACTTTCGTTCCGGATGAAAAGCTAGTGAAAAAACTCTCACAGTTCAAAGATGCTGAGGTGCAAAAGTACTACGAAGATCTGGCTAAACTTGAATTCGGGCCCATACGAACAGTTTGTTGGGACACCCTGAAAAGGCTCAAGCTTGCTGAACGTGTGTGCAAGCTCATGGAAGCAGGCCATTTCGGATGCTTCTTTAAGATGACGGAGCCGGCATATAAGGAACTGACATTAGAGTTCCTGGCTACTTTCAAGCACGATGCTGAGATCACTGACCCTGATGAAGAAGGGAAGTTCAGTTTCAGGCTCATGGGTCACACTCAGAGGCCTTCGCTCAACATGTTTAACTGTTTGTTAGGCGCTTCAGATGATGATGACCTGGAGTCCGAGAGCTACAAGGAAGCATTCACCAAGACCCCTGATGTCTTTGACCCTACTGCCTTCTGGAATTCTATTTCGGGACAGCAACATTATGACGGGAGCGTTTCCAAGGCGTCAAATATTGATTATTATTCTATTCGTTACTTGCATAAGCTGGTCTCCAGAACAATTTTTGCTCGCGAAATTCAAGCCACTATGCCGCATGCAGACCTTACAGCTTTGTGGAGTATGGCAATCGGGCCAAGGATGAATTTAGGTTACTGGTTTGGGGAGTACATCAGTGCTTTTGGTAAAAAGAACTCTTCGCTCATCTGCTGCGGGAGCATTGTCACTAGAATTGCTGAATCCATAGGAGTTTTTAAGCCTGAGGACCACTCTCGTCTCACTATTGTGAACCACCCGGACCAGATTGATCTCCGGAGTCTGCAGAAAATGTTGTTTGGCAAACTGGTGAATGGAAAGTGGGTTTGGATGGCGGACTTTGTTGCGGCCAGGAGAGTCGAAAGCCGGAAGAGGAAAAGTGAACCAACTGTGTCGGTCTCATCGGATTCCGAACAAGTCGAGTGGCCAAAGGATCTGGATTTCTATAAGAAATGTGCAAAGCTTTCGAGTGAGGACATCCGTGACAAGTTCAACGCCTTGTTTGCTCAAAACCAAGCCAACCGAGAAATGATATTTGCCCTTGAGCAAAAATATGAGTCACAACAGGGATCGATTGACATGCTCAAAACCATCTGTATTGAGGAGCATAGCAAGGAAAGTCCATCTGGTTTTTCAGTCAAGAGTCCGGTAAGAAAAATGCCTGAAACACCTGCTAATGCTAATGCTAATGCTAATGCTAATGCTGATGCTTCCTCGAAAAGGGAGGGCATTCATGCCACTGCGGATAGAGAGGTTAACTCCTCTCTTTCCCAACCCGTCTGATTCGTCACCTTTGTCGCTGTCCTAGCATTTGGTAACATCTAACACCCTTACTCTATCAAATTGTGCACTCTGCCTATGTTATTATGCTATTATTGTCTATATTTTGCTGCCATCCTGATAACATTGAGGACAATGTTCCGTTTTAATTTGGGGGTGGGGAATTACACATCACAATATATGCAGGCATAACATGATAAATGCTTATTCAGGTTGTTAATTTAATTGATTTGGTGAATAGAAAATATCCCCTTGAGAATCTTTGATGTAAATATCCTTTGTAATCTTTTCTTTGTTGTCTCGTCTCCTTGTTTATTAAATCTCTTCGATTGTTTCGTGTTCACGGGAATCACTGTACAGACTGTGCGTTTTATGATGGATTTGTCTAGTTTTAGTTGTTTGAATTATGTCTCCCCGAGTCTGGAAGTTCCGAAAACTTTGAAATTTTTAAATCTTCTTTCACAATTAGAAATTTCCCCAAAAATAGTGAGAACTCGAGCCTGCAAGTGCATCTAAATTATGCATTGATTTTTTCTGAGTGGGCCAGCACTCACTATCTTTAGGGAGAATTTTCCTTGGTTTGCCCTGTTGAAATGGAGATTCTTTTTAACAATCATAGGAGGAAAAAGGCAATTAGATTCCCTTTCCGCTACACAAAAAGCCACATGTGCGTTGCACTCCAAATATAGGATAACCAATTTGAGCCATAACCTATTCTTTCTAAACACCACGCAAAGAAACCCTTTCCTTTCACTAATATTCCTAAATACCCTGAATTCTGTCTTGTGCTTCAAAACCAACTGCTTAATTTGAAATCATTGTTTTTAAAGATACACAAATCAGGAAAACAAAGGCGATTGAGCAGATGATGCTAAAGAAAAGATAGAAAGGAACCTGGGAATCATGTGTTTGGATGGAAAAATCTTTAATGATTGTTCATTATGAATAGAAAGAATAGTTTGTTATAAGAAGCAGGCTGTGTGGATCGGGTAAGGAAAGGAATGCTAATTTGTTGAAAGATGTGTAGGTTAAATAATTTGCATAAAGACAAAATTTATACACTTAAATAGCTTCTCACTGTCAAACCAGAACCTGCGCCTAACATTACAACCTTTGTCAAGTCCTTTGGACTATGTTTGGAAGAATTTTGACCCATTGATTCAAGACCAAAAGGCAAACTCACACCCTAAGGGTGTGGTAACTGAGGTAAGGAGTGAAGTTGCATTCTTTGTCCTGTGATAAATAAATGTCATACGAGAGTGAGTGAATTATTCCAGTCCTTAGTGAGGCATGTCTGGCGAGTTGGTTGCTCCTTGTGAAAGTAGAAGTCTAAATTTTAAGCTTTAAGGAATTTCTCGATTAAAGGCAAACAGTTTAAAACAAGCTTTAACTTTTCAATGAGATAATAGCTCACATCTGTCAACTACCCCGCTGAGCAAAACAATGTCTTTTCTCCATATCATTCTCTGTAATATTTCATTCCTAACGCTTCTTCTGTTGAATTCTCTTTTCTTACATTTGGTTGCTTGAGGACAAGCAAAGATTCAATTTGGGGGTATTTGTTAGGCATGAAATTGACTAAGTTTAGCACAATATTTATACAAGAATTGGGGTGTTTTTCTGTTATATTGCAAGAATGAAGGGCTGATTAATGTTTTTTTTTGCAAATAAGTAAAGATTAAAGCCAAACATGCTGGAAACAGCTTGTTTCGCAACTGCCAAAGAGGAGTGGAGCCTTTCTATGATCCAGCGGTCAAACGCCGGATAATCTGATGACGAACAGCGACAGAACAAAGGTGGGCGTGGCAGAGGCAGCAGGTGGAAAGGTGTTTTAGTGGCGTTACCTAAAGTAGCATGATGACAAGAAGTTTCGACCCTTGAGTGTTCAAGGGTCAAAAGGATCCATAATCATTTCTGATTGTTTGTTTTAGTTGGAGTTGACTTATTTCTGTATTTTTGTAAGGATACTTTCGGGTACCAATTTTGGCCCCGGTCTTTCTCCTTTAAATAGAGGTAGCAAAGGGAAAAATGGGGAGATCGGATATTTTTTTCAGAACAGAAAAGTCACTGTTTAGGCGATAGAAGAGAGCTCCAATGGAGTTTCTGAATGTAAAAAGAACGTCTGATTACTCACTGCTTGATATGAGTGAGTAATCCATTTTGAATGGGCACGGCCAGTCAGGGCCGGTGATGTAAGTCTTATAACTTTTGCAATGAATATGTAGTATTTTACCAATGATGTGTTGATGAGGGTTTATATTTCTGTGCTTCAGCATTTATGCATGTGATAGATGAATGTTAGGACACTGCTTGCATCTTCACTGATATCTCTATCAATCTCGCAACCTCGAAGCAGACATGTTAGATGGTTGTGTCAAAGGTTTTCTTAACAGAAATGCAGCTTTGATCTTAATGCAAGAAAGAATGTTCCTTTAGGACGCTAATGGTTCTAGTAAATCTTAGAAACTTAAGAACACACGAAAGTTGACTTAAGTGGGCATTAAAGCTGATACTTTGACTTCATTGGTATTATCACAAATTCGTTGGGTTGTTGTATGACCTTACACTACCTGTTCAGCAGTGCTTAGCCTGTTCTATCTTTTAAACTGTCATCTATTTGTCATATCTTTCATAGAATTAGCACTCTTTTGTCTTAACTGACCAAACTCAAACAATCAACCCTACTAAGAAGATACCTTTACACACACACACTGTTCAGCAACGATTTTCTAATATAATTTTGGATCTCAATCCCTGTGGATACGATACTTGACTTATCACTTTATTACTTGTATCTAGTACACTTGCTAGAGTCTCATCTGAGGACAACACATATTTTAATAGAATCCTATTGGGACCTCTTATAAATATGTCGATCCCTTTTCCTTCACTACCTAAGCCGTCGTCTACGGAAACTTGCTAGATTTCCTGGGAAATAGTTGTTTGACCCGTTTGGCTCGGTATTTCAATTAGGAAGTCCGCCAGAGCCTGTGCCTTGAACGCTTTCCTCGGTTCGAACGTGATTACAAACTCCGCAAGGTTTAGGGCCCATTTTGCGGACATATTATATGTTTCCGATCATTGGAGAACTTTACGTAATGGTAAGTCTGTCCGTAGATGATGGGGTGACTCTAAAAGTAACGTCGAAGCTTCTGTGCTATGATTACTACAGTGAAGGCCATCTTATCTAAATAGGGGTAGTGGGTTTCTACATCCCTTAAAATCCTACTGGCGTAGTAGACGAGGAATTGCTCTCCTTCCTCCTCCCTTACTAGTACAGTCCCTATGGACTCGTCGGCTACGTTGATATAAAGGAAGAGTGTTTCAACAGATAATGATAGACTAAGAAGCGGAGGGCTTGACAAGAATTGCTTTAACCCTTCGAACGATTTTTGGCATTCTTCTGTCCACTTGAAATCTTGTACCCCTTTGAGACTTTTGTAAAAAGGTAGGCATCGCTTTGCCGAACAGGATATAAAATGTCCCAAAGCATTGATTTTTCCATTCAACTTTTGGACGTCATTAAGTTTTCTTGGGGGTTTCATGTCGATGATGGTTCAGATCTTAGAGGGATTAGCTTCTATTCCTCTTTGTGAAATCATGAAACCTAGGAATTTACCCGATTCCACATCGAAGGTGCATTTTTCCGGGTTTTGCTTCAGGTTGTGTAACTTGAGGGTATTGAAGATGAGTCATAGGTCTTTAGCATGTTCCTCCCCGGTTTCGCTATTGATGATCATGTCATCGACATATACCTCAACCTTATCTCTGATTAGATCCTTGAAAATTTCATTCACGAGTCGTTGGTACGTTGCGCCTGTACTTTTTAAGCCAAAAGGTATAACATGAGTTCATTAGGATTGGGACCCGACTTGAGATAACAGTATGGATTGATTTATCTAATGTGTCAACTGTTCATCTCATTGGTATTAGTAGGTATAACTAATCCTCAGACTCAAACATTCGTTAATTAGTGATTCTGGATCATGGAGTCTGGTACTTTGATTTTGTGCGAGCACAATCCAACAGGTGAGAGCCTGGGGTGTGTGAGAGCAGGGTTGGGTATCACACAAAGTAATTGCAGAATAGTTAATGTCAGATTGAGCATTCGTCACTCCGGATAAGTGGGAGATATATCCAAATGGCCGCTTGTGGTGAATTAACTGAAATCCTTGCAAGGTGATAGAGTTAAGAGTAGAAATGAACATTTCACTTAACTTATCTTTCAGAGTGAATTCAACCTGTACAAGTAAAACCGGACTCTTCGTTATATGTAACCTTGACACGTTCCATGGTTATAAGGAATTGACCGACAGGATATAGTTGATGAAGGATCATATTATACTGTACCTAATGCAGAAAGGTTAACGTCGGTTATCAACCTGACTTCTTAATTGCTCTAGGGGAATATCATAGGTTCTGCTAGTAACAGTTCGCGACGGTATTCCGTTATATATATGTTGGAATTAATCGTGATGAATTAATCTCAAAGGATATATACGGCTAGTGGCAATAAAGGACCTAATGGGTTGCATATGGGACTTGGAACTAGAGAACGAAATTGTAATTAGTGAGACACTAATGTATGGGCCGAAATTTGTAATTAAAATTAGGGATGAATTAATTTGATTAATAATTATAATTAGATTATAGTTATAAATTAAATTAAAGGATTATGTGATAATATTAATTAGAAGTTTTTATGTGATTGAAACTCTAATTAATTATCCCTAACAATAATTAAATTATTAATTTGATTAATAATAATTATCTAGATATAATTAGTTATTATTTAGATAATAATAAAGTGTTTATTTAATTATCTAATTAGTAATCCTATTCCGAATAAGATTCTAATTAATTAATTACCTAACACAACTAGGATTAGAGTTTTGAGAAGTCTATAAATAGACTCCCTAGCCTACATATTTCGCCCAACACAATAAGAAAGGAGGAGGAACCGTTCCATCTTCGTCTTGGCTAATTTACATTATTTCTTACTCTCTCTTTCATCTCGTATCGATTTCTGTTAGAGGCAATCATTGTGATTGCTATTATTAAGGTTGATTACTGATTAGTTATTCTTTTCTACGTTGTTTCTTTTGTTGTTCGTGATACACGGATTAAGAGTTGTGGGCACTTCGTTTGCAACTGTAGATAGTTCTTCAGAAAAGGTATTTCACTATATTCCTCTTTATATGAAATAACAATTAACAGATCTTGGAAAAGGGGAAATAGATAAAATAGATAAAATTTTATTAATCCACTGCATCTAGGCTTGTCTATTTTCCTTCATTGGTATCAGAGTCTATGTTAATCTGTTATTTCATATATGTAAATAAAAGGGTTTTTCAATCAGATTGAATAGATTTATTGTTAGGTTAATTAATAAATTTGATTTAGTTAATTAATCTAAAGATAAATGGTTAAGATGAAATTAAGATATTTTATGATTCGGTTAATTAACAAAGGGTTTGTATAATTAAAACGGTTGATTAAAACAAGGTTTGTATATGTGATATACGTGTTTTGTGGATTAAAGGTTTTAACCGTTTGAATCGTTAAAAGAATTAATTAGATTAATCTTTGAAAATTTGATTTTGTTAAACGATTTAAACGAAACGGTTAGAATCGATTAATTATTGATATATGTTTGAAAAGGTATATATATTATAAATATGAACTAAGTTTTATAAATATATGTATATACGAATTAAAAGGTTAAAGTTTATTTTAATTTAGAAGTTTTAATTTAAAGACATTGTTTTTTAAATTTAAATTAATTAAAAAAAAAATTAAATGAACTTTGTGAAGAGCTGCGCAAAACAGTAGCTTGCGCAGCCCTTCACAAAGTTGAAGGTGCTGGGCGAATGTTGCTGCCCTTTGGCAGCAACATTGCCCAGCGTCGCGGATGTGATCCGCGACAGGGGACAAACCCGTTTTCGTCCCCGTCCCCGTCCCCGTCACGTTAATTTTGTTTTTCTGAATTTTTTTTTAAATATTTTGGTTTTTCAGAAAACTAAAATTTATATATAGAATTAATTAATCCACATGATTTAATCGTTGTCTATTTTAAAATTGTATAGATTGAATTCAGTTGTCTAATTAAGATGTTTTGAGACGGTTAATTAAATAAACTATTTCATTGATACAAAATTAAAATTTAGAAACAACGAATCACCCCATGTAAATTTATTAATTGTTATAATTAATAAAAGGATGTGGTAATGATATGTGTTTTAATTTGATTTTGCAAACCGTTTTGTGCTTAATAAATATACTTGATATATTAGTTAATCACTTTAAACGGTTTTGGTAAAATGATTAAACACAATGATGTATAATCTCTCGTCTTAAAAGTTTTGTGTTCTGGAATTGATTTTACAAAGTTTAATTATTTGTATGTGATACGGTTGAATTAAACACGTTAAATAATCTTGGTAAAATAATTGAACACAAATAATTAATATTTTGTATAGTTGTATTTTGAATTGTCTAATTAAGTTTATATTTGATATACTTTAATTAAGATAAAATATAGATGATACAAAATTAATTAAAGGTTAATTAGATAGTAAAGTTAATTAAAGGACTGAATTGAAAATGTAATTAATCTAAAGGATTAATTTGATTAACTTAAATATTACATAAAGGGTTTATGTAATCAACCAATTAAATTTATTTAATTGAGTCTTTGCATGTTTGGAGTTATGGACATATTTGGACCCTCTATAATAGTTATTTAGTCTTTTGGTATTTTTGGAAAATAGGACCTGTGTGTCCTGCCTTATCTACTATCTATTGTAATTTCTCTTCTCATCTAAGTCCTTTCAAATTAGTTGAAGTATTCTTTAGTAGTATAGAAATTAATATTGTTGTAATTTCAAGGCGCCATGGAGAAGACAGAGGACCTAAAGAGAAATATGTAATAGTTAGTATTTCCCTAGGTTTGACCTTTTATTCCGTTTCTGGCTCAACGGAATAATTTAGATAATATGTCCATAACTACCAATGTAAATTGTATGTGTCTGATGAATGCTAAAGCAAATCAAGACTATGTTAGATTATGAGACTTTAAATAAAACCCCTCACCAATCAAAAGTTAAGTAAATAAGCAAGTTATTAAAATCGGTTGCCCCTCCCTAATATTCTAGTTCAGCCGGCAGTACTGGGGGCCATTGGGTTGTTGAGCAAACTCAAGCTCGGGGTCTTATGGTAACACCTGAATTATCGAAAAATTGTTTTTCACGAATATGGGGTAATGCTTAAATTAGGCTAGAATAATTGGATGAGCAAACTCATGTTGTTCTAACCTAATGGGCAATATGGTTGGGATTGATAGGCGACACATATCAGTTACTAATGTGGTTAGTAACCCAACAACCTAGAAGTCACATGCTTGATGTGATTGATTACATGAATCTACCTAATGAATGAAACTAGCTTGTTGAGCAAACTCAAGGTGAAATTTCAGGAGTTAGAATTCTAGCTCATTAAGGGATTTGTGAATATCCTTCGAATTAATATAGAGGGTTATTAATTTGGTAAAATAGTGGGAGCAATTTAAAAACATAAAAGACCAACGTATTTAAATTGAAATATATTAAAGCAAATGAATAACATCCGTCACTCTATCTCACTCTCAAGTAAATACTCTGAATCATCATATCTAAAATGGATCTACGTAATATTTTAACCGATAACAAATTGAATAGTTCAAAATTCACCAACTATTTTGGCAAACTCAAAATTGTTTTGAGGTTTCGAAATGATTGGGTATGTAGATACATTGATACCCATCGTCAAAATTGTTTTGAAGTTCGAAAAGATTGGGCATGCCGATGCCCAATGCCCTAGTAGATGATGCTCCTGTCAAAAGATTGATGTTTACTAGAAGCACCAATTAGATGACGAACGTACAGGATGTATCACATTTGCAGCTATGGCACTTTGTGTCAAGACGATTTACTACATCACCGAAGCTTTCTAGTATTAGATTTGAATTAAGTGTCGACTTAGTTCTGCAGATTTATTCATAAGCTCATCATGAATAAACTCAAAGACCTCTATAGAAGAGCTCTTGAATATGCTCAAGTCAGTTGAGCCCAAATCTTAAGAAAGTGATGTCAGCACTTGGTATTGAGAAGTATTAATTCAAGTTCTGATTTTCTTCTTCAATTCTTTTTATGATTATTGAATCGTATTCGATCTTCTATTGCTAAGTATTTATTCTTGATCCGTAATTGTCTTGAATGAATTACAACAAGTAGCAAAAATCGATCTTGAGTAATTGAGTTTTTGCTTGAGATTGATTGGGAAGAAAATTCAGCCAATTGCTATTGTTTGTCGACGTTCCTCTCAATAGGAATTTATTTGATAAACTTTCTTGATCCTAATGCGGTTATTGAGAAATTGGATATGCTTCATTCCCTTTTCTTGATAACTAGGTTGATTTAGATGCTTCATTTAAATTAATAAATTAAGAGAAAGTGAAAGAGTGAATTAGGTAATCCTTATACTCTTTAATCAAAGATTTGAATTCTAATTTGTTTATCATTTAAACCAAGGATCAACGAACACCCAATGAACCCAATCTCTTGAATCAGGCTTTCTCATTATTGAATTCCCATTTACTTTACTTGTTTAATTTGATTTAATCATCCATCAAAATCAAAACCCCCCTTTTTATTTTATTTGCTAATTTGAATTAAGAGGTTAATTGTTCTCTTGGGATTCGACCTGGTCTTACTATTACTACAAATCAAATTGTAGTCCAATAGAGAAATCAGTAAAATTATAAATCTATCTTGGCGGGCTTCGACAGACCCGTCAAAATTTGGCGCCGTTGCCGGGGAACAATTTAGTTTCTTGATTCATTTTCCTTTGTTTTTGATACCTTTTATGACCCGCACCTCCCGTGGAAGTGAACGAATATTTATTTCTGAAATAGAAAAAGAAATACGGAGGTTAAGAAAAGAAACAAAACAAAGGAGTGTTTGTTCATCGTCTTTAGAAAATTTTGAAGAAATCAGAGAAAATTTTATTTTTCAAATTGAGGAAGAGACGATGGCTGGAAATAGAACATTAAGGGATTTTGCAGCACCCAATTTAAATCGCCAATCATTTTGCATTGAGTTCCCAAATCCAGAGGTACCTTTTGAACTTAAATCTGGATTAATTTACTTACTCCCTTCTTTTCATGGTCTTACAGGTGAAGATCCTCATAAACATTTGAAGGAGTTTCATGTCGTTTGTTTCAGTTTGAAACCCGAACGAGTAACCGAAGAGCAAGTTAAACTACGAGCCTTTCCTTTTTCTTTAAAAGATAAAGGTAAGGATTGGTTGTACTATCTTCCATCGGGATCTATCACAACATGGACAGAAATGCAAAGGTTATTTCTTGAGAAATTCTTTCCATCTTCACGTGCATCAAATATTAGAAAGGAGATATGTGGAATTAGACAATCTTGTGGAGAAACCTTATATGAATATTGGGAAAGGTTCAAGCAACTGTGCACTAGTTGCCAACACCATCAAATACCCGAACAACTCCTTATCCAATATTTTTATGAAGGATTGGCTCCAATTGATAGAAGCATGATTGATGCAGCTAGTGGAGGAGCGTTGGTGAATAAGACACCCGATGAGGCAAGACAATTAATCTCCACTATGGCTGAAAACTCCCAACAATTTGGAACAAGATCAAACAGCACCACCAAGCAAGTTAATGAGGTAAATAATTCTAACATTGAAAATAAATTTGCTGAATTAGTTTCTTTGGTGCGTCAAATTGCAGCAGACAAAGTGCAACCTGAAAAGGTATGTGGAGTATGTTCAAGTGTGGGACATCATACTGATGAGTGCCCATCATTACAAGAAGATTTCCAACATGCAAATGCTATTGGAGGATTTCCAGGACAACCACAACGCAATTATGATCCTTATTCTAACACTTACAATTCAGGATGGAGGGATCATCCAAATTTTAATTATGGAAATCAAGGAGGACAGCCAAGGTTTCAAAATTAGTCATATAGTAGACAACCTCAAGTGCACGAACCATATAAACCTTCAACCTCTAACTCAGGTATGCCTTTGGAAGACATTGTTAAAAGCCTTGCTGAAAGTACTTTTAAATTTCAACAGAAAATGGAGGCAGAAATTCAGAATTTGGGAAGCCAAGTGGCTCAATTAGCTACATCAGTTCACAAATTGGAGGCACAAAATTCTGGAAAATTACCTTCCCAAACTACGGTGAACCCAAAGGAAAATGCTTGTGCAATCACATTAATAAGTGGGGAGGAAGTTCAATCAAGTCCACCTCCAACAAGAGAAGAGAAACAAAAAGAACCACTCTCTGTACCTCAGAATGATCCTAAGGTAAACTCTAATCCTATTCCATTAATTCCATCTAAATTGGCTCCGTTTCCTTCAGGATTGGCAAAATCAAAGGACAAATATGAGAAAGAGGTATTGGAAACCTTTCGAAAGGTAGAGGTAAACATTCCACTACTTGATGCAATAAAGAAAATTCCAATGTATGCTAAACTTTTGAAGGAATTTTGCACAAATAAGAGAAAATTGAAAATTGATGAAAGAGTAATGGTGGGCAAAAATGTTTCAGCTATGATTAAAAAGAGTCTACCCACTAAATGTAAGGACTCAGGCATGTTTACAATGCCTTGTGTGATTGGAAATAAACGAATTGAACATGCCATGCTAGATTTAGGAGCATCAATAAATGTAATGCCTTATTCTATTTATAATGCTCTTAATTTGGGACCTTTGAAAGAAACTAGGGTAGTGATTCAATTAGCTGATCGTTCTAACTCTTATCCGGAAGGAGTTGTGGAAGATGTTTTGGTGCAGGTGAATGAATTGATTTTTCCGGTGGATTTCTATATTTTGAAAATGGATAATGATGCATCTGGAAATTCAGCACCTTTGCTACTTGGAAGGCCATTTATGAAAACAACAAGAACAAAGATTGATGTTCATGAGGGTACTCTTTCCGTAGAATTTGATGGAGAGATTGTAAAATTTAATATTTTTGATGCCACGAAGTACCCCAAAAATTCAGATGTTGTTTATCATGTTGATGTCATTAACTCACTTGTGCAGGAAAATTTTCAAGAAAAAGAGAGTCTATGTGAGTTGGAAGAAGGTGAACAAGCAAGTGATGATTCATCGAATGAGATGCAAAAAGGTGTAGAAAAATCTGAAATTGAAATGACCAATACTTACAAGAAAATTCTACCTTCTATTTTGCAGGCTCTAACAGTCGAATTGAATATTTTGCCGGATCATGTGAAGTATGTCTATTTGGGAGAAGATGAGACACTTCCGGTGATAATTGCGAAAGGCTTAACTACAGAGCAAGAAGAAAGTTTGATCAAAGTTCTTCAAGGGCACAAAATGGCAATTGGTTGGAATTTACCTGACATTAAAGTTGAGATTAAAAGCGTCGAGATGGATAAAGTTTTCAAAGTAAATGAGCATCACTTGAAGGTGTTCCATGAAGGCTTCAAAGAGGAACGAGAGCCGGAGATGAGTGTGGGAATTCTACACTATGAGAACGATTAGAAAAGGGAGTTCGTCGAGCATAGCGACGTTAAATAATTGCGCTATTGGGAGGCAACCCATTAAATAACCTTTTTTTAATAGTGTTAATTTTTAGTTTAAATTTCAGGAGCTAATTTCATTTAAGCCGTGACCACGTGTCAAATTATAACCTTTGTCAAAATAGAAGCAGGAACCAATTTTGTTTAAACCGTGCCCACGGCTTATGAAAAACTGGTTACAGCTTTTATTGTATTTGTACGTTGACGATTGACATGCCCACGACTTAAACAAATTTAGTCTCTGTTCTTTTTTTTTTCTTTCACTAACATTTTTTTTCATTTTGTTTTATTTAAATTATTAGTTTTCTTTATTTTATTTATTTATATCATTAGTATAAAAAAAATTGTTGAAAAAAAAAACGTGATTTACATTAGTTAAGTTAGTTTTATTTTTTTTCTTTCTTTTCTTTTCTTTTTAGTATAAATATTAGTTGTATTGTATTTTATTTATTAATATTTTTTTAATTAAAAAAATGAGAAAACCCACTTGATAAGTGCATAGCCCAAAACCTAACTTCTTCTTTCTCATTTTCTTTTGCAGCGCCGCCGTGAATCATTTCTTTTCTCCTTTGATTTCATCTGATTACTGGAGTCTAAAGGTTTAACTGTCATTTTTTTCTCTCTTCTTCCCATCTGTTCCTTTCTTAAAGTCATGGGAAGGAAGCGCGCCGCTAGAACAACGAAAGTCGATGTTCCACTCGTCCCTTCACCAAAAAAATCAGCAATGTTGGAGGACCCATCAGAGGACGTGATCGGAGCAGTCCTTTCTTCCAGTCTCAAGCAGAAAACCAAAGCAAAAGATTCTAAAATTCCTCCTACGAGCAGATCCAAAAGGCAAAAAGGATGGGTTTAGTCCCTTCTTGAAGTTAGGAAACTAACTCACATTGTGGAAGAGCTTTGTAATTTTTTGGGTTTCACTCCACCTCCTCCACCAACTCTTTGATCTGTTATCGGCATCAGCTCAGTTAAGGGACGTTTTCTATATCTCTATCTTTATCTTTTTGAGCCATTTGCTTGTGCATACATTGGGACAATGTAGATTTTAAGTGTGGGGAGGGAAATCAGTGATTGTAACCAACATCTGCATCAGTTGCCTAAATGTTTCCAAAAAAAAAAAGAAAAAAAAAGTCAAAACAAGATTTGGAACTCCATTGCTCTTTTATACAACTGTTTTGCATTGATTTTTAACGTGATATGCATTCTTCAAGTTTAAGTTTTGATGAATGATGAAGGCAAGTATCAAACTAGATTTTCTTCAAAAATTTGGGCATTTTTGCTAATTTTGACATTGGAATTGGATGAAAAAGTGCAACATTTAACTCTATTTAACATATGTGAGCTTTTGAGCCTTTTGAGCAATTCATCACTTATTGCTCCATATTTCTTGTTGTGTGTTTAATCAAACATAACTTGTTCATTCTAGAATTTGCTCTTTGATGCATTTCAAGACCACATAGATGATTGTATGCTTTCAAAATAATTTGGGATTTAGGTATAGCCAATTTTGAATTCTTAAATAGCCTACCCTACTCTTTTCCATTAGTTAGCCCTTTTGAGCCTCTAGTTTTTTTTTTCTTTCATTAACACACCTCATTTCATCCCTTTCCCTTTCACTTTTATCATTCTAAATTACCCCATTTTTTTAAGAATTAGTAAGTCGAGTCATTTCTCTGCAATTATCAATATTTTCAGTCAACTATTAGCATAGGTGGGGTAAACTTTTCACCACCCCCTTCTTTTAATGTTATGTTTAAAAAAAAAAAGAAAAAAAAATCAAAATAAACAAAGTTCATCCTACAAGAACTTGTTTCATTTTACTCTTCCTATATGAAGTGTCAAGCATTCAAACGTCATTCCAATATCCTCATTATGCTTGAACACTTATTATCAGTAGCTTATTTCTTAAAGCTATCTCCTTATTTTAGTTGTGTCTTGTTACCTTAAAAAAAAGAAAAAAAAAGGAAAAAAAAGGGACTGAATTGTCATTTTCGTTAATTGCATACTCACGTTATTTACTTTGGCTTACTATTCTTATTTTCGCCCAAAATTTCCTTTCTCTTCACACCCTTACCTAAGCCCCGTTACAACCTTGAACAAAGACCCGTTGATTGATTGCATACTTTCATTCCAAGTGGTGGCGATTTGATCTTTGAGCAAACTTATGGTAATAACATGTTTATGTTTTGATTCGAGTGCTTATTGATTACCCTAAACACTTTGAGTGAATAGAGTGAATTCCCTTTGTGAGAGAGTTAAATTGTGTGCTTTGATTCTAAGGAAAGTGTTGAAAGAAGTTAAATGCTTGTTTTTCTCTATTAAAACCAAATGCTTAGATTACTTGCCTATGACTCATTCTTCTTAATGGAAATTCTTGATGCATACTCACTAGTGAGATCGTGTAGATAGTTCTTAATTGAGTTTTGGATGTTCTATATGCTTGAGGACAAGCATAGTTTAAGTGTGGGGAAGTTTGACAAGACCATTTTAGTCTTGTTACTTTCTATCTTATTCTATGTAATTTGGAAACATTTGGTGTTTAATTGATCTTTTTGTTTCATATTTTGTTTTGGGAGAAAGTTTAGATGTTTGGTGAAAAATCTGGAAATTAGTGGCCTTTTGGAGCATTTTGGAGTATTTGCAAATCAGAGGCCAATTTCAGTTAAGGCGTGGGCACGTCCTGTCTCAGCTGTAATTGAGAAACAGCAGCCAACTTCAGTTAAGGCGTGGGCACGTGGCTGGACGAATTTGGAAGAGATAAGAAGATATTTTCAGATTTGATTTTGGGATATTATCTTATTTAATTGTATTGTATTTTAATTAGGATTTGAATATTTCCTATTATCTCTATTTAATCATTAATTAATTAGAGTTAGTCTCTTTCCTTATCTCTTAAGGATATTTTAGTCTTTCTTCTTAGGAACTAGGTTTTACAGATTTTCAATTGTATTGTTGAATTGTTTTCATTATGAGTAGCTAAGTTCCATCTTCTGATTCAAGAGGGATTTCATTAGGTTGAAAGTTGTGAGGTTTCATGTATTAATTTCTTCAAGTATTAATTCAAGTTCTGATTTTCTTCTTCAATTCTTTTTATGATTATTGAATCGTATTCGATCTTCTATTGCTAAGTATTTATTCTTGATCCGTAATTGTCTTGAATGAATTACAACAAGTAGCAAAAATCGATCTTGAGTAATTGAGTTTTTTCTTGAGATTGATTGGGAAGAAAATTCATCCAATTGCTATTGTTTGTCGACGTTCCTCTCAATAGGAATTGATTTGATAAACTTTCTTGATCCTAATGCGGTTATTGAGAAATTGGATATGCTTCATTCCCTTTTCTTGATAACTAGGTTGATTTAGATGCTTCATTTAAATTAATAAATTAAGAGAAAGTGAAAGAGTGAATTAGGTAATCCTTATACTCTTTAATCAAAGATTTGAATTCTAATTTGTTTATCATTTAAACCAAGGATCAACGAACACCCAATGAACCCAATCTCTTGAATCAGGCTTTCTCATTATTGAATTCCCATTTACTTTACTTGTTTAATTTGATTTAATCATCCATCAAAATCAAAACCCCCCTTTTTATTTTATTTGCTAATTTGAATTAAGAGGTTAATTGTTCTCTTGGGATTCGACCTGGTCTTACTATTACTACAAATCAAATTGTAGTCCAATAGAGAAATCAGTAAAATTATAAATCTATTTTGGCGGGCTTCGACAGACCCGTCAGCTGTTATGCAAAAAAAAACAATAGGGGTAATATTGAACTTTCTAAAGTAAATTATAACCTAAAAACTTGCCCTACAGCATCAACTCTCCTTATCTCGTTTCTTTTTACAAAAACAGCCGCCTCCTACGCTACATCTACTCTTCACCAGCGATTCACGACTTTTCCACCTGCAGCCTACTTCTCCGCTGCTCAATCCGTTCATTCCACCCAGAACCTGCATCCTGCGCCTGCAATTTCTCACCCCACTTCGTCTGGAACAGCGACGCTGCTGCGTGCCTCTGCTCCGTCCGTTCAAAAGTAGAGCCGATATTTAGGTAAAGCACATTATAAGTTATATTAACTTGTAAAGGTTGTGAAAAATGTTAGTTTTGGAGTGAAAAATCCAAAGTTTATGCTTTGAATGATTGAGTTCTTTTGCTGTTCAATGTAAAGTTTGTGAAAATGTTAGTTTTGTTGTTTAATGAGGCGATTTTGCTGAAATATGAATCATCAATATCCTTCTTACCATGTTGTTAATTAGCTTCCTCTTGGTGATAGCCCTTATGTTAGAGCTAAGCATGTTCAGGTATATAGATATCATTTTTCCATTTCTCCATTGTTTTGTCCTGTTAATTAGCTTACCTATATATGCCTAATTCATCAGTTTTCACACTCTTAATTTAGGTATATTAGAGCTGGGTTAAATGTTTACAGCTTCATAGTGTGATGTTGTAGCTTTTTTTTAATTCACCTGTTATTGGATCCTTGTTTTAGCTCAATTGATTTAGTGTTTAATCGTGATGGACTAAGTAACATGTGATTTTCGTTGGGGCGTTTCAATTCTTAATTTGTTTATTATTATGGAAAGCAATTTCTGATTAGGTATCCAAAGGCTCCTTACATTCATCAATTTTCCAGGCTCCTTACACTAAATCAATTGAGCTAAAACAAGGATCCAATTCAGATTTACTTGATATAGATAGCTAGCTAACCATCATTATAATATCAGTATTTTTTTTGTCAGCATGGTTGCCAATTAGTTTGTTTTAATTGGGTTTATTTTAATTGTCAATTAGGTTTACCATTTTGCTATTTTTTCTAGGTGAAATGGACAAAGTTAGTAATCTGAATTCATCGTCAAATAATGATACTATTGAAAGTGCCAGTATGTGTCAAGGATCTACTACAGTACAAGGGGTGTCTACACAAAAAGATCCTAATGAAATTCCTTCTAATTCAAATGAAGAAGTAAGCATGGGATCCAAAAAGCGAGCTCGAAAATCTGATGTGTGGGATCATTTTAAGAGGCTAAAAATTGAAGACAAGTGGAAGGAAATATGCAATTATTGCCACAAGAAACTTGGTGGAGAGTCAAGGGATGGGAGGACCCATTTACGTACTCATTCTAAAACATGCCTACTACGGAAAAATAAGGATATAAGGCAAAGTCTTTTGGGGCCTAAGATGGATGAAAAAATAAGTTTTTAAGCCTTTGAGTCTAAGAGAGCCTCTTTTTAAATGTATTCCATCTGATGGAGATTGGGAAATTGCTCAAAATATTTGTGATAAGTTGAGTATTTTTTATGCTGCCACTGAATTTTTCTCTGGAACCAAACATCCTACTGCTAACCTTTTTTTGCCAAAGATTTGTGATATTAGAATGAGTTTGAGACAGTGGTTCAATTCTGATGTATCATATATCAGAGATATGGCGGCAAGAATGATACAAAAATTTGATAAATATTGGACTGATTTTAACATTGTTTTGAGCATAGCTACAGTTTTAGATCCTAGGTACAAGTTTAAGGTATTGCGATATTATCTTCCGCTTCTTCATGGTGATGTAATGGCAAGGGTTGAAATTGACAAGATAAAAAAGGGTGTTACGTATTCGAAGTTGAATGTTGGTGGTGACTATGATACCAATTATGAGTCAACATTGAATGATAATGTCACATCACTTAGCCTGATATATATTGTTGATCAGCACAAAGATAAAAGACAAGAAGAATTCTATCTATAACCAATTATGTATTGGTGTAACCTATAATAATCCTGATAAGAATATGATGATAATATTTAGAATCTTTATGCAATACCACACAAAAAATTATATTTATTTATTTGATCTTTAACTAACTACTGGAATCTAATTATACCAATCTTCTCACCAAAAATAATCTTAAATTAGGCACACACTTTTTATTTTAGTCTCTTAGGTTTATATAGAATCTGTTTGCATTAATTAGATAAAAAAATATTGGCTTTATTTTACCAATCCTTGTTGGTTTGGATAAAATATATTTGGGTACTTTTATTTTAATTCTAAAAGGATTAGAATTAGTTATTAAATTTTCAGATTTTATTAATAAACTTTCTTAGCAAAGATTGCTATTTCAGTTGTGATTCTCCGGCGAAAATCAAATATTCCAGGTGAGATTTTTCAAATCTCTTGTTTGTTTCTTCTTCTTTATTCACTAAATTAAATTTATCTGCATATTTCATATAAAAATTAACCAAAAAGGACTCGTTACTCTTTTCTTTTTCTTATGCTTAATTAATTACTGAGATTTACTTTTTGAATCATGAGCATTGATTATACATTATTTAGGTTGCAGAAAAAGCCCACATAACGATAAATGTATTTAGTGTTATCAATTTTTAACACAACAACACGATTTACAACCACAATCCGTTTGATACGATTATGACACGAAAATCAGTTTCAACACCTTTAAAAGAATCAATCAAGAAAATCTTAAAAGCGCCCATTAAATTTTTATCAAGAACAAGAGATTGCTATGTGCAGAGGTCATTGGATATTAGTACAACTTACATTAGGGTTGTTGAAGAAGGAAGAATAAATTCTTTACAAATAAACAGTGACAAGAAATTCAAAAGTTTGGAAAAGTGTTACAGTAATAGATTAGGAAAAATTGGAAGAATTGATGAAAATAAGGTTTGTTTATTTAAGGAAGAAGAAGATGATCATGTGTATACTAGTTTGTGTGCTAGAAGATGTAAAACAAGGTATGAAATTATAGGAAGCAAAGTTATATTTGTTAGACAAAAGATCGATTAGATATTTAATGATAAAATATATATTTTTTTTGTCATGTATATAGTTCATGTTTAAAAGACTTAAATTTTGAAATTTAAATTGTCAATTTCGTTAATTTATTTAATTTTTCTTGTTTTTGCACTTAAAATGTAAGAAGGGAAATTTTTATATCTATTTCCAATATAATGTTTAAACAAATCATGAATTTTAAGAAAATCTTATAAATATCTAATTAATAGCTATTAATAGTAAATCTTTCAAAAATATTGGTTATAAATACAGTTAAGATTTGTTTGAATGGAAAATATCTCTATTAACTTGCTTAAGTTGGGGTTTGTTTGAATGAAAAATAAGAAGGTTAAACCGCTTAACGAATAAAATAAGGAAGAAACTACAAATGAACAATCTGATCAAAGCTGACCCCACTAAAATTATGTCATTAACATATTTTAGATGTCTGCAAGAGGTATACTACGTTCATGATGTCCTAAAAAGGGAGTCTCTGTGAAATTTGTCATCAAGTGAGCTGCTCGGTTACCTTCTCGGAAGGAATGAATAAAGCACACATCATAAACACATATTTCCTACAATAAATGACATTTCATAATAAGCCACGAGTAAGGGCGCGCAACATCAACATACCCTGTCATAAGTTGCAAAACCACTCCAAAATCGAGCTCTATTTGAACTTGTCTATACCTATGAAACCAAGCCATTCAAAACCTAAATAAAAAAATCCTAGACCGAAGCTAGAAAAGTTGAACAAAAGTCAAGGTTAATCGCGAAACCACAAGCCAACGCCCCCAATCATCCAGCATAAGCTCCCTAACAGCTGCCGTCACTAGATTACCTTTACTAACACTATATATGTTCACCTTGACCCAACTATTGGCAGAGGTCTACTAGTAAATACGATGCATATAGCCAATTCGATTCCATGTTATTTTTTCAAATTAAAAAACATCCACAAAAGACTTTTCTTGGGAAAGAATAAATCCCATTCTATCATCATAATAAAAAAAAACGCCAAATAATTTTGACTTTCTGTGAAATAAAAAAAACGCCTATAAGTTTAAAGTGCATATCTGTTTTTTTTTTTAAAAATCATAAATAAAAAGGTTTATAAATATAATTCATCAGTTTAAGTTCATGAATATTCAAATTTCCTAATATAATTAACAAAAAATATTTATTTATTTATTTATTTTTTTGAAACTAAAGAACTTTATATTAAACTTAAATCAGAACAAAGAACATCAAGTAGAAAAGCAGGAGGACTGTCCCACTCACTACGTACAGACATAGACCCGACTGCCCTAGCTAGTGTATGAGCGGCCTGGTTCGCTGAACGTCTAATAAAAGAGATAGCTATATAATCTAAATCTTGCATAATAGAAAGACAATCATGAATAATATCAGATAAATAAGAAAATTGCACCGATGGTTGTGTGATTGCCATAACAACTGATAAACAGTCGGTTTGTATTGTAACTCGTCTATGCAGAATTGATTTCAACCAAGACAAAGCTTCACGTACAGCCATAGCCTCGGCTAAAATTGGTTCAAAATGCCCCTCAATTGCACCATGCATTGCATATTCACATTGCCCCTGATGATTTCTGAGTAAGAAGCCAAATGAACAAAAATCCTTCTCCTTACTGACACCTGCATCGACATTACAGTACCATTGATTCTCAGGTGGTCGTTGTCAGGACGTATTCGCTGCTGTTGGACATCTCGCTGATACTGTTCGACTGATTTGCGCATTCCGCCAACCTTCCAATTCCTGCCGAGCTTCGCTTATAATACGACTTGGGGTTGTGATCTTTCTTTGCCAAACATAAACATTACGTGCTCTCCATAAAGACCAAAACACCATTGCTATTCTTTCAACTGTCAGTTTATTCAATCTGTTCACTTCTGTGGCCAGCCAGATCCGTATTGATCCCACTCTATTCATACGATCATCTCCAAAGAATAGCCTCCATGTATCCAATACAACTGGACATTGGAGGAATACATGTTCGTCGTCTTCACCAATTGATTGACATCGATTACAGATGTTATCAATTGCACAATGCCTGCGATTCAAATTAGAAATCGTAGGAAGCGTATTAGTGAAAAAACGCCATATACAGTTTTTTACTCACGGAGGTACTGTCAATGCCCAACATACATTCCAATCTACTGGCTGTGGTGGAGTAGTGAGTGAAGGATTACTGATATGATAACCACTACTAACCGTGTACATTCCATTTTTATTAAACATCCAGTACCAACCATTAGATCGGGCCATATTTCTTCACGGAATAAACGTAATCAATTGCCTGTCGCGTTCATTAAAATGCCGAGTAAGAAGCATTTGATTCCATTGTCCCGTGTTGAGCAATAAACTGTGTACCGTTTCTAGTGGATCAGAAATGGGGATTAAACTTGTTGGAGTCGCGTGCGTTGGATCCGGTAACCATGGGTCCATCCATATATTTATCGATCTACCATTCCCAACCTTGCATCAGATTCCTTTACGGAGCAGTTCGCGGCCTGCGATGATGCTTCGCCATACATACGATGGATTATGACCATAATCTGCTGATAAAAAAGAAACTTTAGGATAATATCTAGCCTGTAACAGTCGTGCAACCAAAGAATGTGGGCATTGTAATATTCGCCAACCCTGTTTGGCTAACAAGGCTAAGTTAAATGTGTGTAAATTCTTGAACCCCATTCCACCATTGCATTTAGGCCTACACAGTACTTCCCACCGCTGCCAGTGAATACCAGATTGTGCTGTGCTAGACGATTGCCACCAGAATTTGTTGAGCATACGGTTAATATCTGAGCATATTGTTATTGGCATTAAGAAGACACTCATAATATAAGCCGGAATAGATTGCAGGACAGATTTAATTAAGACTTATTTGCCTGCACGAGAAAGAAATTTTTCTTTCCATCCATTGATTCTGTTCCATATCCATTCTGTCAAGTATTTAAAGACTCGTAGTTTGCCTTTGCCAACCCAGGTAGCAACCCATATCCGTTACTTCCTGTACTCCAAAAATTGAAGATATTATTCCTCTCTCCACAGAACTTGAATTATGACTGAAAAGGAGTGTAGATTTATCAAAATTAACCTTTTGACCTGATGCAGATTCATAGACTTGGAGAATTCCTTGTATAACATAAGCTTCCTGAAAATTTGCACGGAAAAATAGATAACTATCATCAGCAAAGAATAAGTGAGATATTGACGGTGCAGTGCTAGCAATTCGACATCCATGAAGCTTGCCTAGATTTTCTTTTGCCTGGATAAGTGCGGATAGACCTTCAGTGCAAACCAAGAACAGAAAAGGAGACAAAGGATCCCCTTGGCGTATACCTCTTGAAGGTATAATTGGCCCAATCTCATTACCGCTATGAGTAATAGTATATCTAACTGAGTTGACACACATCATTATCCAATTAATCCATTCTGTACAAAAACCCATTTTTTCCAACATATTCTGTAAGAATTTCCATTCTATCCTGTCATAAGCCTTACTCATATCTAATTTAAGGGCAGCAATACCATGCTTCCCTTGCCTCATGCCTTTCAACTTATGTATTACTTCATATGCCACAATGATGTTATCAGTAATCAACCGATTAGATAAAAAAGCGCTTTGAAATTCTGAAATTAGCTTAGGCAAAACTTGTTTGAAGCGATTTGCAAGAACCTTAGAAAGAATCCGAACAACAACATTACATAGAGCGATAGGGCGTAAATCAGTTACCTTGTTAATAGCCGCTTTTTTTGGTATTAGAACAATTAATGTATCATTCATCGGCATTCGTATGTCTGTATTTTGTAGTATCATCCGGCAAGTTTTGACTACATCATTCCCGATTATCCCCCAAAAGTGTTGGTAGAAGGCCGGATTCAACCCATCAGGCCCTGGGCTTTTCTCTAGATGCATGGAAAAACAGGCTGCTTTAATCTCCTCCTCAGTAATTATTGCAGTAAGGGCTTCATTATTGCATGAAAAATATTTATTTAGATTTTCTAACAATTGTAAATAATTTTAATTGGACTTAATAATAACTTTTTATCAAGTTTCTTACACGTCTCAAATATTGTGAGATATTTTTTACTCTAAATTGAGAATTAAAACCACACAGTTTTACTCATTTCAGTGAATTTATATTTCTTCTGACTAATTAATACACCAACAAATTTAAATGAAAATCTATTTTGTTAATATTAGTACATATAACATATGTTTGTATTGACATAATAAAACAGTGCAATATCATAAACTCGTATAGTTTTTTTATCAAATCATCCTCGATCAATATGTATAGATTAACCATAACCAAGTTTAATAAGAAAAACATAAACTTCGAATATATGTTTTATAAAACTAATCTATGATCAAATATTTAACATTTTTGTATTCATTAAACAGTTTCATATCATATATAAAAAAAATCACATTTATGTTCGAGACGTTTCATTGACTTACTTAATCGCATATGGTCTTATCCAACACTTCTTTATCATGTCTGATAAGTCTTTCAGTTGTGTACACATACAAATGTCATGTTCCTCATTAAATATGGTCTTTAATAAAAAACGATTGTCCAAATTACTCTTGATTGATACCAAAATGATTCTTCTAAGGTTCTCAAATACATTTTTCTTAATTCAATTTATTTAACACAAAATCTTAGACAACTACCAAATAAACTGAAATTACCAAATAAGGTCTATGTAAATCATAAATAAAAAGGTTTATAATATTTCCTTATGTGATACAATCTGATATGAGTTTGATGGGACTATCTAAGTGCCTAAAATGAGACAGAAAATGGATCAAGGGCGTATCGAGGATCTGGAACCAACGATTGGCGATCCTGCTCTGATGTTTAAGTAAGTGAAAAAAAAGGGTACTAAGAAATGTAAAACTTAAGTGAGCAAAGAGAATGGATTGAATACCCTTTAGTGTAATGTGTACTTTGTAGTTATAGGAGAAATATGTTGTGTGCCTTAAATAAGAGATGAGGTTCACATGGTGGTCAATCAAGGGTGAGAGTGTGCTATTAACCAGACACAATTATAACGGTTGCACATTTGATTCCGCAAATAATGGGGTCAGACGCAGATATGTGTGACCTTAATGTCTCTTTTGACTGGTTCACTTGGCTTCGATGATTTCTATTGAGGAGGGGGGGTCCAATTGGTCCACGTGTATTATAATAAATTGTATGATATCAGATGTCCCCCCCATCTAAAGTCTATAGATCGAAGTGAATTAAGGCTTTCACTACAAGAAAATCGGTAATTAGCAACTGGGAATATGATTGCTAAATCGGTTGCTAACACGACTTTGGAACCAGATTTGTACTTTTAGCAACCAACATGAATCGGTTGGTAACTGTTAGGTTGCTAAATCTTTGAAACCGGATTTTTATTCACGGTTGCAATTTTGGGGTAAATTTCATTAATGGTATACAACCTTCAATTTGTTTCACTAATATATACGAATTTATAGGTGGTCTCCCACTATGGTATACAACAGGTAAAAATGACCGGTCAACCGAAGTCAACGCGCCACATAAACATTTTTCATTCAATTCATTAGTAAAAGTGGATCCCACAAATAATAATAAAAATTAATTTTATCTTTTTCTCTCTTTTACCCCTATCGTTTAATCTCTTCATCTTCTTTCCTCTCTTTCTTTCTCTCTCTTCAATTTTATTTCTCTCTCTAACTCATCTCTCTTTAACCTCTATCTCTCTTCTTTCTGGCAAATTACTGCTATCAGTTAATTCTACAGGGGTATTCGAATTCTCAAATTCAATTTACTATTATCCAATCTCAATTTTAGTATATTCAATGTAGAATCACTAAGAACAGGAAGTTCATTTGTTATCTGTCTGTTGTTTACGCGTAGGTAACCTGCCGCTTACAACCAACTTTGGGATAAATGGCTTCATCATTAGGATCAATTTAGTATTTTTTAGCTATCGTTTTACTTGGAGGAGTTCCTTTCAGTTAAATTGGATAAAATCTATAAGAATTCATCTAACCGTTTCATTTGTCTTATCATGAAGCAACTGTAGTGAATCTTCCATTTCACCATTCGACCATGCCCTTATCCTTTTTAATCTTTAAGGCTGTATTGGTAATCCTTTTCACTATTTGCTACTGTAGCTTGGGAATTACACAAAGATTTCAAGATAATGGTTAGAAATTATTGGTTTCCTTCTATGGCGAAAGCAGCAATAGAAATTAAAAGCATGTGTATTAGTGGAACAAGCAGCTAGTTGGTAATATTCTCACGAGAAGCGCGGATTTCTCAACAAATTAAGCGGAATTCAGTAATCTTTTATGAAAATATGCATATGCTAGAGAAATCCCCTCATTAATTAGCTGATATCAATAAATTCGCCAGGATGAGATTTAGTGGTTCCATAAATCTGGTTAGAGAGAGATAAAGGTTAGAGAGAGAAAATTAAAGAGAGAGAAAGAAATAGATGGAAGAAGATAAAAAAGATGAAAGGAATAGGGGTAAAAGAGAGAAAGGGATAAAATTAATTTTTTATAATTTGTGGGTCCCACTTCTACTAATGAGTTGGATGAAAAATGCTTATATGGTGCGTTGACTTTGAGTTGACCAATCATTTTTACCTGCTGTATACTATAGTGGGAGGGCACCTCTAAATTCATACATATTAGTGAGACAAATTGAAGGTTGTGAAATGGGGTAAAGATTGTACACCATTGATGAAATTTACCTCAATGTTTGCAACCAGAAAAAGTGGTTGGTAAGTTGGTTGCAAATTTACAAACCGATTTGTTGCAACCAACCGTTGGTTTCAAAACCAAATTTCAAATTTGTAAATGTAACGTGATTAGCAACCATCAGGCTTTGGTCGCAAACATATCGGTCGCTAAGTTTGCCTATGTTTTTTTGACGAAATTCGGAATGGTTACTATTCTGACGAAATTTTTATTATCAATTTACTAACAACATGTTTCGTTAATTTGTAGACGCCCTCTTATATATATTTTTCTGCAAATTATTATTTTTACAATTTTTTATTGAACCTATAAATTGTATAGAAATTACATCACAAAACATATTAATAAAACAAACAGTATAAAGTAATTAGGCTATATATATATATATATATAGCAATTAAAGTTTACATGAACTAAACTAAAGTTAAAGCTAATAATAAGTTTGAAGGTCTCAAAATGATGAACAAGTTAAGTCATATACTCATGACATAATATTAATCTACGTACCAAACTCATCATATATAGCTTGGTACTCCTCTGATATCCAACTAAGGTGGAAGATTGGGATTTGATATTCACACCCTTTCCAAAAACTACCAAAAATAAATATGCATATCCAATTAAGGTGGGAGATTGGAAATATATTCACACCTTTTTCCAAAAACTACCAAAAAGCAATATTCCAAGACAAAGGAATCTATTTGTTGGAGTCACAGTCTAACCTCTCCAAGGCACGAAGTCGAGCAATGGTGGTCTGGATTTGCCTTAACGATTGACCAATTTGTGTTTCAATATCCATCAATTGGCCTCGAAGCTCGTTAACCTCGTCCACATTAACACTCAAATGTAAACTTTAAAGTGACTGATCCATCTGTTGTTGTCGTTCATCAGACCTTTGTTGGTGTTCACTTATCCGCTTTAGATGCTCTATAAAACCAGCCCTCTCGACATTGAAACCATCAAGTCACTCCTGTATAGAGTGAAGATCAGGTTGTGGATTAGCATGTGAGATAGATGCACCATTGACGTTGCGACTTAAAGATGAAACAGCTCTCACATTTCTAGGATGCGACATGCGATCCCGATAATAATGAGAAGTTGCTGAACCTAGTCCAAAAACCCCTCCATCCCTATTAACTCCTCTACGAGCAGCATAAAATGCTTCTATTTTATCAATGGCTTCAATGGTTGCCTCAAGTTCAGTGGTAGTTTGTTCATCTTCTTGTTGTTCAACTTGTTGTTCAATATTGTGCTCATAATCTGCCTACATTTAGTATCATTTAAAAAAGTAAGGTAATGCATCTATATATTACTTAATATCACCACATTAATTTGTACATGTTCTTAATATGGAGTATAATGAATTTTTACCTGAATTTCTTTACATCGATCATTAACAAATGAAAATCCATCATGCTTTGTGAGTGTGTGCCCATAAAAAGAATTGATCGGGAGTAATCGGCCTACCTAAGTCCTTTTCCTGTCATAAGTATATATATATATATATATATATATATATATATGCTGAATTAACCAATGAAAACTCAAATATAAATAGAAGTACGATTATATATTCTCTTAAATACAATTAATAAATAAATGATATTGTATGTTTGAATGTATAGTTTGAGAATAGAAGAGAGTGCAGATTTGTATAAATAGATCTGTACCATATTGAACTGTAAAATGAAGAATAAAAATCTAGAAATTTCTTTGTAGACTAAGTATGGATGTTTGCAAAATAATGAAAGATAGTGGCAGCATCATTGGTGACAAAAGCTTGTCCAATTGATTAATAACCATCTTATTCATACCTGATAAAAAAACAGCAAACAAATAACCTCAAAATAGTGTACTAAAAACAAGACATTCACAAGAAATGTTTGAATTCATTGAATGTTAAGGCAGAACATAATATAAGATATAGAAAAGAGGTATATAAGTGATGCAAGCCCATTAATTTCTTAGGATCTTCTAACATTAAAGAAATTATTACTCCCTCCATCCCATTTTTATAGGCAATATTTCGGTTGTACGGTAATTAATAAATTTAGTTAAAATACTATATATTTACTAAAATACCCTCCATAAAGAATGTAATTAAAAATATAAAAATAAAGTTTAAATATCTTAGTATTTGAGACTCATTAAATACATCCAACCTAAATTACATATCCACAAACTCAAATTAAATGTTTGCCGCTATATGGAAAATTCTTTCAAATTGCAAATTAAGCCTTACTGCCAATTAAGGAAATTAAATAAAAAAAATGGAGCCAAATTATACTCAGAATTTATTAAATTAAGCATTACCGCCAATTAAGGAAATTAAATTAAAAAAATGGAGCCAAATTATACTCAAGATTCAAATCAATTGACTCTAGTTTTTAATCTCAGTTTTTATCTTTGCACTCGAGTTTTGATTTTGCCCTTCCATATTGTAACTTTGAGTTTCTTTATCCATGATATTTTTTGAAAGATTGTTCATGAGTTTTTTTATTGCTGCGTAGGAATTCATATGAGTATATATAGCTAGTGGAGAATGTAGTGGACTATTAATGATATTGATTCAAGGCTTCTTGGTATTGAATGTTTGAATGCAATTAATAATCATTGGAATTAAAAGAATTTATCTTCGTAAATATGAAAAAAAGAGGTGACCAAATTAATTAATAAGGGCATTTTAGACTATTTAACATTTAACTACCACTTAAAAATAGAAAAATGTCTATATTTTAGGACGACTAAAATAGAAATATTGCTTATCAAAATGGGACGGAGGGAGTATATAATAATCAATGATATATGAATTATTAAAATACTCTACCTAAATCCATTTGAGTGAGTGATTATACATAAGAAGTTAAAGAATAATTTTTAACATCGTTGCAAAAAAAAAAACATCTTTACACTATTTTGTTGGTGAACTATTTTCTTATTTTATTGATATATGCCATCACTGTATACTCCACTATCTAAACAATCTCAAATGGGTTGTATGAATTAAAAAAGCACCATCAATCTTATAAGTATTATATTTTTAAGGGATAATGTGTAAAAATACCTCTAACGTTAGGAGTCAAGAGCAATAATACCCCTAACGTAAAAAATGGTACAATTAAGGACTCAACATTGACAACTTGGTTCAAAATTGGACAAACTAATATATTTTTTATACAAAGTTAAAATTTCTGTTTGCATGTCTGCCAGCTCCTGAAATGCTAAATGATTATCTCTTAGCCTTGTCAATTTCTTCTCTTTCAATTGAACCAAACACATAAATTCATTACTGAACCAAAACAACTACATCTGATAATCTTAATTTTTCCAATTTTCATCTCTGGTTAAGTTCCTGCACTCTTCACAGTAATAGAGAAGCCCAAGAAACATTTCCGAGCTCTGGCCACACCAAATCAATACACTGTCGATATGAATCGCACCAAGAGCATCGAATTTCACCTTTTCTTTATTATTTTATTTTCTTCCTCTTTGTCTGATATTACACGAATGGAATCGAAATGAAATAAAAATGGAGTGAAATATTCAGTTTGCAGAAATCCATATAAAAAGTTTTGGGGATTCTATATGTTTTCCAAAGATGAAGGATATGTGGATACAAATGACATTCAATTGATTTTAATCACATGGAATTTCATGAGTTGGAAGAAATACTGACTATGCAAACGGAAATTTTAACTTTGCATGGAAAATATGTTAGTTTGTCTAAAATTTGACTGATTTGTCAACGTTGCGCCCTCAATTGTACCATTTTTAACGTTAGGGGTATTATTGCTCTTCATTGTCAACGTTAGGGATATTTTTGCACCTTATCCCTATTTTTAATTAGTAAATTTTTATAGTATAATAAGACTGATGGGTAGTTGAGAATAGGTCTCGGCCATTTTGATGTGTGGTTCGTCTAGCTGTGTTTACGGATGTAGTGTGATATGAGTGTGCTATGGGACTATGGATGTGGTCTTTCTAATTGCTCTAAATTCACTAGACGTCACTACTTAGGGGCAAGTGTACCCCGTCGTATCAAGTAATAATCCGGTTAAGACCGGGTATCGAATCCACGGGATTTATAATTACAAGTGTTAGACGACTCGGTTTCGTATGTTATTTAAGCGGTAATCACTTTGGGGTTAAGTAAGACACAACTACACACTATTCCTCGCTATTGGCGACACAGATTTATGTAGCTAAAACTCTATGAAGTGGGATGAATATGATAAGTTATAATCATGATAAATAATGACTCTAAATGTATACGAATAATAGTTTACTCTTGGAAAGACGACCAAGTGTAGTAGAACCGACCCGTGAAGTACTTAGACTACGTGATTCCTAGTCAAGGCGTGTCTAATGCGGGGGAATTAGAAACTAGGGCCCGTAAGTTCCGTGGCTTGTCAATTCCTACGGTTTCCGGTTTGTTACTTCTGGTAAGGCAACACCTATATAACTCCCTAAAGATAGCCCGAATGGCGGCGGTAATCGCGTTGTCCTACACAATAATCAATTATCAATATCAAAACAAGCAATAAACATTAACACATAAAGGGAAATAGAGATTATAAATCATAAATTATAAATATGGAAAGTGATTAGATGAAATACAACCAAGCCTAGTACATAGGAAGAGTACAAGCTAATTAGCAAGTAAAAAGGGAGAATCCGCCCTTGGAACTAGCTAACCGGACTCAAAGCCGTCTCCTAGGTCGTGGAGGTGGAACTCTCGAGCTTGGTGACGAATGGTGGAACGGAGCGTCAATGGAACGCCGGAACAACGAACAAGCTCTCGAGGGGGAGAGTTTAACTTACAAAATCTGAATCTAAATTACAAGGAAAGAAAAGAGTATAGTGTAGCTCTCTAGTATGTAATTGGTATCAAATGAAGTTCAAGAGCTTCTTATTTATAGACATCAAGCAAGGGCAAGTTTGTAATTTCATAAAGCACAAGTATGGAGCAACATTATTTGGTGCAGAAATCCATGATACGCCCCGCGTATATTGGTCTACGCCCCGTGTAAATGCCCATTCCGTCAGAAATCTCCTGCATGTGGACCAATTCGTTGTCTTGTTGTCTCAAGCACGCCCTGCGTAAAAGATTGTACGCCCCGCGTGTTTGAGTCTCTGGAGTTTTATTGCTTGAATTGGTGCTTTTACGCCGTGCGTAGCTGAAGTACGCCCCGCGTAAAAGAGTCTCTGATCTTTTTATGTTGAGGAACTTCCTTTTACGCCCCGCGTATATGGTGGTACGCCCCGCGCAAGGAGAGTTGACTCTGGGAGACAATGCAGTCTGACTTTTAGGATTAGGCCAATTATTGCTGACATGTGTCATACGCCCCGCGTAGAGTGGCATACGCCCCGCGTATGCTGAGTCAGTTCCACATGGCTTCTGCGGATAAGGCAATCATTACCGACACCATGTTTCACGCCGCGCGTATGGGATTATACGCCCCGCGTATGGAGTGGATTTTTGCTCCTTTCTCGTACCTGAAATACAAATCTTGAGAGCCGAGTTAGCTTGACGTTTTTATTTCCTAAACTAATCAAAAACGATGAAAATAAACTGAAAGTACGAGATTTATTTTTATTTCTTTATTTTATCAAAAACACTTTATTTTTGTAATTAAACTTATTTATTTTATCCAAAATCAACCCGTAAATCACGCTAAAAGATAGGGGTAAAATACCCCTATCAAACCTCCTCGGACTTTAAAGTTTTACTTGTCCTCAAGTAAAAGAAATCGAAAGACAAGGGATTGAGAAAATTAAGAAACAAACCGAAGGTTGGTTTTGCCAAGTGCGTGATTTCAAAGTTATGGTTTTGTGCAAAGGTTTCGGTAAGTACCTACGTAAACAATTGAGTACGAAACTTGTTTGAAACCTCCATGATCAAGATTTAATAGGCAATATTAACGGGGGTTGATTATCTATTGAGAACCCGATAGTACCTCACCAAGGGATTTCGCTCTTACGCTCAATTTTAGGTGGGTCGGTGTTTTATCGCTCTTCTTTGCACTTACTCGAGATCATGTTGAATTTGCATTTTTATCCGGGTTTTTCCTCCTAAAATATGGTTAGGCAATATTAAAAATGAACCCGGAGGGGGGTTGTAATGTGGGTGGCTTTTTTAGTTGTTAGTTTAAAGAAACTCGAGTTCAAAAATACCGTTTTGTGATTGCACCGTATCATTGCTTATTTTGGCCTTGGCGAATTTTACAAGACGTACGTCAAAATTGCTCGGGTGGAGCTTTGAGAATGCCTTATTATTTATTGTATCCTTTGTTTTGATAGAGACACAAAAACAATTTTTTGAGAGCTAATGGTGCTCATTTGCTGAGGCCGTGACTTATTTCGGGTAATTCGGGTGCAACTTGATTATGTCGGTAATTTGAACAAGAGGAAAAAGGGTTAAATGTTAAAAGGGTATTAACAAAAAGTTGGTTAATAGGCTCGAGGGGGTTTCCTAATGTTTAATGAAAACGAGAAAAATAAATTAAGAAAAATTAGCCTAAGTGGGTTCGGTTTATCATCTATTGCCTTTTTACCACAATAAGTGTACTTAACCCGGTATTAGATGCAAATTCTATGAGTCGAGTGAAGTCAAAGTTCTCGAAAAATTGTGAAAGAATTAGAGTTCTCGTACGAACTCTTTTTGGCTCAAAATACCTCACAAAGATTCGGGTTTAATTGTGTACTATCAGGTTTTCACTAAATTCTCAACTATCCCGTTTTTATTGTCTTTTTAAAGTTTATTATGGAGGTGACATTTGGGTTAAGACTCAATGCCTTAGTTTAGTACTAATCCTAAGTTTTGCACAAATTCCTTAACTTTAAGACCAAGACTAAAATTTCTTAATCGAATCATTCCTTTATGTTCCGACACTTTTATTTTTCATGACAAATAACGGAACTTTAATTAATTTCCGAAGGAGGGATAACGTGTCGGAAAAATTTAAAAGAGTCAATAAATTAGTTTAATTATTTTGTTGTTATAAAATTTTTATTTTTGTTTTTGGTAGTGCAAAACAAACGTTAAGTGCGGGGTTGCACGTCCCTCCGCGTTATTTAAAATGACGCCTATTCCAAGGGCGTCGCAAAAAGAAACTAAAACAAAAACAAAAATAAAGTAAGAAAAGGAAAAGAAGAAAACCCTAAGTGGCCAGGGGCCCTACGCGAGGCGTGCCCAGGGGGGCGATCCGCATAGGGCGGCGTTTAAATCCTTTATTTGGACAGTGACTTAAGTACGCGGGGCGCAATAGGGAGGGCGCCCCGCGTAAGTCGGCGTTGTGAATGTTTTTGGAGTTAGAGACTCAAATACGCGGGGCGCAGGAACAGGACGCCCTGCGTGTTTGAGGTTCTGAACTTTTTTACGCATGAAAATGAGGAGTACGCGGGGCGTGCCATAGGGTACGCCCTGCGTAGGTTTATTATAACCCGCAAAAATAAACGCAAAAATAGCACGAAACATAAACGGAAATTACTAAGAAAATAAAAAGATAGTACATTAAAACATCAAACATGAAAACATCAAAAGAAAATGGAAATAAAAAAAAAGAAATGGAACTATGGTTGAGATGGAGGTGGAGTGCCATGGAGGTTGAAGTAGGAAGCGAAGGAAGCGGTGAGGGCATCGAAACGAGAGTCGATCTGAGCTCGGTCCTCACGTTGTTGTGCCTCAATGGTGTCGAAGCGGGTGTCAAAATGGGCCCGATCCCGACGTTGGTTATCCTCCAAAATATCCAACCGAGCGTAAAGGGCATTGAAGTCGTGGAGAGGTGGAGGGCTAAAATTGAGACCCAAATCCAAGTCCGAATCCCCTTCCGCATCGGAGTGGGCTGCCCCCGAAGTCTCGCCCGGGCCGGAAGTTGGACGCTTCAAGGTTTTAAATGCATTTTTGTCCAAAGGCCGAGGCATAAGGCGTGGGAGGCGCTCAATGGTGTCGGAGCCAAGTTTGGAGAGAGCGAAGATGGTGATGAGGTGGCCGAACCCGAGCTTGGCCCGTTTCCGGATGGGTGTGGCGTGAAGGTGGACGGCCACGTGGTAGGCGAGGTCGTATGTGAGCCCGTTGGCACAACAGTAGAGGGCTAACAGTTCATGTTTGTTGACCTTGGTAGACTCGGATTTCCCCGTGAAGTAGAAGGAGATGAAGCGGTGAAGCAGCTGGAGAATAGGGTCACGAATACTGGCCGGGTGGAGGTTGGAGACGTGATAGTCATTGGACCCGGTAATGGAGGTCCAAAATTCGGGGGCGGAGACACCGTCGGGCCAATGGACGACACTAGGCTCCGCTTGATGAGTGAAGTGGGTGCGAAGCCATTGAGTGTCAATGGTGAAGGGGCGGTTGTGGAGGCGAAAGTTGAAGAGCGCGGCCCCGGGCACATTGTTAGAGGTGAGGGAGGTGAAGAACTCGATGACCAAGGAGGGGTACACATGGTATTGTTTATGGTAGATGTCGTACCATCCGAGGGCACGGAGACAAGCTTCGAAGGGTGTGCCAAGATCCTGTTGATCAAGCATGCTATGGGGGATGTACGGAAGCTCTTGGACTGTGGCCGCACAAAGTTCCTCGTACCGTGTGGCCTCCTCCTCGGTGAGAAGGTGAAAAGGGGCCCGGTATTATCGTGTAAGTGGGGGTGTTTCCTCCCGATCAGGTGGTGGTGGTTGTTGATTTTGGGCGGACCAGGAGGAGCATGAGGTGCGAGCTCGACGAGCTTGCATTTGTTGGTCGAGGGGGGTGTTAATGGCGGCTCGTTTGCTTCGGGTCATGATTATGGTGAGGAATGAAGAAGGGTTGAGAGAAGGTGGGAGGAGGTTGGGATAAAGTTGGAATAATAGTGAGGGAAGAAGAAGGAGAAAGAAGAGATATATATAGGGGAAAAGTGAGGAATCCAAACAAAGCTCGGATTCCCAGAGGGGTACGCGGGGCGTAAAGGGACCACGCCACGCGTATCCCTCCCCCTGATGTTTATTTTGTGCAAAATTTGTGAGGTACGCTCGGCGTAAACAGGGTTACGCCACGCGTATCAAACCTCCTGCCCCTTTTTATGACAAAAAGGGAAGGGACGCGGGGCGTAAATGGGGTTACGCCCCGCGTAAACGGACGGAAGAAGAAGGATCTTTGTGGTTTTTTTTTTGGTAATTTTCTGATTTTTTTTTGTTTTTTGGATTTATGAGTGTTTAATGATTTTTAATTATTTTATGATTTTTATGTTTTATTTATGAATGTTTAAATTTTTTTTTTATTAATTTGTAATTAAGAGGGTAGTTAATGAAAATTTATTATGGAGGGAAGTTAAAGATGTAAATTTGAAATGATGGAGTTTGATTGGGTGGAAGAGGAGGTGGAGTGTGGAAGTGGAAAAGGTGTATAGGGAAGAGGAGTGATGTAAAGTTTGAGAGATGGGGAGTTGCCATGGGGAGTTGTGATTCACAACTCCCCGAGGATACGCGCGGCGTACCCTGGAGTATGCCCCGCGTGTCCTCTACGTGGCATTTATTAAAAAGAGCTTGTTTTAGGGAAAGCGTACGCGGGGCGCAAATTCCGGTACGCCGCGCGTAGTGTGTCCTTTATTAAGTAAAAAGGGGCAGACACACAACTACGCGGGACGCAATGGGTTGTACGCCCCGCGTATTTTAAGATTTTGGATTAATGTGGGATTTGTTTTTCTTTTGATTTTAAGAAAATAAAAGAAAAAGGAAGAAAATAAAATAAAGTAAAGATGAAGATGAAAATAAAATCACAATAATGCAAAATAAAGAAAAGAAATAACGTTTATAATACATATAGACAAATGGTTCGAGGGATTAAAACTGATGCTACGTTTTGAGTCGAAGTAGCTCGACTTTCTTACATGGCGGCTTATTGCAAGACGTCCGCGTTGGAGCTTGACGGGTCCGAACTCCTATTGTTGAGGAGCGTTATCACTTGTCCGGATTCTCGATTCTTACCCCGCGGATTTTGTTCAGTGTTCGCCGGGAGGGTTCCTAGTGGCCTTTCTTGTTGTTAACGGTTTAGGTGGGCCACCTGGCGGCTAAGATCCCTATAAAACACTTCGCTATCGGAAAGACGGGTTAATATATCCTTCAACAAGGACGTGACCGATTGGTCATGTACATTGTTGGAAGGTGGAGCGTTTTGATTACCGGGCGCGGCTTGTGATTACCCGAGCCCGTTTTCCCGAAATTCTTGCTCAAAGCCGGATGGGGGCCTCAACACGTTATTATTATTGCCGTATGATAAGTTCGGGTGTTGGTACCGAGGCCTCCATCCGCCGTTATTATTATTACTATTGTGGTGAGAATAGGAGTTCGGATGGGAATTATACCTTTGGTTACCTCCTATATAACTTACGTTTTCGGCATCGCCGGCGAAGGGGCTACCGATTTGGCAATTAAACGCATCATGGTCTCCACCACAGTGAGTGCACATCAGGACCTGCACACTTTTATTGAGGCTTAATTGGGCTATCAACGAGTCAAGCTTCTTGTTCATTTCAGCTATGGAGCTTTTCGGAGCCTCTTTCTCCACAGCGAATGTCTGGTGTCGCGACGGGCTGGCAAGCCGATCCTCTTGCCATTGCACACTTTTCCTTGCGAGCTCATGAATGAGCTCGTAGGCCTCACTAGCTGACTTCCGAAATAGATCCCCACCTGCAGCGGAATCAACAGTCGCACGGTTAGTGGGAGTTAACCCGTGGTCAAAAGTGCTTACCAAGTCGTGCTTTGTGATGTCATGGTGGGGGCAGTTTTGGAGCAACTTCCGAAACCTAGCCCAAGCTGCGTGAAGGGCCTCGCATTCCAACTGCCTGAAGGATGTGATATCGGTCCGTAACTTGACTGTTTTGGACGGCAGAAAATAGTAGGAAAGGAACTCCTTTTCGAGCTCTTCCCATGACGTGATGGATCCCGCCTCCAATGAGTGTAGCCATTCCAACGCCTGTCCTGTCAATGAAAAAGGAAACAATTTCAGTCTCACAGCCTCAACGGGAACACCATTTTACCGAGAGGTATCGGCACACATAAGAAATTTATCCAAATGTTCGTTGGGGTTCTCATGGAGTTCCCCTCCGAATTGACCACATTGTTGTATCAATTGGATCATTCCGGTCTTGATCTCGTATGTGTTGGCCGGGATCGTGGGAGCGACAATGCCGTTACGATTTTGGGGACGATGCGGCGCAAGGATCTCCATCATCGAACGCGTATCATTGCCCCCACGGACGTTGTTCACGTGTGGCCTTTGGTTTCCGTCGGGTTGGTTGACCTCGGCGTTGGGGTTTGCCATTCTCTCTTTTCGAATCCTACAAAGAGTACGTTCAATTTCGAGATCAATAGGAATAAGAGAATCACTTTTCGATCGGGTGTGCATAAAGTAAAAAGAAGTATAAAAGGTTATCAACAAGAAAGAATAATGTTAGTAAGAGTATATATAAACAATTTATACAAAAAGAATGCTTAAACTAACAATGAAACGTTTTTGTCTAATATTGTAGGAAATTATAAATCCCCGGCAACGGCGCCAAAAACTTGATGTGTGGTTCGTCTAGCTGTGTTTACGGATGTAGTGTGATATGAGTGTGCTATGGGACTATGGATGTGGTCTTTCTAATTGCTCTAAATTCACTAGACGTCACTACTTAGGGGCAAGTGTACCCCGTCGTATCAAGTAATAATCCGGTTAAGACCGGATATCGAATCCACGGGATTTATAATTACAAGTATTAGACGACTCGGTTTCGTATGTTATTTAAGCGGTAATCACTTTGGGGTTAAGTAAGACACAACTACACACTATTCTTCGCTATTGACGACACAGATTTATGTAGCTAAAACTCTATGAAGTGGGATGAATATGATAAGTTATAACCATGATAAATAATGACTCCAAAATGTATACGGATAATAGTTTACTCTTGGAAAGACGACCAAGTGTAGTAGAACCGACCCGTGAAGTACTTAGACTACGTGATTCCTAGTCAAGGCATGTCTAATGCGGGGGAATTAGAAACTAGGGCCCGTAAGTTCCGTGGCTTGTCAATTCCTACGGTTTCCGGTTTGTCACTTCCGGTAAGGCAACACCTATATAACTCCCTAAAGATAGCCCGAATGGCGGCGGTAATCGCATTCTCCTACACAATAATCAATTATCAATATCAAAACAAGCAATAAACATTAACACATAAAGGGAAATAGAGATTATAAATCATAAATTATAAATATGGAAAGTGATTAGATGAAATACAACCAAGCCTAGTACATAGGAAGAGTACAAGCTAATTAGCAAGTAAAAAGGGAGAATCCGCCCTTGGAACTAGCTAACCGGACTCAAAGCCGTCTCCTAGGTCGTGGAGGTGGAACTTTCGAGCTTGGGGACGAATGGTGGAACGGAGCGTCAATGGAACGCCGGAACAACGAACAAGCTCTCGAGGGGGAGAGTTTAACTTACAAAATCTGAATCTAAATTACAAGGAAAGAAAAGAGTATAGTGTAGCTCTCTAGTATGTAATTGGTATCAAATGAAGTTCAAGAGCTTCTTATTTATAGACATCAAGCAATGGCAAGTTTGTAATTTCACAAAGCACAAGTATGGAGAAACATTATTTGGTGCAGAAATCCCATGATACGCCCCGCGTATATTGGTCTACGCCCCGTGTAAATGCCCATTCCGTCAGAAATCTCCTGCATGTGGACCAATTCGTTGTCTTGTTGTCTCAAGCACGCCCTGCGTAAAAGATTGTACGCCCCGCGTGTTTGAGTCTCTGGAGTTTTATTGCTTGAATTGGTGCTTTTACGCCATGCGTAGCTGAAGTACGTCCCGCGTAAAAGAGTCTCTGATCTTTTTATGTTGAGGAACTACCTTTTACGCCCCGCGTATATGGTGGTACGCCCCGCGTAAGGAGAGTTGACTCTGGGAGACAATGCAGTCTGACTTTCAGGATTAGGCCAATTATTGCCGACATGTGTTATACGCCCCGCGTAGAGTGGCATACGCCCCGCGTATGCTGAGTCAGTTCCACATGGCTTCTGCGGATAAGGCAATCATTACCGACACCATGTTTCACGCCCCGCGTAGGGGATTATACGCCCTGCGCATGGAGTGGATTTTTGCTCCTTTCTCGTACCTGAAATACAAATCTTGAGAGCCGAGTTAGCTTGACGTTTTTATTTCCTAAACTAATAAAAAACGATGAAAATAAACTGAAAGTACGAGATTTATTTTTATTTCTGTATTTTATCAAAAACACTTTATTTTTGTAATTAAACTTATTTATTTTATCCAAAATCAACCCGTAAAATCACGCTAAAAGATAGGGGTAAAATACCCCTATCACATTTTCATATAACACATAAGTTATCTGATTAGAAATTAACTTATGCTTATCAGATCATGTTCTTCACCTCAGAGGACATAAAATACAAGACCATAACACAAACTACAACTTCCAATTTCACACATTACAAGAAATTGAAATCCACTTAAGACATCAACCAAAGTACAAATTAGTTTAAGGCACAAATTGGTAGTGAAACAAGACACTTACTTCTTCTAGCCGACTTTAGAACGTCTTTCTATCTTGCTTCAGTAATCCCCAGCAGACACCACAAACTCTTATCTCCTTTGGAACTTCTTCCCCTATGATTAAAGAAACCAAAGGGTTTTGATTTTAGAGGAGAGGAAAGTTAGGGTTAGAGTTCCATCAGAAATTTAAGGATTGCATTTCATAACCTAGCTTAAGGAAACATCGGATTTTTGGAATTGAGACTATGATAAGAAATAAACCCTGGCAGGGAAGATAAAAGAGAAATAGAATAAAAAAAGATGGGTTTGATCAGTAGATGGAAGATTGCAACATTAGAAGTGGGAGCTTAGAGGACTGATGTCAAGTTTTTATTAAATCAAAAGTTAATGATCAAGATAAACGGTGATGATGTAGGGGTAACATAGTGATTTAACTTTTACTTTTTACTTTCTTATAACAAAACCTAAAATAATGAGCGGCAATATTAGGCGGAAATATTGGCGCCAACACTACCCCAATAATTCATCAAAAAAAGAGAAATAAAAAATATTGCTCAAATAATTACAACCAACAATTATATGTTTACAACTGTGATGGTTGCGATCTTTCCAACCATCACAACTTTGAAACCAGAGTATTTGTCTCAAATATATTATATAAATTTGATCATTACCTTTCCAACCAAATATAGGTTTTCCAACCAACATGGTTGTAACCTTGCCACCATTTTTCAATATGGTCTCAACACATTGATTGGTAATTACTGATTTTCTTGTAGTGTTTGTTGTGGCATATTACCGAAAGTCGCATCTTTTAGGGTTTGGCATTGTTAGAAAAATTTTAGCAATCGGTTGAGCTTCGTCCTTTGGTGACCTAAAGTTATCCTTCAGTTGAAATTTTAGCATTGTATCTTAAAGACAATCGTTTTAGGATACTTTTAGGATTAATAAAATGTTCATTTTTTTATTATTTGATTTATTATATATAGTTATGATTTACTATTAAAAAGGAATCCATCTTTTATCATATAAATTAAGATAGAAGAAAACCTAGTTTACGTTCAAACTATAAAGTGTTCATATAAAATGAAGTGAGACTAAAACTTTATAATTAAAACTAACTGATCATAAACTTAAAATACCCAAGTCAAGCATTATATTAAAGAATTGGCATAATGCTATCTTGCAGTAAAAATGTTCCTTATTCCTGAATAGGCAGCTGATTTCACAAGCTATAGATATATGGATATCTAGACAGTTACATCGATGTATATGAATGATTTCTTATATATTGGCTGATCCAATATGAGATACCAGGATGGATAAAACTTTTGATGTCAACTAGCTTATCTCATTGGTGACAACAGGTATAAATAGTCCTCAAACTTAAATAATCATCATGAAAATCCTAGATTATAGAATGTGATGCTTTGACGTTGTTATCAAATACAATCCAATTACTCAGGGTGCATATTGGATAATGATTTGGTGTCACATGAAGTACTTGCAAGGTAATTGAATGATAGATTAAGCATCACTTTCGATAGTTGTGAGATATATCTCAGGCCACTTATGGAAGAATTTTTCTAAATCCTTGCAAAATGATAGATTAAAGGTTGAAATAATGATTTCATATGACCTATCTAGTTTGACCAGTTCGATCTGTACAAGTAAACAAACGTCTTTATACATATGACTTGCCATTTTCCATAGTCACGATTCGTTCGTTATAACTGATGAATAATCAAATTGTAATGCAACTATGTACTTAAAGAAAATTCTACCTCTCAAGAGGAACTTATCAATTTCAAATTCGAATTAATATGTAATGTCAACCTAAGATAGGGAATGATTTAAACAAAAAAATGTAAAATGTTTTAATTAAAATATGAACTAACGTGACAAATGTTTCTAGTCAATTTCAAAGCAATTGATTACTTAATAAAAAATAGATAGAAGTAAAAAATAAACATTGTGATTTAGACGTTTTGCAAAGAAATTTTCTGTGGCTTAAGAGTTTACAAATTATGTTTTGTGTAGTTTTCAAATTCATTCATTCCGCCAAAAACTATTGTCGGAGCTGTTTACTCCAAAAGAGAGCGATTTGGAGTAATTAAAAATGTTGACTTTACAATTATCCAAAATACAAGGTCTGCCTTTATAAATTAGCTAAATCACAAGTATTGTTTCACCAGAACAGACTCGTATATCCTTTCACTGTAAATTTAAATTTACAGTACAAATTCATTTTTGTAAACTTTTAAAACCAGAGAGGCTGTCTTTATAAATTGGTCAACTTAATGTATTTATTGATGTATTAATATCGATAATTGTTGTTATTATGTTATTGCAATTTTGTGATAATTGACAGAGTATATATAAGTTTTATATAAAAAAAAAACAAGTTAATATTAATTAAAGAGCGAATTATATATATATATATATATATATATATATATATATATATATAAAAGAATGCTTCTGATTTACTTTATTTGTAAATAAAGGATAGTGGTTTAAAAGTTTACAAATAGAAGTTTGTGATCTGTTCTTTTTATAAAATAAAGTATTTGAAATTACATTGTTAAGTTCTTATGACAATTAAGTGTATTTTATCTTTTTTAAAAATTACATTTTCAAATTAATAAACACAAGCTCCCAAATCGAACTACATCCGTGTAAAATGAATTTAAGCATCAATTTAGTTCATAAATTGTCAAATTAGTAAAAAAAAAACATAAAATGACCACCATGATTTATTGTTTCGATTTAAGGATTTATGTTTTGGAAGGTTGTGTTTCGTCGATATGTAAATATAAGATTTTTTAAGATAAAAATGTACTTGATTTGTAATTAGAACTTAACAGTGTGATTTAAAATATTTTATTTTGTAAATAAAACCTCTCATAGACTTTTATTTACAAACTTTTAAATTACATATATCTCTACTTGTAAATTAGGAAACTACAAACATTCTTTCCTTATACATGTCCCTTAATTAAAATATCAATTCAATAACAGTATAAAAGAGTCAACTGCTCCTTTTTTGGGATATGGTCCAAATTTTAGCCTCAAGTTTTTAGAGAAGTACATATTTGATCCTAATTTATAAAATATTACAAATTTAACACTAATGTTTTCAAATAATATCAACTTCAAAATAAATAAATGAATAGACTAAAGAATTCATTAAGTCCAAATTTAAAAACATCGATATATAAATATTCAATAAATTAATAACCTTGATTAAATAATAATTTTCTCCGGTCGCGACTTGGGCCAATGGGAGAAAATAATAACTTCACCAAATAGATAAGATAATAATTTTAAAAAAAATATTTGAGGTCCACTGAAAATATAAAATAATAAATTATTAAACACGTATGAAAATTACATGTACCATTGACTTCCTAAATAATTTTTATTTCAAATTTTATGTTTTCCTAAAATATGTATTTATAGTCAATTGTTTCTTCTTTTAATGTGAATAAATTCAATTTCACCTTTAACTTTTAGAAGAGCATAAACTACATTCGACATATTTTTCTCATTTTGAAGCAAGTAATTTTTCAAAATCTTTACGGTAAAAAAAAACTTCTTTTAAAAAAAACATGTGATATAGCGTAGACATTTTTACACATTTCAAATGAGTAGTTATGGGAGAGAACATATAATATATGAATTTTTATATATGATTTTAAAGTACATATGTCTATTTATAAACTCTATATTATGTACTCATACACTTTTACTTTCATTCACAAGGAAGGGAATGAACCGGCTCATAAACTGGTATTTTGGACTCGGGACATTAATTCTGCTTTAGTTTTTATTGAAGATTGCCCTTCTTCTGTTTGGAATCTATCTGTAATGATATCATAAGATTATGATTTATGATGAACATGTTTTCATTAAAAAAAACACACTAATTTTTTTTTAAACGGAACACACCAATTAATTACCTTCTTTTTACATTTTTTATGTAAAATTTTATTTCATAGATATAGTAAATAAATTAAATATTTTTAAATATATAAAAGATAAATAAAAAAAACGTTCGGTGTTTAGTCACATTTTACTTTTACTCTTAACCAATTGAATGAAATGTATATCACTAACTCATTGCTTGTATTAACAAGCTCAAAAAGAAAACAGCGTTTACCTTCAAAACAAAAAGAAAAGGAGTTGTAGTAAATTAAATTAACATATTAGTATAATAAGGTTAAAAAATAAAAAGTTTCAATTCGGCCTATTAGCTCAGTTGGTTAGAGCGTCGTGCTAATAACGCGAAGGTCGCAGGTTCGAGACCTGCATAGGCCATTTTATGATTTTTTTTGATAAATTTTGTAACTGGCCATCCCTTTTTTGGATCAGGTCTAACTGGGCCGGACTGGCCCACAACCTTATAGGATCAGGCTCTAACTGGGCCGGCTGAAATAAAAGGAATTATTTTCTGAATATTTGTCTGAAGCGTCAGTTTCTGATTCCTTCAGAGATTGAATTTAAAAATAAAAATTAACAACTTATTCCAAATGGAACTTGTTTTTATCATTTTTTTATTAATTTAATTGTATTTAAAATTTTTTTATTAATTTAATTGTATTTAAATCGTACTTTGAATGATACCATATGCTTAAACGAAATAAATTTTTTTATATAAAATTAGTAGTTCGGATACATTGTTTTTAATTATTTATACCTTGAGTAAAAGATTGAGGAACAACTACATTATAATTAAAGAAAAGTTTCACAAAAATATAAAATGAGATCTGCATTCAACCATTTAATTAAATTTAGTCTAAATTTGTTATTTGAGTGTAATTTTATAGGATGAATTATGTTTTTTTTTTCAGTCCCACTACATATATAAAAATTAAGATTAAGAGCAATATTACCTTCAAAAAAAAAAAATTAAGAGAAACCTTAATCAATAATCTTTTTTTAGTCGGGAAGGCAGAGTAGGTCCAGAAACAACAAAAATAAACATAACAAACAAATCCACAAAAACCTAATAGTTAACTTTTCTTATTAGTTCTTATTAATGCACGACCACTACGGTTTGTAAAGAGGATATCCTGAAGGTATACAGGAGACCCACCATACTCGTGATGACCTAAAGAATGTGCGCTTGTAAAATTCGCTCAATAATTCAGATATCACTCTCAATCAAGACCATTTCACATATCTATATAAGCAAGTTTGCATTATTTTCTCATCCAACAATTACTGAGTTCAAGTGTGTGAACAAGACTCAACATGCCACATTTTAGCTCATAACATGTCCATCATATAACTTTCATATGTATCACAATATATCACAAACACTCCCAACATTATTCACATCATTCATGACATATTCAAATACATTTCACACTCAATAAGTCAGTAGCCACAATATATTTCTAGACATATATAAGTAATATGATGACTGTCGCACTCGACTTAATCTATTTTGCACAATCGGTGTGCATTAAGTTGCACATTGTCCTCCTAATATAACATTATAGCTATACAATTAGGCTTAACCCAATTAAAATGTAATAGAATGCATGCTTTATGATAATTATAAGACACTAACTCCACAATTTTCATGCAATCTAATTCTTTAGTCTTGGATCCTCACATGACCTATTTGCACACATCACTAGTACAGAAATGCTTACTTGTGTCGCACTTTTTCAAGTTGTTGTGTCGCACTTTTGTGCGACACAACAGGGGTGCGACACAAGAACTTTGCATCGCTCTTGAAAGCGACACAAACTACTCATCTGTTGTGTCGCACTTTCACGCGTGCGATACAATAGAGCGATAACTCTTGTGACGCGCTTTTAGAGTGCGCGACACAACATATAATAATTCTTGTGACGCGCTCCAAGGATGCGCGACACAAGCTCCCCGATTAATTTGGTACATTTTGTATCGCTCCTTCCTCATGCGCGACGCAAAATATTGATATTTTTGAAAAAAAAAAAAATTACAAAATTTTCCAGCATCTAGCATAAAATTTTATAATCAAAATTGAAAATAATAAAATAAATAAAAATTTGGATTGCAGAGAGCTATGATAGCATAAAAATTCTACACACGAGGAAAATTTAAACAAAAACATAAGGAAAGGTTTAAACAGATGCAACATAAAAAATGACTTGTTAAGTTACCATGTCCTTTATCATCAATTATACATGAATGCATGTTCAAGCTCTCAAAATTGGTAAAACCTGCTCAAAATAAATAATAAAAATAAGAAAGCACTCTTAGAAATATCTATTATCAAAAGTTCACTACACAAACCATCAAACGTTGAATTATAATTATTTGCTGCTCAAACTAGCAAGTCAAGCAGAATCAGAGATGTGAACTATGAACAGCCTGAAAATCCATACACAGCTCTCCGATATTAAAATTCCATTAAAATGATATAATTAACTATATTATTTTGTTAACTGAAAACAGAGTAATAACAAGTGACCACTGATCCCACAGCTGTCAGCAACCTCAGAATACAAATCCATTTATAGCATTTGCGGATTTTAATACGAGAGTCTAATTTTATTAGGAACTAATCTATAAAAAAGTTATGTTTGGCAAGTTCCCAATCATATTTGAATCAGACTAATTTTTCTATCACAGTTATATTATGTGAATAACTATCTCAATTGAACTTAATTTAAACACCTCAAATAAAATTCAGAAAAGAAATACTAACCCGTCAGAATTTTTATACGGTGAATATGAAAAAACTTAGTTGTGACTTCATCATCTTTCAAAATTTTGTTGATATAGCCACAAAAATCCCCTGTCAAGAGGGAAAATAAGCAAGGAATAAGGAGATATCTCTTAAATGGATCCAGAAAACAATAAACCAAGTAAGACATGCTTAATTATCAGTATAATTAAGTATACTAGCAGAGATAATACACATGGTGTTCTGGTGTACCTCTATATGCTCCACTTCCACAACAAGCATTCACTCCATCTTTAAAACCTGCTCATACATAATTAATCATTAGGATAATTTACTTATGGATCAGCTAATAATAAGTGTGGAGTTAAATCAGTACATACCATATTTGGAGGGATTAGTTATCCTGTCGTGGAGCCAAATGTAAAAATTGGAGTTGCAATATTTAAACCCTTTTAGCAAATATTCAAGGCTTGTAAGAATTGCTTTCAAAGCAATGTTATGTGCTAATGCTAGAGAAGAAGCTGCCTCAAAGCAGGCACCTTCCTCTGCTTTTGGGTTCAATGCTCTCATCACTGGCAGGCAGCCTAATGGGCACAGGCTTAAAAATGCAAACTTTCTTGCACCCATTTCGTACAACTCCTGCAATTTCAATAACAAAACCCAATTCAAACACTCAGCCATATAATTCAATTGTCCCCTAAACTTTTGGAGATATTTAGTTAGTCTTTTGAACTTGTTTCAAGTAATTTATTGGCTTTTTGAACTTGCTTTAAAAAAACCGTTACAATTTGTTCAAATTCTTACTTTAAGCAAGTTTACTCTTATAATGAAACATCTCTTCAAAATGCAGGAAACAATTGGATTACAGTATTTAGTCAAATATAGAGATCCTAATGTATTAATCCAAATAAAATACAAGAGAAAAAGACGGGGTGATTAATAATTAGTTACCTGGATTGAATTGGTCAAATTTCCAATGGCCATTCCAATATACACTTCTGGAATGTATTTTTGTTGCATTTCTGGATTACCCAAATAACCTCTCAGATAGTCATTGCAAGGAAATGAGTTTCCAATTTTCTTAGATAACAGAAAATTGGACCCAAAACGTTTAGTGCAGGTTTCCAAGAGTTCTGGTTTCCGAAACTTGAAACACTTTAAAACCAAAATTCCTGGGGAAAATTTCCCCTACAACATAGTATACAACATGTAAACTTCAAATAAGAGGCTAAAGAAATAGAAAGAGAATCACCTCTTATCAATTCTGCAAGTCAGAGTTTTGCTAACCATGTGTCTAAGTTCAGCATCACTCATCTTACTCCGAGCATAACCAAACACAGTGAAATGCTGCAATCAAAAGCAATAATTCCCCAATTCAGCTTGAAATAACAAGATTACTGAAAACATTAAAATCAAAAGTCAAACAGCAAAATTCCAATCAAACCTTAGGGAGACAATCCTCATAATAAAGTGCAAAAAGTGCAGGGAATATCTTTTTCTTGGCAAGGTCCCCTGAGGCTCCAACAACAATGATGCTAACAGTTGATTCATCTTTGTTAATGTCAAAATTAGCTACTTTTTTCAATTCCTCAGTCGAATTTATCGAAGACACTAACCCCTCTTTCAATGTATCCAAAGAAGTATCATTGTTTACTGGATTTACAGGAGTAGCCGCTGCACCTATATTCAAATTGCCATTCAAATAAAGCCAATCAGATTAAATGCCCATTTGGTTATGAATGTTTGGAGTAAAACATTGTTTACTGGATTTACAAGACCTATATTCAAATTGTCATTCAAATAAGCCAATCAGATAAAATCCCCATTTGGTTATGAATGTTTTACTCCAAACAGTAAACATAAGAAGTGTTCAAATATGTTTGATTAGGATTGAGAACATGCCCTAAAGCTGAAAATACAAAGGAGTTTCAATGTCTATAAAAGGGATAAAAGTACCAAATCGCAACCACAACATTACAATTCAACAGATTCATGACATAATCAATTCATAATTAAACCCAATTCGACAATCAATCAAAACTACACAAAATTATGCAAACAAAATTCATAAAAACCTAATCAAAACGAATGAAAAGGCAAGAATCCCAACTAACCATCTTGCATAAGAATCACATCTGAGTAGGAATTATTTTGAGCAGCTTGTAAGGAGAGTTTAGCTGATAAAATCCTCTTGAGAATCAGATTCGATAAATTAACTCGTTGAAATTGTTGACCATTAATTGATGAAGAAGACGAAGGAATTAATGAATGTGAATTTGAAGAATAACGACAATAATGTATTGAAGAAAGAGTCGCCATTTCTGCCCCTTTTTCATCTCTTCTCTTCTCTTCTCGACCTCCTTTTTTTCTGGTATATGAAGATGGAGGAGAAGAGCTTCGGATGTATCGAGAGGCAATACGGACCCTTGAGATCTCCGAAAGGCTGCTTTTGTCATTGGCTGAGGCTCTAGTTGTCTGTGTTGTTCCAGGAGGGAGAAGAGAGATGGAGAAAAATTAAATAACAGAGAAGCCAAACCGAGCTGAAATCAAAACTAAAACAACAACATACCTGTGTTTCAGAGCAAAAATCAAAAGAATTGAAGCCACGAAAACTTAAATCGGAAGAAACCGAGTAGAACCGAAGCTAGAGAGGCGGTGAAGAGAGGGTGAAGATAGAAGAGGCGGGATAGAAGAGGCGTGAAGAGAAATCCCTAATTATTGAGATCGTTTTACCCATCTTCTTTGGTTAAATAATTTATTAGCCCCCATTTTTTTACCTAATACATTATTTAGTCTCTTTATTTTTAAAAACACATTATAAAGTTCCTATTTTTATTAATATTAATCATTTGATCCTTCTGTCTAGTTTTTTTTAGATTTTTAACCGAACATATTTTAGTTTTCACGACAACTGTAGTAGATACAAAATGACATGTTCCTCTGTTATTTTCTGTCTGTCTATTTATCCTAAATATAACGGTTAAAAAGCTAAAAAAATAGACAAAAGGACCAAGAAGTTAATATTGATAAAATATAGAGATATTATAATGTGTTTTTTAAACTATAGGGACTAAACAGTGTGTTAAGTAAAAATGAGGAGACTAATAAATTATTTACCCCTTCTTTTTTTCATGGGTTTATATTTTTTTAATTTCATTTCATTTTAATAAATTGTAACAATTTGTTAATCTATCGATATTTTTTTTTTAATTTATTTTTTTGTATTTAGAAAATTATGACTAATATTAGTATTTATACTAATTATTAATTAATAGTTTTATACTAATTAATAATAGTTATAGCATTATTTTTTAATATATTATTATAATTAATTAAATTATTTTTTATTAATTTATATGGGATAAGTTTTTAAGTTTATATGTATGTACATGCTATTTGATTTTCATCCTTTTTTTAATTCTTTAGTATTTTAAGAATTTTGAAAAAAATAATAATTATATTCAAATAGTATTAGTTGTGTCGCACTTTTAAAAAGGAGCGACACAAAGATAACACTTCTTGTGTCGCTTTTATAAAAGTGTGTCACAAAGATAACACACTTTTTGTGTCGTTTTGGTAAAGGTGCGTCACAAGCTTGCTCTTGTGTCACACTGTAAGACATGCGATACAAGAAGTAACTCGTTTGTGACGCATGCTCTTCAAGCATGACACAAGTGATGACACATAATACTTAGTTGTGTCGCGTTTACAGAATGCGCGACACTAATTACTCTGTTGTGTCGCTTTCTCTTCAAGCGCGACACAAGAGGTGCGACACAAGTGAGCATTTCTGTACTAGTGCATTTTGCGTTAACTCTCTTTATATTAATCCAAATTATATGTTTTTCGAACCTAATAAAACTAGACATATATGGACCCGTTGGTACCGGATTCAAAAGATTCGTGCAATGCTTAAGGAAACATAAAAACATGCCTTTGAAAAGCAAAAAAAGAATTTTTTTTTGAGGGAGAATTTCGAGATATTTTATTCCACCATAGAAAGTTATTTGATTATTAACATATCCAAAATTCAAATTGTTATTATCCGTATACAATTTAGGGCATGCAAAATGATCATGTTTCAAGCAAGGAAACAGACTATCCAGCTTTGTACCTGCCATAATACTCTCACCCTAGCTCACAATCAACACAATGTCTTGCAAAATCCTTTTACATGAATAAACTTTAAGTAGTTAGGAACAAGTATTATAGATATAGATCCGCTAATTCAGAACCTAATTAAGGTTCTCAAAATGGCTACCTAATATGACGTTCAATTTCGAGGCAGACATGCTCTAGCAAGCTTAGCTTCATCTTTATATTGAATTAAAGCTGGAGTGTTAGTTAAAATATATATGAAAATGGTTTATTCTTTTATGTTTTTTCTAAATTTGAACCCTATTTAGATGGACAATATGACACAAGATGACTAAAAATAGTCCCCCTATATTTCTGAGGGCACTTGATGCATACCTTAGAAAGGAGACAACTTACAATCAATTTAAACAACATTAAAAATCAATAAAATAAATCATAACTCATCCATACCCAATACTATCATCAAATTTAGGGATTTGAGGATCCCAAACTCGTAGAAAAAGATGGTACAATAGCTTACTAACCTTCAATTGGTGTCTTTCACATACTATGCGTCCAAACTTCACTTGTTTGCCTTGGAAATGGTAAAAAAAAATGGAAGATTTTTATTTGGAAGGTGTTAGGATATGAAAAGATAAGGTTTACAGCCAAGGAACTAAAAACTTTGGGGCTAGAATGATATGAATGAGATATGTACATATTTTTGAAACAAAAGAGTTGGAATTTGTCTGGATTGAGTTACATTTCATGCTTAGTGGGGTTTCTTATCAAACTTCAATTGTAGTCTCCTTTAGGTCTTAACTCAATTAACTCCCACTAACCAATCATTACTTTTAACGATGTACTAATTTCTTGCTAATCGTCCCTTAATCGCATTATGCATATAAAGTTTTTAATGAAAATGAGATGAATCTAAAATGTATATACATTAATCATGAATACATATATAAATGTGTGATGGATTATATATTAGAGTTTTACGGATATTACATGAACCCTTGGAAGTCGCAGCTCTAATAAAACAAGAATATCAAAGTTATGCAATGATAACATGCGCCTCAAGGTACGAAAGAACGCAATGCTGTCTGCACCATAACAATTCCAAGAGATCAAATTCTTTAATAAAATTCTGGGAAAATGGAACCTTACCAATATGGTAATCAAGTAGACGAGATGGGATCTCCCTACTTCCACAGGTTCATCGATCTTTCACTATTGTCTCTAGACTAAGCACCTAAGGGAAGAGGGGTCTCTATAACCACTAGATCGTCATTAGAATTTTCATTAGCAGTACCAATCTTATTCCGTCTTGACTGCTCCCCGAGATTACTATAATTGTTACGTTTTGGATGAACATCCTCTTTAAGCGACTACTATCGACTGCGATTGGCCTTAGAAATGTGAACAACACAAGGTTTTAGGTCGATGATAAGGTCAAATGCTTCATTTTGTAAATCTGCAAAAATATTATGGCCCGTGATGTCTCTAAATGGTATCAAAGTTCTTGTACTTGTAATCCTCTTCCCTTTATGTGAATTAGAAGCTATTGAACTGATCCTGTTAATCATTTTTAAAGTCCCCTGCTCCATATTATTTCGACTTATTATATTCTTGTCATTCACACTTGGGCCAACTTTGTTATACACAAATGGATTTTCTATTTTATTCACTTGATCAGTACTCTCATGCTTTCTAGTATACTGTCTTATAAGGACCATCATCTAGGGCCCTTACTCCAACTCATCTAATTTCTCACTCCCTCCGATAGCCTTCTAATTTGTCACTCCCTCCTTGGGCTCAGAGGGTTTTGTAGCATTTGTATCATTTCTTGGCGGGGTAAGGTTCTCACAATTATCCGAAGGAAGAATGCTAGGATAAACACATGTTGTTTTGTGAGTGTGTCTTCCACACTTCTTACAGGCAACATGAAGACCCTTACACTCGATCCTATGAGATCAATTATTCACTTCAAACTCAACAATAAGAGGTTTCAACAGATCAAATTTGATATAAACTCTCGCAAATCTTCCCCTTAAGGCCTTAATCGTATTACGATCCACCTTCATAGATTTACCAATATTATTTGCAATGGTCATGATAAAATCTTCATCATACATCTGCACTGGAAGGTCCGAGGAACGAACCCAAACATGGTGGAAGCAATGGTGTTTGTAGCAGTAATGAAGTCCGAGGACCAAGTTCTCACACTGAGGTAATGCCCTTGAATAGTCCAAGGTCCTTCACTGATTACTCTCTCTCTTTGTCATTCATATCTATAAATCGAACTAGGTGGAAACCATACCTAATGTCCATGATGTCGACTTGCCCTTTTGATTTCTAAAGCTCTAAGGCACGTTTTTGCAAAGCAATATAAACTAAATTCCTCCCAATGATCTTCACAATTAAAGCATATTTCCATTTTAGGGTCCAATCATTAAGCAGTTATGGTGCAATAGTGAACTTTGGCTTGAGCGGATTGGCAAGGAACATAGCCACAAATCCTTTAGCCTATAAATCCTTGTGGATTCTAGTCTTCTCAATTGATTCCTCCCCAGCTACAGGGTCTCTATACAATCGCCTTTCCTCGATGTCCATCTCGTGGTTGGAACCACCGCCTTCCGATGGTATAGTAGTGTCGTCATTCATTCGCTAAGGTCTCCATACGACTAGGTAATCCTTTATCTTAAAATTGAGATTATTAATAATCACTAATCTTGATTATAAAGAAAATGATTACGACTAATAAAAAAATAGAACTCTAAACTATTAAAACAATGGTTCTCACAGTGTGTTTTAATAAGGGCGCAAAGAATCTCTTACCCCAAGATGCCTTTATGACATGCATTGCACAGTGAACGTCTATCATAAAGGCTTATATGATGTGTGTGCATAGCAGATTCTCTATGCATGCAACATCAAATCATGAAAAAAACCTACAATTCCTTTCGAGGTTTTATATCGAATAGTGATTGGAGTAAATGTCCAAATGATCGACGCTCCAATAATGCATATTGTATCTACTTAGGGAACAACTTTGTCTCTTAGCATACTCGAAAGCAGCCAAAGATTGTCCGATCTGCTACTGACGGTGAATATAAAGTTGTAGCAAATGTCATAGTTGGGCTGCTTTGGTTACATTGACTAATGCAAGACTTTTTGTATCCATTTCCACATCATGAATAACTTTGGTGTATATGGCAACGGGTAGGGTACCCGCGGGTAGTGCCAATCCTAAACTCTTGCCCGTTTAACTGTTAATTATCCATACCCGTCTCATTACCGTAATGGGTATACCTTTTGTATCTCATACCCATCTCATTTAATTCACGGGTACCCACGGGTACCCTTACCCGTTAAGAATAAATAAATAAATAAATAAAATATTACAAATTTAATAAAGTAAAAATTTAATAAATCATTAATCTAAAAATTGAACAAATTGAACTTCAATCAATGAGAATAAAGTAGCTTATTGGTATCACTCAATGATTGAAAAACAAAAGGTTGGGATTCAAATCTTATATCCTACATCTAAAAAACAATAATATTTTTTAATATATAAAAGAGTTATGACGGGTAACTGGTATCGGGTATCCTAGAGGGTATTCCCATACCCATCCCATTACCCTAATGGGTAATGGTTTGATCGCATACCCTTTTATACAGGGTACAAATAGTTCCATTAGAGTCAAGTACTGTCGGGTACCCACGGATATAGTACCTTAGTGCGTCGTCAGCGGAGTTCGGATTAGAGCTACTTCCTCATCCGCGATGACTATATCATCTCCGAGTAAGGCGTACTTTGTAAAAGTGCATCCACGGTATAGTATATAATTTCATCCACGAACCACACTAATAAATGATGCAATAACGTGAATAAGGGCCGTTGCCATCCCTACTTTGGTGTGATAATATTGGCATAATTTATCTCAATATTAATCATATATTTGATGCTTATATAAAACAAATTGAATTGGATTATCACTTTGTTCGTGAACAAATTCATAATGGCTTTTTTAGTGTTCGATTTATTCCAATAGAAAATCAGATTGTTGATGTGTTAACTAAACCTTTATCGAGTGCATCTTTTCAGACCTGCATGAGCATCTTAAGTTCAATCTCGGCATCGGCTTGTAGGAGTGTTAGCGACAATCTTTGGCTTATCCTTCAAGATAATTCAGAGATTATCCTTTATATATTTTAGAAAATACTCTCTTATTCTAATCACTCACTTTGTATAGTTTTCTTAGTTTTATGTTACTTCTTCTAGTTTGATTAGATTTCTCCCTAGTTTTAAGTGTATATATAAATACTCTGTATCTTCTAATTCTATTTAAGAAAATTTTAATATATTTTTTATTTTTTTCCAAATTAGTGTTACATCAATTTGATGGTGTGGCGCTTACTTGTCTCCCCCAAAGCAAGCCACAAGAGGATTAGATCACTCTATCTGCAATAACCACACATAAAGGTTAGACATAAGCTATATATATGGGGTATAGTAGCATACATACGATACAATCATATAGGCAACCATTACATTCATACGCAAATCATGGACAACATATAAGACAAACAAGAATGAAGAATACATGGAAGATCTTATTCATATATAAGCAGCAGTGTTACATTCAAGAGGTCTAATCACGTAGTAGTAGGAGGACGACTACTAGATAGGGTATAATGTCGTCATACCTAGTGACAAGTCCAATGTGACAGGTTACTCCCCTATAATGTTTCTTATACCAAGTCAGGGTCTACAGTCAATGAGCATTACAATGTTAGAATGCTACACTAGGGTTACTCTCCCCCATTACATAATATGATTACAAGGATACTCCCCCCTTACACTCTATGTTATTTAGTATTTTACGATTTTTTTTCTTGGCTTAATACTTCCGCCCTCTTTTGGACTTGTCCTATTTTGTCAATTAGCTCTCTCTACTTAGTGGCTAACCTATCAACTCCCTCGACTAAAAAATTGGCATACATTTGACACCTTTTGTGCCTACATAGCATTGAGTACACCTCCAAAGATACCTTCTACATCCATTCCAAGACACTTTCTGCATTCTGATGTGAACCCTTTCATTGTTTTGAAACAAAAATAAAAACTTAAGGGGTACGAAGTGTTACATTTGTTGAGTTGAGGGAGCTAATATGATGCACAAGATGAGTGCATGGAGCTAATTAGTGTCATGTAGGCACATAAAAGAGCATGAAGTATTAAATTTATTGAGTTAAGGAGGCTGATAGATTGTAGATGAGACTAAATGAAAAAATGGGACAAAATGGTGGAGGTATTGAGCTTTTTCTTTTACTCCCTCAATTTTAAAATAGTTATGACTAAATTGCAAATATCAAGAAAATAATTAATTTACATTAAATATATAAAAAAAATTCTAAAATATTTTCCACTCATTAATTAAGATAATACTAGAGTAATTAATGTCACATTTATTAATAAGGTAAAATAGAAAAAAAATGTTTTAAAAACTAAACTTTTTTTTGAACCTGAAAGTGAAACTCAAATAAATGATGGATTCGCATCCATATGAATAGTGTTCACAAGCCAATCTGGCACGACAGTTGAAAAGAAATCGCTAGCATTGGAACAGGCGAGCCTAGCTACCAAATGAGCTGCACTGTTCGCTAAACGAGGAATAAAAACTAATTTAAAAGATGGGATGGATCTTAGAAGTACTCGACAGTCCTCTAAAATCATTCCGAACTCAGAGATATCCTGTTTATTTGAATGAATAACATCTACCACAAGTTTAGCATCAGATTCAAATTCAACAGCTGTAAATCCCATATTAGCAAGCCATAACAAGCTCGTACGGATATCAAGGGCTTCAATGACCCGTGGTTCCTTGATACCTGGGACAAAACTGCTACTACATAGTAAAAATACTCCCCTTTCGTCTCTGATAACCGCTCCCATGCCGCTGCTCCTTAACTCTTTAAAGATTGCCCCGTCAATATTGCATTTGACAAAGCCTGGGCTAGGCGTGCTGTTCTACATCAAATCACTAAATTAAACCAACCGATTTGCAGCATTTATCATGTTATTTCCGCATAAATTATAAATTGTGATGCACACAGCACAATCCCCACCCCCAAAAGAAAACAAAACATTGTCCTCAATGTTAATAATCACGGCAGCAGATTGTACAAGATAGGCGGAACAAAACATGAAAGAGTAAGGGTGTTAGAGGTTACCAGATGCTAGGACAGCGAATATTTGGTCAGATCAAGCGTGATGGGAAAGAGAGGAGTTAACCTCTCTATCCACAGGGGCAGGAATACCCTCCTCCTTCGAGGAGGCGGCAGCGTTAGCCTTAACATTGGCACTAGCAGGTGTTTCAGGCACTTGTCTTACCGGACTTTTCACAGAGAAACCAGAGGGACTTTCTTTGGCATGCTCCTCAATGCACATGCTCTTGAGCATATCGATCTCGCCCTGTTGCGATGAATACTTTTGCTCCATGGCGAATATCATTTCGCGGTTTGCCTGATTCTGGGCAAACAGGGCATTGAATCGATCCATCACATCCTCGCAGGTCATCTTTGCACATTTCTTATAAAATGCCAAGTCTTTAGGCTTCTCGACTTGCTCGGAATCTGACGAGACTGAAAGGGTAGGCTCGCTTTTCCTTTTCCGGCTCTCAGTCTGCCGAGATGTAACAAAATCAGACATCCAAACCCATTTCCCATTCACAATCTTTCCGAATAACATCTTTTGGAGGCTCTTGAGATCAATGGGGTCAGGGTGATTCACAATCGTGAGACGAGAGTGGTCTTCAGGTTTAAAAACCCTGATTGACTCCGCAATTCTGGTGACTATGCTTCCACAACAGATGATTGATACAAGTGCATTAGATATAAGTAATAAAGTGATAAGTGAGTATCGTCTCCACAGGGATTGTGATACAAATAAATAAGAGAAATTGTTGCTAAACAGTGTGTGTTATACAAGTGGCTTCCTTTATGGTTGTTTGTTTGATATTGGTTGTTTTAGTGACTCAGGCAGGATACTCAATCAAGAAAATAAGGTTACTTTTCAACGATTAAAGGAAGAGAACAGGCTTTACATGACCGAACACGGTGTGTTACATCTTACAACATTCGATGAATAAAAGATAATGCCAACGAAGCCAAAGTATCAGTTTTTGAGTGAGTTTGAGTCAACTGTCGTGTGTTCTCAAACTCCTAAGATTTACTAACATCTTTAGCGTCCTAAAGATACGTTCTTTCTAGCATTAAGAACAAAACTGCATTTCTAGATGAGAAAACCCTCGACACAACCTTCTAACTTGTCAGCTTCGAAGTTGGGAGATCAATAAAGATATCGGTGAAGATGAAAGCAGTGTCCTAACATTCATCTAACACATACATACATGCTTACGCAAGAAAGTTAAATCCTCATTGATCACAACATTGGCAAAATACTAAATATCATTAAAACGTTGTAAAACTTACATCACCGGGCCGGCCATGCCATGCCCGTTCAAAATGTCTACTCACTCATATCGAGCAGTGAGCAGAGGAAGGTTGTTGTTACAGCTTGAGACTCCATGAGAGCTCTCTTCTCCTTCTATTCTACTTGTTAAAAAAAACTAAAGCTAAGAAAAAATATCCGATGCCTAAACCTTCTCTGCTTTTCCTATTTAAAGGGAAAAGACCGAGACTGTCCAAAATTGGTACAACTTTCGTACCCTTCTTACAAACAAAGTCAACTACTTACTACAATTATCAAACTAAAGACATGATTAACTTTTAGATTAACCCTTGAACACTCAAGGGGGTGAGACTTCAAATCATCATGCTACTTTGGGCAATCCCATCGCCACACACTTTCACCTGCTTTTCCTGCCGCTTTCCTTTCACTGCCACCAACGATCTATCGATGTCCGTCATTGGATAATCCGGCGTTTGACCGCTGGACACAAGTAAGGCTCCACTCCTCATTGGCATTAGCGAAACAAGCTGTTTCCAGCGAGTTTAGCATTTTTCTTTGCTTATCTGCACAAGGACATTAATTAGCCCTTATTCCTTGCAAAATGATATAAAAATTACCCGAATTCCCTTATAAATTATCTGTTAATCTTAGTCAATTTCATGCCTAACACGTGCTCCATCTCTGAACCACCACGGTGTTGTTTTCTGTCATTTCAGGGATGTTTGGCGGAATGTGATTGGCCCCAGTCGGCTCGCGTTGTGTGTGCGGGAACAGTTAGACGGCTTCCGCGCCCCGTTGCCGGTTCGAATCAGTCGACGCCATCGTCTGCTGGGCAGAACTGGTCGCTCGCATTTCAGGCGGCTCGTAACAGTCAATGCGATGCCGCTGCCCCGCCTCACTATGTGATATTGACGTCCGTCTGTTGCTTCTAGTTAGCGCCTTCTGTTGATAGGCCCTCCAATCCTGAACTGCTTCCAAGTTAGTACGCCAACTTGTGTCTGCCGGCCACCATCTCATATGCCAGAGTACTCTGTTTCTGTGGTCCTATATTGCTTTTAGAGCACAGCGAATTCTCACGATCACTTCCTAATTTGAGTCACGTAGAGCTTGCAAGAGCCACTCGTCAAAATTCAAATTGTCCACCATCGGAGTAGGAACTCCTGCAATACGCCAAATGTCACATGTGAAACAACAATCAACAAATAAATGGTTATCCGTCTCCTCTTGTTCCACACATACTGGACATTCAGTTGAAATAGAGACTCTTCTTTGGGCCAACTGAGCTCTAGTGGGTATACATTTCGAACACATGCGCCAAATAAATTGTTTAAGCTTAGGGGGAATCATCAACTTCCACAACCTCCTCCAAACTTCCTGAGCTCTGTTGGCTTCTGCAATACCCATACCAGACAAGTAGCCTGAATGAACATTATAGTGTCCATCCTTCGACCAATGCCAGATTCTCGTATCTTCCCCTGCATTATATGGAAAAATAATATCGCTAATGGCCTGCACTTCCATTTCACTAAAGCACCCGTTTAGTCTTTGCATATCCCATCCTCTCCCATTCTCATGTAACAGGTCAGCAACTGTCAAGTTCTCCAATCCAGGTACCATAAAGGAATTAATACAAAAACCCTCAAAGTTAGGGACCCATGCATCCTTCCATACTCTGATGGACCTGCCATTTTCCACTCTCCATCTAGTTCCTGTCTTCAAAATACTAAGGCCCTCCCATATACTTCTTCAAACCATGCTAGGTAGGATTATTGCCTAATTTAGAGAAAAGTAAGTCATCCCTAGGGAAATATTTAGCTTTGAACATTCTCCTTACTAAAGTATTTGGGAATTTTAGTAATTTCCATCCCTGTTTACCTAACATTGCTAGATTAAACATATGTAGATCCTTAAAACTCATCTACACAATTTACCCCAATCAAACCAATGAATGTTTCTTCTCCCATCAGGTTTCATACCCCACCAAAAGGAATTCATTAATTTTTGCAGCTCATCACAGATAGATAAGGGTAAAAGGAACGTACTCATGCAAAAGGTTGGCAAGGCTTGAGCCACTGACTTGAGAAGCACCTCTTTCCCAGCCTGGGAAAGGAATTTAAGATCCCATGCACCAAATTTCTTGCGCAGTCTATCCACCAAAAACGTAAAAATCCTGCGTTTGGAACGCCCAATGAGTGACGGTAACCCCAGGTAATGGCCTGTATCTAGAGGAGTGCACACCCCAGTATCGTTTTAATCTCAGTTCGCACTGTCTCAGACACATTTAAAAACTAAACTTGATAAATAATACGAAATAGAAAAATTTAGTAAACATGAAAATTATTTTAAAATAAAACAAGTATTTATTTAAAAAAAAGTTTAAAGAGAATTAAAATTGTAGCATTTAAATTCTAAAAATACGGGTGACAAAGAATTGTCGAGTTTAAAATTTATTTGCCTAAGAAATTAATTTAATAATTATTTCCTATAAATAATGTTACATTATTATTATTACTATTATTATTATTATTATTATTCACAGGGCCGGCCCTGGGCATAGGCCCGGCGTGCGCCGGCCTAGGGCCCAGGGCTGGAGGGGGGCCCAAAATTTTTTTTGCTTTATAAATAAATTACTTGTTTTTAAGTATAATGCATAAGTTTAAAATAGTAGAATGGTATTGCCTTGTGTTTCAACTAAAGAGAGCATGAGTTTGAATCCTATCGTTGTAATGTTTAAGATATTTTTAATATATAAATGATATGAATAGTCAAGAGTAAGAAGATAAGTTTCATTTTATTACCTTAGTTTCATTTTATTATCTTAAATTGACTATATTTGAAAATTAAAAATTAATTTATACAATGATATGAATAAAAATCAATTTAAAATTTAATAATAAAAAACAATAAAAACAACAATAAATCTAAAAAAATTTAATAATGATGCTGTAAATAATAACATTTTACGTTCTGTAGGAGAAAGCGTAGTTGTTTCCTATATTTCCTACAGATATACTTTTTGTAGCAGATTTTCATATTTTTCTTTTAGTGTATGAAAGTTAATTTTTCTTAATATAGACAGTGATAAAATCATATAAGATGGTCGAATTCTTTCTGAAAGCTCATTGATAAAAAAAATTAAAAGACATACCAAATCTTTATATTTTAATTAGTAAATTTTATATTAAAGGGCCCTTACTACTTATCTTGTCTAGGGCCACTAAATTACCAAGACCGGCCTTGATTATTAAAAAAAATTGTTGAACAAGATTGTTGAACACGTAAGTATGGAAGACTGATGATGTGAAATATTTTGTTATAAAATTGCTTAAAGATTATTTAATATTTTTTTTTTTTTTTGAGAAAGATAATTTAATAATTGAAAAGCCACTTGGTATTGAATATATAGTAAAGTCAGAATTGAAGAATGTAAGTAGAAATTAGAGGGTGCTGGATGGGGATTTTATATTAAGCACCAGGTGTTTCAACTCAATTAAAACACCTCTCATACAGATTTCGACACATGTCCACTTAATTTATATAATCAATTAAAAAAAGATTTTTATTATTTACAGAAAAGAAAGAATATCAGCCCATTATCTTCTTCCTCCTCCTTAAAGTTCAGTGCTACCATCGTCAACAAGCTTTTCCGGTACGGCTTCGGATCTTCACTGCCATCTTCCACCTCCTCCAATCTCCATTGTCCGAAGAGAGTTAATGAATGAGTTTTGGAATTCAATGGTAAATTATAGAAGCTAATTACATTAAACCAAACTCCTAAATTCTAATTTCTTATTTGCAGACACTTATGGAGATGTTTTGGATTTAATAAAAAAATCCACTGCTTATGGTAAATTCAGTGAGAAGGAAGAAGGGAAGGCATTGATATTTATTTATTTTCTGTAAATAATAAAATCTTTTTTTAATTGAATATATAAATTAAGTGGACATGTGTCAAAATCTGTATGGGAGGTGTTTTAATTGAGTTGGAGCACCTGGTGCTTAATATAAAATCCCGTAGGTGGCCAGTCAATGATGCTAGTGTTAGAGGTGGCGGTGGTTATTCTCAAGTGATAGTGGACGATTTTGATCTAGCAAAGACAGTCAAACTAATTGATAATTATATTAACAATAATAACTGCTCAATTAAAAATGTAACTAATAATAATTTGGCAGTTAGCGTAACTGATAATTATAATGACAATAACCATTCAATTAAAAGCGTAATAAGGAAAACTGTAAATATGGAAGTTAGTTATATTAATATGGAGTTAATTAAGAAAGGAAATCAAAATGCAGTTTTGCAAATGGAAGGAATAGTTATCTATGACCCAAAACGAGAAGGATGGATGTCTCATTAAATGAAGTAGTAGTTTTCGATACTAATTAATATTAATGATACCAGTTCAAAAAATGATTCATATGTGGGTTCTATTGGACATGCCCACCAAGCATTATTAGTTACGTGCTTGGAACTGTCGGAGTCCTGGCAACCCTTGAGCGGTTCAGTTCTTATTGAATATTGTCCACATTAATAAATTTAGCATTGTTTTTCTTTATGAAATGCATATTCGAGAGGCTCACTTAGATGTAATCCGTAGAGCATTGGACTTTGAGTGTTGTGTTTGAGTTAGCAATATGGGCCAAGGTGGTGGGTTAGGCCTTCTTTGATTGAAAAAAGAGATGGTCTAAGTAACCCACTCGAGCAGAAACTTTATTGATTCAAAAATTTCTCTGATGTGTGTAATTCCCTTTATGATTGGTAAGATGTTCAATTGGGCAGTTTGAACGTGTATGGGCAGAGCAGTTCCATTTCTGGTGTACTCTGTGGTTCAAGGTCTCTGTTGTGTCCTCTCTCTCTCATCGTATAAAAATTAATGTTGACAGTTGATTGTTAAGGGATCTGGTTTATTAGGCGTGAGAGCTATTATCTGGGACAAGAAAGACGTTTTCAATGGTACTTTCTCCAGTATTTTAATCTGGTAAACATAATCATAGAAAAAGGAAGCTATAGAAATTATGGAGGCTCCGAGTTGGATACAAGGTAAATGATTGATGTGGTGATTGTGGAATTGGACACGGCTACAGGTATTAGGCATATTCATCAATTTCCTTTCGTTCTGCTTACGGTTTGATTATCAACGATGGTAAGAATTTGTTAGGTCTTTTAATACCGGTTCTATCATATATATTAGTTGTTCTGCGAACAGATTTGCTCATAATCTTGTTAGATATTAGAGTATAAAGAGTAGTATTTGAATCCTCCTAATTTTATTGTTACTATTTTGTATTTCTCTTTTAATAGAAATTTATTTGTTTTTTAAATAAAAAAAAACACCCACTAAATTTATTATAAGGAATCAAAATTCTGATTTATTGTTTTCTCATCCAATATTTAAATTCAGAAGGATATGCACTTTAAATTGACTGCAGGCTTACACACACGTCATTTCTTTGACTTGTGATAAACAAAAAATAATTTTAAATTTTTGGATATCCTTTGGTAGACAAATTATAAATCAATTATAAATTGAATTATCATCAAATACGCCATCCAAATAATTAATACCGTATGAAATAAGGTATGAAACCAACGTTGAATCAAAATGTTATCTGAAATTGATAATGCAATTATCATTAAAATATTTAGTGAAAGAATTGTACTGTCAGCTTAAAAATATAATTGTTATTTAAAATTAAGAATACAGTTTTTTTTTTCTGATGAAAATGCATATCTCTTCATTGAATTAGAAAAGAACAAGTACAACAAGAACAACAAACGAGTAAGATAAACAACCTTAAAAAATCCACATAGAGACGAAAATGACTATAAAGAGCATATAAAACCATAAAAGGTATAAAACACACACAAAAAAAACCCATAAAACATATACTTCATAGAAATCCAAATCCGCAGAAAAGCAGCAGCAATCGAATCTTCATCATTTAGACCCTTCCGAATATTCGGATCTGAGTCCTTTTTTTTTGTTGCAACCACGTAGATATATTGATCCACGGACAAAATAAATCATTTCCGCTCTTGTTTATATAATTTATCGGATCTCTTTATCTGTTATAATTAAAATATTTAGTGGAAGAATTTTACTTCTCGATTAAAAATATGCTTTAATCTTTGATTAGTCTAAATTATCAGTTTAAAATACCAGATTGTCATACTAAAAAAAATGATAAAATGATTTTTTGAGCTATTTATATAAATTGATTATGTTTTGTTTTTAAGTATTAGGTAAAGGCTATGTTTACTTTGTTTTTTACAAATTAAGTGTTATATTAATCTTTCTTAATGAAAAATAATTATATATTTCTTAAGTTTTATTTTTATAAACTCTTCTTTTTTGTTACATATGAGGGATTTTATAAACTCTTCAATTTTGTTAGAAGTAATAGTCAAATTAGATTAAATAACAACAAAACTACATTTTTATCCTATTTTATAATGATTAAATATATATTTTTAATTTTAATTTTAAGTTTCTGATTTAATTCTACATAATTTTAATCCCTCCAATATATAATAAATAAATTTTTTAATTTTTATATAATTATAGAAATTTAATTTATTGGCATAGGTTTTATTTTTCATTAAGAATATTTTAAAAATATTATATTAAAAATAAATAAAATGATATTATAAATTCATATATACATAAGAACTGATGAATTCATATGTACATAAGAACTAATTAATCCCTTACCAAAAAAAAAAAAAAAGAACTAATTAATTACATTTTGTTTTTGAAATATAAGTTTGATATTTCTATTTTTTGTATACATATAATTTTTCTCCTTTTAGAAATGAGATAGTTGACCAATATATTGATTGATGATCGTAAATGAAAAATGAGATAGTTGACCAAATAAATTTATTAATAATCATAAATGAAAAATGGTTAGATATTCAATTCACCCTCTTTATATCTTTCACCAACAATCTACTTTGAAATTCCAAACCCATTTTCACACCTCCTCAAAATCCTATTAGGATCATAACAGGATCGACAGAAACAATCAACTTCACTTGGCACGATTTACAGAAACAATCAAATTGGTGCCAATTTGATCTAATTTTCATTTTTTTACAAAATACTTTTGTTGCATTTATACGAGTATCATATAACAATGAATTTAAACAACTATAGATTGAAACTTAACCATGTTTTACTGAGTCCAACTTCAGATTATCTACACTATAAACAGTTTGATTAACATAAATACGTCGGTAGATAATACGATTATCCGGTTAAACATGATTTCCAGTCAAAATTTCGTTAACTGATAAATAGAATCTTAATCAAATCTGAGATATTCTAAGCTTTATTTGCGTCGAATATTCAAACACAACTCATCAAGTTAAAAATATAATTTCTCTATCCCAAAATTCAATACATATTATAATATCAAATAACTGGAACAAATTAAACAAATAATTTGAGATTTTATAGAAACATTTGAATTCTGATTTCACTGTCAAGAAGAAGAAGAAATTACAGAGTTAAGCCTAACCCGAAACGGTTCCATTACCCAAAAAACCTTGCAATTATGAAGAGAGAGAGAGTAAAAACACAGAATCGTTAGGCAAATTCAAATGCCACAAAACAAGATTAATTAATTTCTGAAATTACCTCTATACATGAACGACGACGACGACTTCAAACATATTACTAAAAAATTGATTTCGAAACGATGATCAAGGAATGCTGCGCTTGCCAGGACGATCGGCGACTTGGAGAGTTTTGTCGATGAGCTTTTTCGCTTTTCTGCTACGGATCTCAACCTTGACGCTGGAGCTCTTGTCCATTTTTACGTACGGTTTCTTCGATTTCTTCAGCGCTCTCACCTTTGATTTTATCGACTGTACGATATTATCTAGCTGAATCGCCATCTAGAATTGAAATCGAGAATATCACGCCTGGAAATCTGAAGAAATAACTTGCTATTATCTCTTATGAATCTTGCGTTTTCTTTGTTGTTGATATGAAATAGAGAGAAGAAGAAATGAGTTATGGTTCTTTCTCTGTATATTGATTTTGGGGTTTTGATGTATTTATGCGCAGTGTAGCGGTTTTGTATCCGGTTTCAGGTCACTTCTGTGGATTTTAAATGGACTCCATTTTGTAATGTATTACGAGATTGCCATTTGCTGTTATATCTCTTGACCATTCTTTATGTTTAGGTTAGGATCAGATGCGTTAAATGTAGGTTATTCATTCTGATGTTGGTTTTTTTCTTTTGAGAAGAATTTATTCTGATGTTGATGATACTTAAATTTTATTTATTTATTTAAAAAAAAAACTTTGCTTCAAACCAATATGTTTTGACCCAATTGTTTATAAATTTATGCCTAATACACAAATAACCCCTGAACTTGTTCAAATATTGCAACTGCCCCCTCCAACTTTCAATTGTAAGAATTTACCCCTTAAACTTGTCCAATTGTAAAACATAACCCCAAATTAAAAAAAATTTTACCCCATACTTGAAGCAGTACTTGAAGCAACCGTAAAAATGTTTCTCCGGATTCGCATCACGCCAAAGATCTGATTATCACACTCCACGAGTGTTGCAATTTTTGTATTTTACGTGTTTTTCAATTGCAGTCCATGTCAGCAATTTGAGATTATATTTTACAATTGGACAAGTTTGAGGGGTAAATTATTACAATTGAAAGTTCAGGGGGGCAGTTGCAATATTTGGACAAGTTCAGGGGTTGTTTGTGTATTAGGCCTAAATTTATATAATTGTTAGTTTTAATTTTGGGTAATTAATTTATTAGTCCCTATATTTTGATAAAACACATTGTTTAGTCCCTGTATTTTCAAAAACACACGGTAAAGTCCCTAACATTTTTCTCGGTGAACAGTTTAGTCCCTAACGTTTTTCTCGTTGAACTGTTTAGTCCCTACCGTTAGACTCTCATGAAGATTTTGTTAGTCAATTTGGATTTGCGTTTTTCTTTTCCTTTATTTTCCTTTTATTTAAACTCTAATGCATCTGAAATCAACTTTGAGTGTTCTTCTTCTTGATTTTCTTCTTAATCGTTTAAATTCGTAAGCATTGGGTCTGTTCTTTTTCTTGTTCTCCATACAAATAGCTTCTTCTTCTAAATTGGATTTCCTCTTCTGAAGTTTGAAAGTAAATATTAAAGGGTAATTTAGTCATTTCCGAAGTCATAAACGGTAAAAACAAAATCTAACAAACAGACGGAAGGACTAAACAGTTCACTAAGAAAAAGGTTAGGACCTTAACATGTGTTTTTGAAAATACAGGGACTAAACAATGTATTTTGTCAAAATATAGGACCTAATAAATTAATTACCCTTTAATTTTTAATAATCTCTCCTTTCATAATAATAAAAAAATAAATTAGTCTTTACCAAAAAAAAAAAATAGTCAATTTGAATCATTATTTTTTTGAAAAAAGTTAATTTGAATTATTTATTGTATCGTAGTAAAATATTTGAATAAATTTTAAAAATATTAGTACTATACTTTCTAATATTTCAAGATAGCAACCGACAATGTCGGTTGTCTATAGAGAAATTTATTCGAATAAACTAATCAGATATCTTATATAAAAAAATCAAAATATATAAAAAGACCATAGTCATTTAGGAAATTAAATGCACAATTTTATCCAAGAAACTCTTATTTATTTTTCCAACGGCATTGTATTAAAAAAATTCATTAATTTCAAATTAATTTAATATATTTTGTTGTTACCAAATATAGCTCAATTGTTACTTTTTTTAATTTCAGAAGTAGAACGTTGGGTGTTACAATCTTCCTCTTATAAAAAATATCAAAATACATTTATTTATTTATTTATATTATGCATAATACATTAAAAGATATAGTTAATTTTTTTTTTTTAAATAATGCCAAGTTTTATTAACTTAAATAAGATGAAGGAATATTGCTAAGAAATAGTGGTGGACATGCTCACTCATCCCGAACAGATATAGAATTGACCACTTTTGCTAGAGCATCGTTGAACATTTAATAAAGGATATAGAGCACTGATCTAAATCTCGTAATAAACGGATACAATCAGAAATAATGTGAACTAAATACAAATGACCTTCTAAACCCATTTGAATTGTCTTAACTATGACGAGACAATCCGACTGAATTTGAATTTTCTCACTGGGGCGATGCATCTTAATCCAACTTAAAGCTTCTTTGATAACCATGACATCGGTTAGCTGAGGACTGAGATTTCCTTGAAAAACTCTCATCTTAGCTAGAATGCATTCTCTAGAGTGATTACTTAACGATGTCATAGATGGAAAAAGAACTTTTGATGCGAAAATTGAAAAGAAAAGAAGAAACTTGTCAGATGACAAGACCCATATCCATTGAACATCAACGGAGATGAAAGAACTCTGAATTCCCCTTTTAATCAACATTGTTTAACTCATCTTCTTATCTATTGGCATTTTTCTGTTTTTCTTCCATCTGAATCAATAGTGCAGCGGATTAAAGAGAATCAGAGAATCATCCCTAGGAGACCAAATGAAAGCTCTAATTTGATAAGGTGTTATGCACAAGAATTTTCAATCTTTTTTACTTTTCATATATTTAAAACTTTATTGAATAATCTTTATATATATATATAAACTGTGTATAATTTGACATGAATTAAAATATGACAATGTGATTTATTAATTTAATATGGAATTTTTTTTAGAGAAAACGAAACTTATTACGAAGAGTAAAAAGGATAACTACCAAGAGTAGTAGCTAACCAACTAGGACTAGCAGTAGAAAATAACCTGATAGCATTGGAATTAGAATGACGAGCAACAATGTGAGATGCATCATTTAACTAAGTAGAAAACAATACTTTAACATTGTGTCTATTACTAATAAAATCACTACATTCTTGAATAACCTCCCTCCCCTATAGTATCATAAATATATTGTAGAAACTATTGACAATTGATTAAGCGTCGGTTTCAAATTTTACTATTCTGTTTTGGATTGACAAAGCCCAGGCGATGTAATTTCGAGGCGCGACAGCTTCAACAATCTTGGTGTCCACAAACCTTCAAATCAATTGATATGGAAAGCGATAAAGCTACCATCCTCATTGCGCACAACAGCTCCAAAACCTGTCATGCCCATGTCCTGAAACCGAACATCATGTTGGATCAAGTAAATAAACTTTCACAGGTAACAGAGGAAGAGTATAATTGTTGGAAGAAATTCTCTTCTCTTACTACTTGTATTGATAGGTATTTATAGATTACAAACATGACTCTTAGTAAACAACATTAACTCTCTATAAATACAGATACATAAATGACTATTGGATAATACACTGAACCACATTAAAGACTCTATTAATTATAAGTTTATTATTTCAACACACCCCCTTAAACTTATAATTTTTTTATCCCTTAGTAACACCAAGAACAGCTCTCAATCTGCTGAAATCTTCCAACTTCAAAGCTTTAGTAAAAATATCCGCAACTTGATCTTTGGATGGTACATGCTTGAGTTGAATTTCTTTCCTTCCAATGCATTCTCTAATAAAGTGATACTTGGTGTCAATGTGTTTGCTTCTATCATGAAAGATTGGATTTTTAGCCAACGCAATAGCTGACTTATTATCAACAAAAACATCAGTTGCTCCATCTAGAGAAAACTTCAAACTTTTTAACATCCGTCTCAACCATATTGCATGACAAACACAAGAAGCTGCTGCAACATACTCTGCTTCACATGTTGAAAGTGTAACAATTGCTTGTTTCTTAGAACTCCAAGCAAAAACAGCAGTTCCCATAAAAAACACAAAACCAGTTGTGCTTTTTCTATCATCAACATCTCCTCCCCAATCACTATCGCTGAATCCATACAATCTGAAATTGTTCTGGGAAGAATAAAATAAACCATAATCCAGTGTACCTTTGATGTATCTAAGTATTCGTTTTGCTGCCTCCATATGAGTTAAAGTTGGAACCTCCATGTAACGACTAATGAGTCCAACTCCATATAAGATATCTGGCCTTGTACATGTCAAAAATCTCAGCCTTCCAACCAACCTTCTAAACAAAGTTGGATTCACCTTTTCTTCATCATCATGCTTTGACAACTTATTTCGACAATCCACTGGCGTAGAAGCTGAATTGCATTTATCCATCTTGAATTCTTTTAAAATAGCTTCTGCATATGACTTCTGAGACAAAAAGACACCTTCATCACTTTGCTTAACTTCAATGCCCAAATAATATGACATCAGCCCCAAATCCGTCATCTCATAATTATTTGTCATCAACTTCTTAAATTCTTCAATCATCTTTTGATCAGATCCTGTGAAAATTAAATCATCAACATACAAGCATACATACATTATTTTTCCATCCTCATTCTCCTTGATATACAAAGCATGCTCATATGGACATCTTGTGAAGCCATTCTTCTGGAAATAATCATCGATGCAAGAATACCAAGCCCTTGGAGCTTGCTTAAGGCCATACAAAGCCTTTTTTAACTTCAGCACCTTATCTTCTTGCCCTTTCACAGTATAACCCAATGGTTGATTGACATAAACTTCTTCTTCAAGAGTTCCATTTAAGAATGCTGATTTGACATCCATTTGGTGAATTTTCCATCCTTGTTAAGCTACCAAAGAAATAACTAATCGAATTGTCTCGATTCGAGCCACCGGAGCAAAAACTTCTTCATAATCAATTCCGACCTTTTGAGAAAAACCTTTTGCAACAAGGCGAGCTTTATACTTCTCCACTTTTCCTTTGGCATTTTTCTTTATTTTGAAAATCCACTTCACTGCTACTGCTTTTTTTCCCTTTGGCAATGTTGTCAATTCCCAAGTGTCATTCTTCTTTATGGAATTTATTTCTTCATCCATTGCTTGTCTCCATTTCTTTTCCTGAACAGCTTCTTCAAATTGTACAGGTTCTGTATCAGCAAACAAACAGAATGAAGTAGCGTTATCTACTTCTTCAGTTTCTGCATAAATCTCACTCAAGCTTCTCATTCGAGGCTGCCTTTTTGATGAACTTTCTGGGGATGAGTCTGTCACATTTGTCTGAGATGTGGAAGGTGAATTCGGTGGCGTGATAATTACATCTTCATTTTGACCTGCAAAATCATCATCATATACAGGAAGAAAATCATAATTTTCATCTTCTGGAATCTTCCAATTCCAAGAGTTTTCTTCTTGAAATTCTGCATCTCTACTTATCACAACTTTTCCATTCCGAGGATTATAAAATTTATAACCTTTGGAATTTTTTGCATAGCCAATAAACACCATTTTCTCACTTTTATCATCCAATTTGCTTCTCAATTCGTCAGCAACATGAACATAACCAAGACAACCAAATACTTTTACATGAGAAATATTTGGTTTCATTCCACACCATGCTTCATTAGGGGTCTTTTGCAGAAGCTTCTTTGAAGGACTTCTATTATTTAAATAGACTGCACATGTTACTGCTTCTACCCAAAATTCTTTTGGCATACCTTTGCACTTCATCATGCTTCGGGTCATGTTAAGAATGGTTCTATTTTTCCGTTCCACGACACCATTTTGTTGAGGAGATCTTGGAACAGTAAGCAATCGATGAACACCATTATAATCACAGAACTGATTGAATTTCTCAGATGTGAATTCTCCTCCTCGATCAGTTCGCAATGATTGAATCTTCAAGCCGCTTTCATTCTCAACTAGTGCTTTAAAATTTTTAAACACTTCAAATGCTTCAGATTTTGCCTTCAAAAAATAAACCCATGTTTTCCGAGTATAATCATCAATAAATAATAAGAAATACCGGCTTCCTCCATGTGAACTCGGATTAATGGGACCACAAATATCTGCATGCACCAATTCAAGTGGCTTTGATGTGCTTGACAAAGACTCCTTTGGGAAACTCCTTCTGGATTGCTTCTCGTACATACATCCTTCACAAATCTGATTGGGATGATTTATAGAAGGTAATCCATGCACCATTTGTTGCTTGCACATTTGATCCAGTCCACCAAAATTCAAGTGACCCATCCTGAGATGCCACAACCATGCAGAATCTGACGAAGCTTTCAAACACATAGGACGATCAGTGCTGATTTTTAATTTGAACATCTTGTTTGCAGACATAGGAACTTTTGCAATAATTTTTTTCTTTCCTTCTTTCATAACCAGCCCATTCCTGTTCATCTCCACCTCATAACCTTTCTCCAAAAGTTGTCCAATACTCAAAATATTGGATTTCAAAGTTGGAACATAATAAACATGAGAAATAAATTGATGATCTCCATTCTTCAGTTTGATAAGAATGTCACCGCTTCCCACAACTGGAACTTTTGTTTTGTCACCGAAAGAAATACTTCCTTTCTTAGATTCATCAAGCTTATAAAAAAGTTCTTTATTTCGCGTCATATGATTGCTTGCTCCCGAGTCTAGATACCAAGACTCCTTGCTCCTTGCTTCATCTTCGCTACATGTCAGTAACAAAGTTGATTCTTCATCGTCCGCCTCGACAAAATTGGCATGTTCGTCTTTAAAAGGTTCAGATTTGCACTCAGCAGCATAATGCCCAAATTCTTGACAATTGTAACATTGCACACGAGATTTATCACGAGCATGCCAATTATTTCCATGGCCTTGGAAATTGTTGCCTCTACCACGTCCTCTTGCATTCCATTGCTGATTATTTGTGGCTTCATTATTGTGGAAATTTCTGCCACCTCTACCTCTTCCATTATATCCACGATTCCAGCCACGGCCTCTACCTCTTGATCTTCCTCTTCCTCTTCCTCTTCCTCTTCCATATCCACCTTCAAATTGCTTCTTTTCTTTTTTATCATTCAAATCTAGTTTCGCCTGCAACACCTGAGCGACAGGTTCTTCTCTATTTTTTAATCTCTCCTAATGGGCTTGTAACGAACCCAAGAGTTGATCTACAGACATAGTCTCCAGATCTTTTGATTCTTCAATGGCAGTCACCACGTAATCAAATTTCTGAGTCAAAGAACGAAGGATATTTTCTATCATAAGAACATCCTCCATTTTTTCTCCATATCCAATTTGTTGGATCAAATAAATAAACTTTCAAAGGTAACAGAGGAAGAGTATAATTGATGGAAGAAAATTCTCTTCAACTGATTGACAATTACCAAAGTTCTATTAAAGAACTCATCAATTTTCTCTGACTCTTTCATCTTGAGTTTCTCATACTCACTTCTCAAGGTTTGCAAACGCACCTTGACTACTTTATCTTTCCCCTTAAAGGAATTTTCGAGAATCTCCCAGGCCTCCTTTGCTGTTGTTGCAGTCAAAATTTTCACGAACATATTCTCATCCAGACACATGTGGATTAGAGAGAGTGCTTGTTGGTCTTTCTTCCTTTTCACTTTTTGAGCATTCGTCAATTCCTCCTCATTCTCTGGTTGATAATATCCAGTTTCTACCATTTCCCATACATCTTGGGAACCTAACAAAGCCTTCATTCTAATGCACCAATTATCATAGTTTTCCTTTGATAATTGTGGATATTTGTATGGGATCATTCCATTCATCATTGTAGAGAATTTTTGCTGGCTCTGATACCAATTTGTTGGATCAAATAAATAAACTTTCACAGGTAACAGAGGAAGAGTATAATTGTTGGAAGAAATTCTCTTCTCTTACTACTTGTATTGATAGGTATTTATAGATTACAAACATGACTCTTAGTAAACAACATTAACTCTCTATAAATACAGATACAGACATAGATACAGAAATGACTCTTGGACACTCTATAAATACAGATACAGAAATGACTATTGGATAATACACTGAACCACATTAAAGACTCTATTAATTATAAGTTTATTATTTCAACACATCATCCACATTACATGTTAAGTAAGTTAAAATATAGGTGCTGTTTGTGTATTTTACCATACAGCTAATTGACAGCTAATTAATTTTTTATTGTTGTATTCTATAAATAGGAAAGATAGTTGTAGGTTTTAGGTACTTTTCATTTTTCTCCTGTAAATTGATTTCTTCTTTCCTTCTCTTTTTCATTAATAAAGACTTCTTCTTCTCTACTTCTTTATTATCAAGATGGTATCAGAGCTTTGATATTCTTTTCTTCCGCACATCTTCTTTCAATTTCTCTTTACTTTTTCAATTTCTATTTTTAATCACAATCATGGCAAATCGCCGTGTTGACGAATCGAGTCCCTATTATCTTCATCCTAGCAAAAATCCTTCTGTTGTTCTTGTATCACCAGTCCTGGCTAATTCAGGGAAGAATTATCATTCTTGGAGAAGAAACGTGAAGATGGCTTTACTTTCAAAGAATAAACTGGATTTCATAGATGGAACCATCGAGAAACTCGTTCCTGGAGATCCCCACTTCGCCGCCTGGAGACGCTGCAATAATATGGTACTTTCTTGGTTAATTCGTTCTTTAGATTCTTCTGTTGCTCAATCGGTTGGATGGATTGATGATGCTAAAGATCTGTGGGATAATCTGAAAGAAAATTTTTGTCAATCGGATGTTTATCGTATTGCTGATTTACAATCTGAGATTTATTCTGTTAGTCAAGGTGCTCATACTGTTACTGAATATCTTGCTTCTGTGCAATTATTATGGGATGAATTTCTTAGTTTGAAGCCTCTTCCTGCTTGTATTTGTCAAGGGTGTGTTTGTGATTTGGCTAGTGCTGTTCAACGCAATCAAAATTCTAGTCAGGTGATTGCTTTCTTGAAAGGCTTAAACAGTTCTTTTTCAACCATTAAGTCACAAATTATGGTGATTGATCCTTTACCCTCTCTAAACAAGGTTTTTTCATTGATTTTACAACATGAAAGGGAATTTGTTTTGCAAAATCAAGAAGTGCTCAAGCAAGATCTTGTGGCTTATGTTCGTAATAACAATAATACTTCTGCACAATATAGTAACAATAACAAATCATCTAGTTCTCAAAGGCCATTCTTCCCTAATGGTTTGTTCTTACTGTGGTTTTCATAACCACACTGTAGATTCATGCTACAAAAAGCATGGTTATCCACCTGGATATAGGAATAGAAAATTTGTCAAGGCAAATGCAGTTCAAGATTTAGGAAATTGTGATAATCAGTTACAAACTGCTATGGACAAAGGGATTTTAGGTTCTAGTCCAGATTTGTCTGAGTTTGGTAATAATATCGACCAAGGGCAGAATTTCCAAGAGCAAGGCCTCTTTACCCAGGCACAGGTTCGACAGATGTTTCAAATGTTACAGGCTCAGAACTCTCATAATCAGGGGACTCAGCAATTTGAAAAAGATCATATGACTTCAGTTAATGCTGTTGTTGCTCAAAATTCTCATACTCAACCTGCTCATCATGTTGGAGTTACAGGTTTTTCTTCTACACAATCTTCTATTAATAATTCTTGGATTTTAGATACTGGTGCCAGTAATCATGTACTTAGTTCACTATCTTATTTTACAAATTCTAGACCAGTTGATAATTGGTTTGTCATCTTACCTAACAATATGAAATTACAGGCTACTCATATTGGTAATGTTTATCTTTCTGAAGATTTGATCTTATATGATGCTGTCTTTGTGCCTTCTTTTAATTATAATTTGATTTCAATTGCTAAGTTGACTTCTACTTTGAATTGTTATGTGAATTTTTCTATGAATCAGTTTGTAATCCAGGCTGCACAAACCAAGAAGAGGATTGGTTTAGCTAAAGTGCAAGAAGGGTTATATCACTTGGCTGATCCTGTTTTTGGTTCTGCTTTTGCTTGTAATTCTGTTGATATTCCTGTTCATTCTCTTACCTATAATCAAGAAGATCTTTGGCATTATAGGCTTGGACACCCATCTTTTTCTAGGTTAGCAGAAATTACCAAACAATTTCCTGATATTGTAAGTAGTACTGACTTGGTATGTGATGTTTGTTATAAGGCAAAACAACGAAAATTGCCTTTTCCTAAATCTGTTTCTTCTGCTAGTTCTGTTTTTCAATTAGTTCACATGGATATATGGGGACCAACCTATGTTTCAATGAATGGATATAGATATTTTCTGACCATTGTTGATGATTTTACCAGGTATACTTGGGTTTATATGCTTAAAACAAAATCTCAGGTACCTGATTTAGTTAAAGCTTTTGTTAAAATGGTAGAAGTACAATATACAGGAACAGTAAGGTGTATAAGGTCTGACAATGGTCCAGAGTTTGCTTTAAATAATTTTTATATGCAAACTGGAATTCAACATCAGTTGAGTTGTGTTGAAACACCACAGCAAAATGGGCTTGTTGAGCGCAAGCATCAACATATAATGAATGTTGCACGCTCGTTGAAATTTCAAAGTAATCTTCCTAATCAGTTTTGGCCTTATTTTGTTCTTTATGTTGTCTCTATAATTAATAGTATGCCCACTCCTTTACTTAACAATAAAACACCTCATGAAGTTTTGCATAAGAAAGTGCCTGATTATTCGATGTTCAAATCTTTTGGTAGTTTGTGTTATGTTAGTACTCTTGCTCGCAATAGAACAAAATTGGATCCACATTCTAGGAGGTGTATTTTTCTTGGGTATAGTTCAGGTATGAAGGGTTATAAGGTCTATGATATGGATAATCATAAAGTATTAGTCTCTCGCAATATTATTTTTCATGAGCGTGTTTTTCCTTTTGATAGTCACAATGTTGAGTCTTTGGATGCTAGTGATTTTATACAGCCTGTACCAGTAGAGGAAAAAGGTTTACTAGAAACACATAATGTTCCTAGGAAATCAGGTAGAGTTCATAAGCAACCTCAGTACCTCAGAGATTATCATTGTGCTATGATGCAGAATAATGTTTTACCTGTTCCAGAAAAGGGAGTGAATCATCCTTTATCTAATGTACTTGATTATGCTAATGTGTCTGTTTCGCAACAAAATTTTTCATTTTCTTTGTACGCAGAGGAAGAACCTAAAACATACAAACAGGCTTCTCAATCTCCGGAATGGAAGCAAGCAATGCAAGATGAGTTAGCAGCTCTTGCTGTTAACCAGATATGGGAAATTTGTTCTTTGCCTATTGGGAAGAAAGCTATTGGTTATAAGTGGGTTTTTAAAATCAAGAGGAAGAGTGATGGTAGCATTGAGAGGTACAAGGCTAGGCTTGTGGCTAAGGGATATACACAACAACAAGGTTTAGATTATAATGAAACCTTCTCTCCTGTGGTAAAGGTATCTACAATTAGAGTATTATTGGCTTTAGCAGCTGTCAAAGGATGGGATTTGCAGCAGTTGGATATCAACAATGCATTTCTCCATGGGGAATTAAAAGAGGAGATATATATGGAGTTACCTGCTGGGGTGAAGACCGATGTACCTAATGCTGTCTGTAGGTTAACCAAATCTTTGTATGGCTTGAAGCAAGCCAGTCGACAATGGAACTCAAAGCTAAGGGCAACGTTATTGTTGTTAGGTTTTAAACAGTCTCAAGCAGACCCATCTTTATTTATAAGGGGAACTGGACAAGATTTTATGGCATTGGCTGTCTATGTTGATGATATCATCATAGCTAGTTCTAATACTGAGGCTATACAAGACATTAAGGATCATTTACATAAGTGTTTTACAATTAAAGACTTGGGAAAGCTGAAGTTCATTTTAGGACTTGAGATTCTGAGAAATAAGTCAGGAATCCATATTAACCAGAGGAAGTATACTCTTGATTTATTGGCTGACACAAGTTTTTTAGAAGCAAAACCATGTTCTACTCCTATTACACCAGAAAGCTTGGACGGTATACAGTCTTTACCTCTGTCAGACAACACGGAATATAGGAAAATCATAGGTAAGTTACTTTATCTAACCAACACACGGCCTGATATATCGTTTGCTGTTCAACAGTTGTCTCAATACTTGGATAAACCAACAGAAAAGCATATGGCTTTAGTGCACAGAGTTTTGAGGTATTTAAAGGGACAACCTGCTCAAGGTTTGTTTTATCCTGCTGCATCTTCATTACAACTACAAGCATTTACGGATTCAGATTGGGCTAACTGTAAAGAAACAAGAAGGTCAATTACAGACTTTTGTGTTTTTTTAGGTAGTTCGTTAATTAGTTGGAAATCTAAGAAGCAGAGCAAACCGTTAGCAGATCTAGTTCTGAAGCAGAATATCGCGCCATGTCTTTCACAACATGTGAGCTTCAGTGGCTGTTTTATCTCTTGCAAGACTTTCAAATTATTCATCCTCAACCAGCCTTATTGTTCTGTGATAATATATCTGCCGTTCATATTGCTAAGAATCCGGTTTTTCATGAAAGAACAAAACATCTCGAGATTGATTGTCATTTCGTGAGAGAAAAGGTTCAAGCTGGTGTGATACATTTGCTGTCAGTTTCAACTACAGATCAGTTAGCAAATTGTTTAACCAAGCCATTACATTCACCACTGCTGACTTCTTTCCTTTCACGACTTGGAGTTCTGAATGTTCAGCAGACAGCAAAGTAATCACTGTCAGCTTGCGGGGGGTGTTAAGTAAGTTAAAATATAGGTGCTGTTTGTGTATTTTACCATACAGCTAATTGACAGCTAATTAATTTCTTATTGTTGTATTCTATAAATAGGAAAGATAGCTGTAGGTTTTAGGTACTTTTCATTTTTCTCCTGTAAATTGATTTCTTCTTTCCTTCTCTTTTTCATTAATAAAGACTTCTTCTTCTCTACTTCTTTATTATCAAGATTACACTTAATGAACTTCGGCATAGGTCTTTTCATGTAAACAACATGCCTATTGCGCACACATACAGTAGCAGAAGGCAGAATTGGTGTCTTTTCCAGTCCTTGAAAAAACTGATTGGAGCAAGAAATCGATTGAATACTCGAAGTCAAGGTATTTTTCCATAATATGTTATTTCTTTGTTGCCATATTGTCTAAAGAACCACAACCGCAGTACCAACTTTCTATAGAGGCTCTAAAGCACACATTTTCACAAACCATATATTAAGCTCATTACTTCCTTCTTAACTCAACGACACCCATATTACTTGTCAACATGCGATCACATAAGGAAAGTTTGCAAAAAGATGCCAGTCATGCTTGATATCCCCACTACAAAGAAGACATGTAAACAGAATATCCATATGCTTAAATTTCAATCTCCATCTAGTAGGTAAACAAATAGAGCAAAGCCTTCCATAGGAAAACCTTAATCTTAGGTTAAAATCCACATTTCCTTCAAAATACATAGTCTTGGTTTTTCATGTAGTGCAAAGATTCAAAAGCTATAAGAATATGATAACATCCGGATATTATCCTTTCTTGATCTCCTCCCATGTTCCTTTTAAACATTACCAACATTTAATTTGATTTTGTTTTCTATTTTTAACAAAAAAAAAAGTTTTATGAGTTTAAAAATTTATATGTCCAGAGATTTTTTTTTTTTTAATTAAAAGCGGATGACAGGACGAGAAGACCGGGAGATCCCAACCATGTTGGCACTCTCAGGAAACTCGAACCTGAACCCAAATGAATATGTCCAAAGAAATTAATTTCAATTATTTTACAAAGAAACTATAAGTAGTATTTAGTATTTCATATAAATTATAATACATTAGTACTACTATTATTGTTATTAAAAAAAAGGAAGATTGATCATAATAAATAATTGGATATAAAAGTGGTTGAAGATTATATGATAATTAAAATACCAATTAGAGTTAAAGGAAACTTTTTTTATATATATATACTAGCGTATACTATTCCATTAAAAAATTAAAGTAAAAAGATGGATAAAAGAAAGAAAACTTTTATACAAACAAAATCTATAAAAGGAAAAAAAAAAACATAATATAAAAGGAAAAAAACCCATAAAATACAAACTTAACACAAGAAAATAAAATAACTTGCTTAAAAAAACAAGAAAATAAATCACATATATATTTTCCACAAATTCACGGAAAGATAAATGCAATCTAAAATTTATCTATTTGAGATAAACAGATTTATATTAATTCTGCATAACTCGCATAGATATAAAATATTTATGTCACACATGTCATGAGTTGTCGAAATAACTCGTTTCTATTTCTTCTAAACTTGGAAATAAATCAATGATTTTTTTTTATGGGTGATAGAAGATGTAGATCAAATTCTCTTTAAAAAATAAAAGACGGGTAGATGTTTTTTAAAAAGAGAAAGAAAAGAGAAATTTGAGCAAAATGCATCGATACGGGAATCAGATTTTTTAGACAAAGTATAAACCACAATAAATTTAATTTTCCTACTAAATCATACTCCGACAGAATTTATTATAAGGAATTAAATTTTATTTATTTATTTATTTTTCATTCACTATTTAAATCACAAGGATATGCACTTTAAATCACTGCAGGCCTATATATATATATATATACACACGCCATTTCTTTGACTTATGATTAAAATAAAATATTAATTTTAATTTTTTGGGTGTCCTTTCATAGACAAAGTATAAATCAATAACAAATTGAGTTTTTTGAGCTATTTATATAAATTGACAAAGATAAGCCACAAAAACCATAGCAAAAAGATTGACCTCTTAAGGGTTTTTATATGCCATATAATATTAATTAATTTCTCTAAAGTAAAATGGACTAATGGGAGCATTTGTAAATTGTAGACATTAATTCATATTGACTTTATCATAAAAAAAATCATATTGACAAATCTAAGTTTCATATCTAAGTGTTTACATTAATTTTTCAAGCAAAATTTTAATTCAAGTAAGGCTTTAAAGATTCCACATTAATTGTGTATTGGACTTCTTTTTCCCCCTTTTGGCTGCTTGACCAAATGTACTTAGTAATAATCATTTATAAATGAAATATTGTTAGAGTATTTAATCCACTTCTTTCTTTTACCAACAAAACAGAATTCAAATTTGGTTTCAAAATATATTTATTGGTCTTATGACTTATCTGATTAGATATAACTAGATCTGTCCATAGGTCAGGTTGTACCGGATTCGGATTGGACTTAACGGATATCCGGCCCCGTGGACATGTCTAGATATTACTTGATTAACCATTTATTCGATTTAAAAAATATACAATAAATCATTAGATGTAGTTTGTAAAAAAAAATTCATTAGATTTGTTTCGAGGTTAACCATTTTCTGAAAAGGAAAACTTAGGAGAGAACAGGGTACGCTTCTTTCAAGGTAGATATGGTGAAAGCTTATGATAAGTTTGAATGGCAGTTTTTGGAACAGATGATGCTCAAATTGGGGTTTGCTCCTCAGTGGGTACATCTCGTCATGTAGTGTGTAACAAAGGCAAAGTACCACATTGTCGATGGCCAACATGTCGTTGGCCTTATTACTCTAAAGCGAGACCTAAGACGAGATGATCTGATTTCTCCGTATCTCTTTCTCATATGTGTTGAAGGTCTATTGGTTTCCATGTATGTGTTAGCTTTTGAGTAATTATACATGCCTGCTTTGTGGCATTATGGGCTCCCCCGATATCTCACATTTTTTTTGTTGACAATAGTTATCTGTTTTTCAGGGCTAATTTACCGAAGTATGATGCGATAAGGCAGTGTTTGTGGGGGTAAATTACATATGTGGTGTACAACCTTTGTCCTATTTCACACTTTGGTGTACAATCTTCAATTTTGCACACAAAAGTGTACAACCTTTTGGTGACTTCCCACTAAAGTGTACAACCGATAATTGTGACCGGTCAACACGAAGTCAACGTGCCACATCAGCAAATTGACCTCTCTATAAGTCAAAAATTGACTAACTTAGTATGAAATTACTTTTATACCCATGATATTATATATTCTTCCTCCATTTGTATGTAATTCCTCTCTCTATCCTTTTTCTCTCTAAGTCCTCTCTCTCTAAAGGTTTCAATCTCTCTCTTCCTTTTTCTCTCTAAGTCCTCTCTCTCTAAAGGTTTCAATCTCTCTCTACCTTTTCTCTCTCTAAGTCCTCTCTCTCTCTTTCGTCCAACTTTCTCTCTCTCTACCATGGCTCCTTTCTCTTTCTAACTCTTCTCCCTCTCTAACTCTTTCTCTCTCCAATTCAGTAGCCATTTTGATGCAGACATCCTAACTGAGATCACTGATCACAGGCGCTCTGGCGAATCCCCAGACATCAGACCCACGGAGGTTATACCTAGGAGGGCGGATCCCCAAGACAAGCAAGTTGGGCGAATCTAGGAGTACGCAAGGAGGCGTATCAACATCTACCCTGGGCGGATCTCTCGGCTTACTTCCTCCTGAAGTAATTCACCAACAACCCTGATAATCCGTACCTGTACCAATGTACTGTTTGTCGGGGCGTATCACCTATTTTACCCTTTTAGGGATAGCCTTATTGTAACCCTAGTAGGGGTAATCCTTGTCTTTTGTTATCATTAAGGGAAAGTATTTAAACCCTCATTTTGTAAGAGTGACGACAACTTTTATCAATCAAACATCATTTCTCTTTGAGAACTTAAGGTTTATACCTTGTTATTGGGATTCACTCCTTCTAGTTTAGCTAGAGAAGAACCTCTTTGTTGGTTTACGATTAAAACATTCATTTATCGCTTTCAATCTGTATCAGTTGGTATCAGAGCCGATCGTTTCCTGACCCGAAACTTCTTTTGGCAATGGTTCAACCCCGACAACCGCAAGATTCCATGGAAACCAGTGACCGGATATATGAGGAGCTGAGGGAGCACCTCGCGGAACAAATCCAAGCCAGCCATGAACGGCAGAGGCAAACCGATCAACGGTTCCTGGAGCTAACCACCTCCTTAGAAAACTTCAAGCTGGAGGTTCTGGCGCTAATCCGACCAAACGCGGGAGGATCAACCCAGAGAAAGGAAGGAGTTCCTGAACAACAGCTTCCACAAATGGATCCTAGGGATCCTGAGGTAAGAAGACCCAACTTTGTCATTGTGCATAACGCTGATAGTGATAGTGATGACTTTGAGGGTATCGGAAATGATGATACCGTTAGAACTATGAGGAATGTTGGGCCTGTTGACAACCGTCGTGTGGAGGTTGCTAGGGGATACCCAGGTCTAGGGAACTTTGATAGAGATGATGCCTTTAAGCTAAAAATAGACTTACCGTCTTTTGGAGGCGAACTGGATATAGAGGGGTTCTTAGACTGGTTATCGGAAGTTGAACGTTTCTTTGAGTATGCTGGGATTCCTGATGAGAGGAAGGTAAGGCTGGTGGCGTATCGCCTGAAGGGTGGCGCATCAGTTTGGTGGGATCAGATGAGGGAAGAAAGAAGAAGAGGGGGCAGAGATCCAATTCGATCTTGGCTACGGATGAAGGCGATGTTGAGGGAGCGGTTCTTACCGCCGGATTATGAGCAGTATATTTACAGCTCCTACAGGGGATGCTCTCAAGGGGCCCGAAGTGTCCATGAGTATACCTCGGAGTTCTTGAGGCTATCAGCAAGGGCCAACTTGTCTGAAACTGAAAGCCAAAAGACCTTTAGGTATCTAGAAGGGTTGAGATACAACATCCAGGATCGTATTGGCACACAGATGGTGGTTCGAGTACAAGATGCTAGGAATTTAGCCCTCAAGGCTGAATCCCAACTGAGCGGGAGATCCAAGAGATCTGCCACTACTGAGTATACGCCTGGAGGAAGAGATAATGTGAAGTCTTATGACAAGGGCAAGCAGGTGGCGAGTGCCAGTGGGGCCAAGGTTAACAGTGTGGGAAGAGGATCTGTTGGAGATACTAGGCCATACAAGGAAGCACATATACCACCTAAAAGCAACAATCCGTATGCGAGGCCAACACCTTTCAAATGTTTTCGGTGCAATGAGCCAGGCCATAGATCCAATGAATGTCCTAGGAGGAAGAGCGCCAACATGGTGGAGAGGTATGAGGATGACTATGACGAAGGGGATGAAGTATTTTGCGAACCCTTAGGAGAAGATGATGATGAGGCGGATGAAGAGAGATACGCCATTCATGTGGTACGGCGTTTGTTAGTCTCCAGGGAGATCAGAGGCACCGACTATTCAGGACCCGCTGTCTTGTGAAAGGTAGGCGATGCAACGTGATAATAGATAGTGGGAGCCAAGAGAACATTGTGAGCAGCAGTGTCGTTCAGAAGTTCGGGTTGTTGGCGGAGGCGCATCCCGACCCCTATAGAGTGGGGTGGATCAAAAACGTGGGTGAGCTTAGGGTGACCCAGAGATGCAGGGTACCTATTGTGATTGGTGATTACAGTGATGAAGTCTGTTGTGATGTGGTCGATATGGATGCCTGCCACCTATTATTGGGCCGACCCTGGCAGTTTGATAACGATGCCATCCATGCAGGAAGAGAGAACACTTACAGATTTGTGAAGAATGGGGTGAAGTTCGTCCTTACGCCAATGATAAGAGAGCCAAAGGCCGACGAGAAGTCTACCTTGGTAGTCTGTCCTACACACAAATCATTTGTCAGCGAATGTGAAGAGAGCCAGATGGTGTATGTGGTAATGGTTAAGGCGAATCACGAATCCGCCAAAAAGGGCAAAAGGGAGATGCCAACTGAGGTGACCCGCCTACTTCGCGAATATCAAGATCTGTTCCCTGAGGAATTGCCAAGTGGGTTACCACCTTTGAGGGACATCCAACATCATATCGATCTTGTGCCCGGGGCTAGTTTACCAAGCCTCCCCCATTATCGAATGAGTCCAAAGGAAAATGACATCATGAGGCAGAAGGTGGAAGAGCTCATTGAGATGGGATACGTTAAGGAAAGTATGAGTCCATGCGCCGTCCCAGCCCTACTTACGCCCAAGAAGGATGGATCTTGGCGGATGTGTGTGGACAGCAGGGCTATTAACAAGATCACTATCAAGTATAAATTCCCTATTCCAAGGTTGGATGATATGCTAGACCAACTTGGCGGATCCCGAGTCTTCTCCAAGATTGATCTCAGGAGTGGTTATCATCAGATACGAATTCGATCTGGGGATGAGTGGAAGACGGCTTTCAAGACCAGAGATGGATTGTATGAGTGGTTAGTAATGCCATTCGGGATGACTAACGCCCCCAGTACATTTATGAGGCTGATGAATCAGGTGCTCCGCCCGGTAATTGGAAAATTTGTAGTTGTGTATTTTGATGATATTCTGATTCATAGCCAGACCTTGGCGGAACATGTGGAGCACTTGCGGACAGTATTTGACCTATTAAGGAAACACCAGCTATACGCCAACACTAAGAAATGTGATTTTGTCATGGAGAGTCTGGTTTTCCTTGGGTTCATGGTTAGTGGCGATGGGGTCCAAGTTGATGGAGAGAAGGTAAGAGCCATCCGAGAATGGCCTACTCCGAGGAATGTGGGGGACATCAGGAGTTTTTATGGGCTAGCAACCTTTTATTGGTGATTCATTAAAAACTTCAGTTCTATAGTCGCCCCATTGACGGAATGTTTGAAGAAGGGAAAGGGGTTCGAGTGGGCAGACGCCCAATAAGAGAGCTTCGCCTTGATCAAGGAAAAGCTGAGTACAGCGCCAGTGCTGGCGTATCCCAATTTTGATAAGCTGTTCGAAGTTGAGTGTGATGCCACTGGAGTTGGGATTGGTGGTATCTTGATGCAAGAAAAGAGGCCCATTGCATACTTCAGTGAGAAGCTCTATGAGGCACGGCAAAAATGGGCAACTTATGATCAAGAGTTTTATGCTGTAGTGAGGGCGTTGAAAGTATGGGAGCATTACTTGGTGGGAAAAGAATTCATCCTCTACACTGACCATCAAGCTCTCAAGTACCTGGAAGTCAGAAGCAACTTCGAAGCTCCATGCATGCCCGGTGGCCCGCCTTCATAGATAAGTTCCCCTATAAGCTTATCCATAAGGCTGGAAAACAGAACAAGGTGGCGGACGCCTTGAGTCGAAGGGTGTCACTAATCAAGACAGTAAACCTGGAGACCGATTGTTTTGAACACATCCGAGGAGAATACTTGGCAGATCCTGATTTTGGTAGTATCTGGGAAAAATGTAAGAACCAGCATGGAGATGGAGCGTATCACCTGATGGATGAGTATCTCATGAGGGGCAACCAACTTTGCCTAACCTTGCACTTCCATTCGCGAGAAGGTTGTTCGGGATCTACATGGCGGATCCCTAGGAGGGCATTTTGGGCGAGATAAAACATATGAAGCAGTAAGTTCCCGCTATTTCTGGCCTAAGATGAGGAGAGATGTTGCATACTTAGTAGAACGATGCTATGTTTGCCAGACCGCTAAGGGACGCACTACAAATGCGGGCTTGCAGTTACCTTTGCCTGTGCCAGAGACCATATGGGAGGATCTGTCCATGGACTTTGTCCTAGGATTACCCAGAACTCAGAGGGGCATGGATTCCATCTTTGTCGTGGTTGATCGGTTTTCAAAGATGGCTCACTTCATACCATGTCGCAAGACTAATGATGCCTCAACGACTGCTAAGCTATTCTTCAAAGAGATTGTCAGGCTACATGGCGTACCTAAGAGCATCGTCTCAGATCGTGATACGAAGTTCCTCAGTCACTTCTGGCGGACATTGTGGGCTTTGTTCGATATGTCTCTGAAGTTTAGTACCACCGCCCACCCTCAAACAGACGGACAGACAGAAGTGGTCAATAGAACCTTGGGAAACTTACTGCGCAGCAAGTGTAAGGATAAGTCCAGGGTGTGGGATGTGGTTCTAGCCCAAGCTGAGTTCGCCTACAACGGCTCTGTACATTCGGGAATCGGGGGATCTCCATTTGAGGTTGTATACACAAAGACCCCGAATCACGTCCTTGATATAGCCCATCTTCCTAGAGGAAACGTGACTGCCAACCAGCTGGCCAAGGATTATGTACAGATGCACCAAGAGGTGAGAGAGACTCTTGAGCAGAGAAATCAGAAATTAAAGGCTAAGGCGGATGAGCACCGTAGGGACCTACAGTTTGAAGTCGGGGATGAGGTTATGGTATATTTGGGCAAAGAGAGACTCGCCAACGCCGCAAGTAGCAAACTTCGGCCTAGGAAATACGGGCCATATAAGATCACCAAGAAGGTCAATGCCAATGCCTATCATATAGCATTGCCGAACTGGCTTGGTAAAATCTCACCAGCATTCAACATCCGTGACCTTAGCCCATGGAAGCCGGATGGTCCTTTGGAGTTCAAACAGGGCGAATCGGTGCCGAGTTCTTTTAAAGAAGGAGAGAATGATGCGGACATCCTAACTGAGATCACTGATCACAGGCGCTCTGGCGAATCCCCATACATCAGACCCACAGAGGTTATACCTAGGAGGGCGGATCCCCAAGACAAGCAAGCTGGGCGAATCTAGGAGTACGCAAGGAGGCGTATCAACATCTACCCTGGGCGGATCTCTCAGCTTACTTCCTCCCGAAGTAATTCACCAACAACCCTGACAATCCGTACCTGTACCAATGTACTGTTTGTCGGGGCGTATCACCTATTTTACCCTTTTAGGGATAGCCTTATTATAACCCTAGTAGGGGTAATCCTTGTCTTTTGTTATCATTAAGGGGAAGTTTTTAAACCCTCATTTTGTAAGAGTGACGACAACTTTTATCAATCAAACATCATTTCTCTTTGAGAACTTAAGGTTTATACCTTGTTATTGGGATTCACTCCTTCTAGTTTAGCTAGAGAAGAACCTATTTGTTGGTTTACGATTAAAACCTTCATTTATCGCTTGTTATTGGGATTCACTCCTTCTAGTTTAGCTAGAGAAGAACCTCTTTGTTGGTTTACCATTAAAACCTTCATTTATCGCTTTCAATCTGTATCACATTTTCACCATTATTTTCATGAAAATCTCTTTCTTTAATTAATACATACAAGCCTTTAAATCTGTAAATTCGACATTCACGTTCAAAATTCCCAAAATCAAAACCTAAAATTAAATTACCCAAAAATTCTCATACTCTGGCCAAATTCAACATTAATTGTTCAATTTCCGAAATCAAAACCTAAAATCAAATTGCCCAGAAATTCTCAAGCTCTGGTTTTCAATTTGTTCAACAAATAAGCATTAGTGGAGGCTTTAATTGGGAAAAAAATTGCCCAGAAATTCTACAAATTCCTATGCTTTGGTTTTTTTTATTTTCTTTTATTTTTCCATGCTTAAAACCAAGCTTCAGGTATGGTGGAAGAAATCCCATCATATCACGCCAATAAATATTTAAAATGAGGAACGGAAGTGCGACAAATAAAATTGCTCCAAGAACAAACCCGAGGTTCAGCTCGAAGGCAGGAGTAAAAAAGCTTGACCGTAAACCTGCTGTCCATTGATGGTCTCCAAATGCAGTCATTAATGTCCCGCCGCTTTTCAACAGAGATAATACAGTACACTAAAATTCTAGAAAGAAAGGAAATGAAATGGAAGTTCAATAGTTTTACAAAGAAAAGAATAAATTTCAGAGAAAATAATTGTTTTGGATTTCTAAAATTTCAAAAAACTAATTTTTCTTTTTGCTTTTTAGAGAGAGAGAGGAGTTACAGAGAGAGAGAGAGAGAGAGGGGACTTAGAGAGAGAAGAGAAAAGATAAAGAAATGAGTTGCAAGGAAGGAGCCATGGACATTTTAGTAATTTCATATTAAGTGGGTCAATTTTTGACTTTTAGAGCAGTCAAATTATTGAGGTGGAGCGTTGACCGGTCATAATTACCGGTTGTACACTTTAGTGGGAGGTCACCAAAAGGTTGTACACTTTTGTATGCAAAATTGAAGGTTGTACACCAAAGTGTGAAATAGGACAAAAGTTATACACCACATATGTAATTTACCCGTGTTTGTGGCAGTATGAAAAGTCCTCGGGTCAGAAGATCAACTTCAATAAATCTTTGATCCCCTTCAGTAGGAATGTCTCTCCTAAGGTGAGTAATATGTTGGGTGCTCGGTTGGGAATGAGTGTGGCTTCTAGTCCTTGAAAGTATCTGGGCCTCCTGTTTTTAATTGGCAGAAACAAAACATAAATATTCGGGTACCTGGAGAATATGTTTCGGGCCAGAATAAGCAGTTGGAAAGTCAAGTTTCTATCCAAAGCAGGAAAGGAGGTTCTCATAAAATTGATGCTTCAATCTCTCCCATTATATGTTATGAGTTTGTTCCTCATACTAGGCACTTTGTGTGATGACTTGGAGAGACTATTGAATTTCTTTTGATGGGGCTCTGAGGATGGAAGTTGTAAGAAAATTCATTGGCAGGCCTGGGACAAGCTGCGTCCCAAAGAAATATGGAGGAATGGGCTTCAGACAGCTCCATAATTTCAACATTGCCCTCCTAGCTAAACAAGCGTGGCGTTTGCTCACAAAGTTGTCTTCCTTAGTGGCTCGGCTGTTTAAGGCTAAATAATTTCCACAGACCTCTATCCTAGATGCATAGTTGAAGGTTAACCTAATCTTCAATTGCCGTATTGTCTTGACGGGTCTGCCCCTCCTTAAAGAAGGCGCTCACTTGTTGGTTTACACTAATTTACATATTACATCATGTAATTTTATATAAAAGAATGACTGTGATTGTTGACATTAGCAACTCGCGAGTTTTCAGTTGACATCTAAAAAAACTGAAGGGGGCAGTTTTGTCCAATTCTTTTTTTCATTTTTAACTTTTCAAACTTGATTCTTCTTCTTCTTTTTCTTCAATTCTGAAATTTCCAGATTTGAAGAAGAGGAGGGGAAGAAAAAGAAAAATGAGAAAAGTGAAGAAGAATGAGAAGGAAGAGATGAGGAAAAAGAAGAAAGAGAAGAGAAAAAAAGTGGAAAAGAATATTATAATTTAAAAAAAAATTGTTAAAATTTATCTGTCAAGAGAGAGAGGACAATTTTCTAATAAAAACGCCCCTCACGGCGTCAACATTTTTTAGATGTTAATTGAAAATTCGCAATTTAGTAACTGTGACAATACAATTGTTTTTTTTTTTTTTTGAAAAGAAAAACTATAAAACAACATAATCACATAAGTTATTTTTCAAATTAAAAAAAATCAAGTAAGACTTACTTTGTCAAAAACAAAGTAAGCATAGCAGGCACATCATGCTTACTTTGTTTTTGACAAAGTAAGCTTTACTTGATTTTTTTTACTATTAGATGATGAGATGTAAAATTCATCTAATGGTGAACAGGGGCGGAGCCAGAGGGGGCGGGGAGGATCAGCCGATCTTCCGGCCCCGCCAGAAACCCCCTGGAAGGGGGTTTGGAACCCTGGCTCCGCCATGAGTGGAGCCCCTCCGACCATGGTGGCTGAAGAAAAAGAAGAGGATTCCTCTTCTTCTTCGTTCATACACTTACAGATAGAAAGGGCAAAATTGCCCTTTCCATCCTTAATTTTTTTTAACTTAACCTACATAAAATGACGTTGTTTTGTGTAGGTTAAACTTAAAAAAATTAAGGATGAAAAATGCAATTTTACCCCATTCCATCTGTTAACCCACCTAGGGGTGCAACCGAGCCGAACCTTAGGTAGGCTCGGTATTGGCTCGTTAATATTTCGAGTCGAGCCCTCTCGAATCGAGCTTTGACGAGCTTTGACCGAGCCGAGCTTTGACCGAATCTGACCGAGCCGAGCTTTTATCGAGCTTCTAACGAGCTTTAACCAAATTCATCATATACGCATAGAATAAGTAGCGTAAAAAATAGAAAAGCCTTATAACATACTCCATATGAATTCAAAATATTTATAAAGAAAAACAATCATGTTATTGTCAAGATTCCAAAACAGTATATGGTATTTGTGATCGGAAAACACAAGCTCGGAGAAAAATTTCAAACAATGACATATATATTAAACTTTGTAATGTATTTTATTCCTTATCAAAACCTAATTGTCTCGCTAAAGACTCAAATGTCTAAGCTTTTTTTGTGTCATTTTTTGTATGGGTTAAATCTTATTTGATTTGTGAATTGTGATGAAAACTAATAACAACTAATGAAATATATATTAAATATATATAATGAAATATATATATAGTAATTAAAAATAATCGAGCCTGCTCGCGAGCTTTCGAGCCGAACCTGAGGAAGCTCGGACTCAGCTCGTTAGTGCTCGAGCCGATCCCGAACTCGAGTCGAGCCATATCGAGCCGAGCTTTGATCGAGCTTTCACCGAGCCGAGCTCGAATAGTTTGCGAACTACCAAGGCTCGCTTGCACCCCTAAACCCACCATACATAGCTTTTTTTCTCTTTTTTTTCTTTCTCTTTTACGCATCCAGAAAAAAGAAAAAGAGAGAGGTTAGAAAAGGTGGGGATTTGGTCAAATTGCTACACATGTTTTTAAAAATTTCAATTATCCAACTATTTTCTACTCTGATTCAATTTCCAACTTTCTCATAACATCCGAAAAACACTCAAATAGAAAAATGTTGGGAAATAAGTTTTTTTATTGATTATTTTATTTATAGATTTAGTTTTATGATTTCTAAACTAAAAATTTCTAATTTAGAGTATAATTTAGATATTTCTATTTACTTTAATTTAAATTATGATTTATTTAGGGTGTTATTATACTTAGCCACAAATTCCCACCCCTAACCCCGTGAAAGGACGAAAATGCCATTTTATTGGTTTTGGGTGGAAAAAGCCTCTTTTTTTTATCTTCCCGACACACGGGCGTGTGGCTGTCACGCCTCACCGTGTGGTCGGGTGTGATAGCCACACGCCTCACCTTGTGGTCGGGCGTGTAGCTATCACGCCCGACCACACGGTGTGGCGTGTGGCTATCACGTCCGACCACACGGTGAGACGTGATAGCCACACGCCCGACCTCATGGTGGGGCGTAATAGGCATACGCCCGCATGTCGGGAGGGCAAAAAAAATTAGTCTGCTATTCAATTAAACCCGTAAATACATGTTACGTCTTCAAACTATACAATTTTAATTAAAACCTGCAAATAACATACAATTTTAATTAAAACCCGTAATAATAATATAAGTTAATGAATAAATATTAACTAAAATTAACAAAATAAATTAGCAAAATAAAAATTTAGTTAAACAAAATAAAATTTACAACAACTAAACTTAAACAAATTAAATTTACTATATTAAAATTTAGTTAAACTAAATTAAACAAATTAAAAATAACAAAAATTTAATTAAATTCAACTAAATTAAAAAAATTGTCCATATGCCACACGGGCGTATGGGCATCACGTCGTCACCATTGTGAGGGCGTATGAACATCACGCCGCATCACAGTTGACGGCGTATGAATATCACGCCGTCACCTGTGGTGAGGCGTGAGGCTATCACGCCTTCACCTGTGGTGCGGCGTGATGTTCATACGCTGCACCAGAGGTGACGGCGTGATCTTCACACGCCCCATGTCCCGATTCCAATTTTGAATAACAGCAAAATCCAATGAAAAAAAACGTCCAAAAAAACATCAAAATCAAACGGAAATATGTATCATAGGTCCCTTTCCTTTACCGATCCATGTTTTTATTGATAAATTAGTTCGGATTAGATTAAAGAGAGTTTAGGTTGTTTGAGAGAATTTAAAAATTCTAATAATTATCTAAAGGGTATTTCGATCTTTTTACGAGGCTAGGGGTGGGAATTTGAGGCTGGGTATAGTAATTCACTTTATTTATTATGTTGTTTGTTTAGCGATTCTTTAGTAATTCTAATTAATTTAGGGATTTCTTATTTAGGGTTTAATTCCCTAATTGAATTGTTGATATTTGTGAGTTTTTATTTAATTGAATTGATAATGTGATAGTTTAGGGTTTTAATGAAATTGAATTGGTGATATTTAGGGACTTTAGTTTTGGGATTTTGATTAAATTGAGTTGAATTAGTGATATTTAGGGATTTTAGGCATTTTGATTGAATTGAATTGGATTCAATTGACGAATTGAATTGAATTGGTGATGTTTAGGTATTTTTATATTTTAGCTCAATCAATTACTCGTGAATAGTGAACATACTGAAAAAAAAATCCAAAATAACTTTTATATATAAATACCTTTACAGAATCAGAACCTTAAATCGTCGTACGAAAAAAAATTACATACAGTAGAGCCCCTCTAATGTTTGAGTCATGGCTCCGCCACTGAAGATGAAAACACATAAAATAAGACTTACTTTGTCAAAAACAAACTAAGAGGGTGTTTGTTTCATCTTTTCGGAGGAGCGATTAGCGTTTCACTCCAAACCGCAGGAAATATAGCGTTTGGTTAGATTTATATAACCACAGCGTTTAACATTTTCTCTGAAAATTGCAGCGTTTTGGAGCGTTTTGGAGCGTTTCACGAAAAACTCCTATTTGGAGCTTTTCATAAACAGCTGTTTATAGTTATTTGTTATTGACAAAATTATCCTTCTTATTTCCACAAAACATGTTTATTCTTATATTTTTACAACATAATTACCGGAAGAACAAAGTTTTGTTGCGTTCAATAAATTTTTTATATAAATTATTTTTATTAATTTGTGTAACATATTTTTTATTTTATAATATGGTAAGGTGCAAAAAATACTCCTAACATTTATAGCTATGAGCAATTTTACCTTTAACGTCTAAAATGGTGCAATTATACCCCTAATGTTGGCAGCCAAAAGCAATTTTACACCTCACATTGACAAGTTGGGTCAATTTGAGAAATAATTAATTAAATTGTCTTCTTGGTCATGAATATTGTTATCTACACTTCACATGTGTATCATTTTACCATTTTATCATCGTTAGTAACAAATCACAAACATATAATTAGACGTGAATTTTTTTTTAAGAAAAAAAATATACTGTCTTTTGTACGAGTTGGCAAAAAAAAATCAACTATTTCGTCGAATTTATAAATATTTATTTTGAATTTTATTATTAAATCACAAAAAAATATGAAATCTCTTTGTTAGAATTACGTATTGGTATGTGCAATTGATGTAGAATATGAAATAAAATATCTATGATTTCTAATAATATCTGAAATCGACTCAACTTGCCAGTGTTATGGGTAAAATTGCTCTTAGCTGCCAGCGTTATGAAATTGTACAATTTTAGACGTTAAAAAGTAAAATTATTCCTAGTTGTAAACGTTATGTGCATTTTTTCATATTTTTCCTTTTATAATTTCATCGTTGATTAATTTAAAAACATGTCCATTTTAGACATTTTAAATCCGAACAGCAACAGCTCAATATAATTTTACCAAACACTAGTAATTAAACAGCTAATAACAAACAGCTAACATCAACAGCTAACAGTTTACTGCAACTACAAACAACTAACAGCAACCGCAACAGCTATTCAATAGCCGAACCAAACATGCCATAAGTATAGAAGACACCATCTAATTTATATTAAGATACAATTTGTCTTCAACGTTTTCTTACCATAAAGTAATCTAGTTTTTTTTTTTTTCGGATAGAAGTAATGACTAGTACTTAGGTTATGAGTGATCGGATATTGTTTTTAACATATAAATCCTATAGAATGATATTATTCTTACTAATTAAAGGGAAATGGTGTACAAATATCGTATCATTACTCTACAATTTAAAAAATGAAAAAGAATAAATTATTCTTACAGAATTGTTTGATAAATTATATATCTATATTTCTAGTAAAGTAATCATGCAATAATAATATAAGAACATGGCATGACATGAAAGTGAAAGTGCCCATAATAATTAGTTTAAAAGAAGCACACACGTAGGTGCATGGGGATGAGATGCTTATCCCACTAAAACAACCATCAATTCATACAAGTGACCATGCTTTTTGTTTGTTCTTTTCTTCTTCTAAAATATTAGGGTAGTGACCAAAATCTATCGGTTTCTTTAACTCAAAAATTATTTTATATTTAGCTTCTTGTGTATCTATATGACATTCAGTACACTTTTCAAGACACATTCTTGATAATGTAGAATCCTTGCATTTCCATTCATTGATAATGTGATATATATACACAAGATATATGTGTGAACATGATAATTACAAATCAATTATATTCCTAAATTACAGCAGAAATATCCATATCTAATACACCCCCGTAGTCGAAACGGGAGGTGGTCGAACGTTGAGACTAGAGCGGAAGTCGTCGAAAAGAATTTGTGGTAGACCTTTGGTGAAAATATCTGCAATTTGATGACGAGAAGGAACATGAAGTACCCTAACCTCTCCTTTAGCAACCTTTTCTCGAACAAAATGTATATCCATCTCAATATGCTTGGTACGTTGGTGTTGTACAGGATTACCAGTGAGGTAAACTGCACTCACATTGTCACAATATACCAAGGTGGATTTACTAATAGGGCAATGAAGTTCAAGAAGAAGATTTCTAATCCAGCAAGTTTCAGATACGACATTAGCAACACCACGATACTCTGCTTCAGCACTAGAACGAGATAAAGTGGGTTGCCGCTTAGCAGACCAAGACAGAAGATTGTCACCAAGGAAAACACAATATCCTGAAGTAGAACGTCGAGTGTCAGGACATCCCCCCCAATCTGCATCTGTATAGGAGACCAAGGAATCTAGTGAAGAGGTTGTGAATGTAAGTCCGAACTCCAGGGTTCCTTTAACATATCGAAGAATCCGCTTGATAGCTGCCATATGAGACGTTTTGGGATCGTGCATGAATAAACAGACTTGCTGAACAGCATAACTGATGTCTGGGCGAGTGAGAGTCAAATACTGTAATGCACCAGCTAAACTTCGATACTCAGATGGATCATGATAAGCAGAACCAGATGAAGCACTCAGTTTTTGCTTAGTGTCAACAGGTGTTGTACAGGAATTTGCTGAAGAAAGACCGGCTTTAGAAATGATCTCAGTAGCATACTTCTTTTGAGACAGAAAAAGAGAGCCGGCGCTCCGAGTGACAGATATCCCTAAAAAATAACTCAATGGGCCAAGATCTTTCATAGCAAATTCGGAACTCAATTTGTTGATAATTGACTCTCGTAGAGCAGTGGAAGAAGTAGCTAGAACGATGTCATCCACATATAAGAGTAGATATGCCATCTCTGCTCCCCGACGAAAGACAAACAGTGAATGATCAGATTTACTGTGAGAAAAACCCATGGTAGACAAGAAAGAGGCAAACCGTTGGTACCACGCCCGTGGTGCCTGTTTGAGACCATAAAGAGACTTTTGAAGAAGGCATACATGATCTGGATAGTTGGGATCCCGAAATCCCAGTGGTTGATGCATATAAACAGTCTCATGAAGATCCCCATGAAGAAAAGCATTTTTTACATCCAGCTGATGTAGTGGCCAACCTTTAGAAAGTGCAATACTTAATACAGCTCGAATTGTTGCTGGCTTAACAACTGGACTGAAAGTATCACCACAGTCTACCCCAACAAGTTGATTCGCCCCATTTCCAACAAGTCTTGCTTTGTATCTTTCAAAAGATCCATCTGCATTAAATTTGTGCCTGAGAATCCACCAACTACGAAGAACATTAGCATTAGAAGGACGGGGTACGAGGACCCACGTCTTATTTTCAATAAGAGCCTTATATTCTTCAGTCATGGCTTGTTTCCAATTAGGGTCTTGTAAAGCAAGTGAGGGATTAGAAGGAATAGGAGAAATAGTGGTGGTGTGTAAGTTGAGCTTTCTTTGGGGTTTGAAAATTCCAAGTTTAGTTCGGGTTGTCATAGGGTGAGTCGGTTGGGTTGGGTTGGCGTGTATAGGATCGGGAGAAGGCGGGGAAGTGGGCTGTTGTGGGGAGGTGAGCTGTTGTGGGGAATTTGTGTTTGGGCCGTGTTGAATTGGAGAAGGAAAGGGACTGTCGAGAGGAGAAGGGGGAAGTGCTGGGCTGTTTTGGGAAGATGGGTTGGGACTGTTGGGCCGTGGTGAAACTGGGCTTTAGTTAGGAGTGGACGCATTAGTGGGGAAGGGAATAATGGGTTGGGTTGTTTGTGTAGGTGAGTTGGAAATAGAAGAAATGGGAGGGGAGGCCGAGACATGTTGAGTGGAAAATGGAAATTTGCTTTCATTGAAAATAACGTGACGAGATATAATTATTTTCCGCGCGGAGATGTCGTAACACTTATAGCCTCGATGATTGGATGGATATCCAAGAAACACACATGGAGAGGACCTAGGTTGAAGTTTATTTCTAGAGGAAGAAGGGACAAGTGGGTAACAAAGACAACCGAAAGTGCGTAAGTGAGTATAAGAAGGAGTACGATTGTAGAGAATTTGAGTCGGTGAAAGAAGACTAAGATTTTTGTGAGGGAGAATATTTAAAAGATAGGTCGCATGAGCAAGAGCATGAGGCCAGAAAGAATGAGAGCAAGAATCATGTGTTAGAAGAGTGCGAATTATATTATTGATTGTTCGAATCGTTCGTTCAGATTTACCGTTTTGGGAGGAAGTATGTGGACATGAAAAACGGAATTGCATACCATTATTGTTAAAAAAATCATGAAAATGACTATTGTTATACTCACCACCATTATCACACTGAAAAGTTTTGATATCTTTTTCAAATTGAGTACGTACGTAATTTCGGAATGTGAGGAACACAGAAAAAACTTGAGATTTATTTGCTAAGGGAAAAGTCCACAGAAAATTAGAATAATCATCTAGGAAAAGAACATAATATCTATAGCCACTAGAACTTAGAACAGGAGATGTCCATATATCACTATGAATAATATCAAACGGCATTGATGACATATTTTTAGAAGCATAAAAAGGCAATTTAATATGTTTCCCAAGCACACAAGAATTGCAAATAGAAAAATCAACATTTTTAGGACAAGAAATAAAATTATTAGTTCGAAGATTGTCTAAAATTTGAGGACCAGGATGGCCCAATCTATTGTGCCAAACTGAAGGAGATAAAACAGAAGCATTTAAAGCATAAGAAGACTCTGAAGAGGAGGATGTGACTGGATATAAATCACCGGTGCTATTACATCTCATAATAGGGATCCCCGTGCGCAAGTCCTTCACAGAGAAACCAACAGGATCAAATTCAACGGACACATTATTATCAATAGCAAATTTCCGCACAGATATAAGGTTTTTGATTAATCTAGGGGCATGTAAAACATTGTTCAATTCTAGGGTTTTGTTGTTTGTTTTTAAGGATGCATTACCAAGACCGCCTCTGCCACGGCGATAATAACCCCGGCCACCGCGAGCAGCGCCAGAATTTTGAGGGAAAGAAGGCCGAACGTGATTTGAATATGGAGGAGCTTGATTCGACGGGGACTGTTGGGCGATAGTAACGGCGGCAATTTCAGATCCGACGGTGGCGGCTGTGCGTTTTTTACGGGCAGATTCTTCCAATAATAACATGGACCTTGCCTTTGTGAAATTGGGCAGAATGTCATTGTGGCGAATTTGTGTTCCGATTGTCTCGTAGGCGTCAGTGAGCCCCGAAATTAATTGAAGAACGAGACGATCGTTGGATACGACAGCCCCGACGTTGCTTAATTGGTCCGAGAGGGACTTCAAATGTTGGCAGTAGGCAGAGATATCATCAAAATTTTCAAGTCTAGCATTGGACAGTTCTTGTTGTAAATAAAGGGCTCTTGAATTTTTATTATCGGAGAATTGTTGTTCTAGGAGTTTCCAAGCGCCGGCGGCTGTTAAATTTGGTCCGATGATACTGTTGAGAAGGTCTGAAGATATGGTTCCATAAATCCATTGCAACACGATGGCATCAACACGAGACCATAAACCTGGATTCTTTGCTTTCATAACCGAAGAAGAGGTTTCCGATTTATCGTCGGTTTCAGGAAGGATATGATCAAGAACTTGAAAAGCACGGGCATGTGTTTTAAAAAGTTCAGCCCAAGTGGTATAGAGGCCTTTGCCGGATTCGAGAGGATCACGAATAAAGGAGGTAATGTTGATAATGGAGAGGGCCGGATGAGTTGGTGCGGCGGCGGCACCATTGTTTTGTTCATTGTTTGGCATGGTGGCAGTAGAGTTTTTAGGGATGAAGAACGGCAGAATGAGGAAGAGAGAAAGAAGAGATTTGGGTGGGATTAGGGAGAGAAATTTTAGGAGAGAGTTTTTAGGAAAGAAATTAGGCTCATGATACCATGATAATGTAGAATCCTTGCCTTTCCATTCATTGATAATGTGATATATATACACAAGATATATGTGTGAACATGATAATTACAAATCAATTATATTCCTAAATTACAGCAGAAATATCCATATCTAATAATTCTGTGTCTATTCCAATAAACCTTTTCCATCTTGATGTGAATTTTTCGTTCATTACTTTGAAATAAACATAAAAACTTAAGGGGTACGAAGTGTTTCATTTTGTGAGTTAAGATGGCTGATAGGATGTACAAAATGAATTGAGTGAGCTAATCAATGTCATATAGGTACATAAATAGACACGAAGTATTTCATTTGTTGAGTTGGGAGGGCTAATAGGCTGGCAACTAAGTAGAGGGGACTAATGATAAAATGAGACAAATTCAGAGGACATCAGATGTATTAAGCTAAGATGTTTCATTAGTTCTCTTAATTTACTTAACGTGATCTATTCTATCGACCCACTTAAAGTGATATATTGGTCTTTTAAACTTGTTTAAAGTGATATATTACTCTCATGAATTTGGTCAAATTGATTTATCGTCCACTCAAGTTGGAACTTGGTTGAACTTGAGAGTTTGGAATCTCAGTGACTTTTCATTAATTGAATGTACGTTTAAATAGAAAGTATAGAGGAGGAAATTATAATAGAAAATAATTTGAAATACGTATATTCTAACTAACCACAATATTTACAAAATATGATAGTTATGACTTAGTCAATAATCGTATATCTATCATCCCCCTCAAGTTGATGGAGGATGAACCTTCAACTTATCGCGAATTGGAAGACACCGAGCCTTGGAAAGTGTTTTGGTGAAAATGTCAAATGTTTGGTCTAGTGTGGAGATGTATGCAACCTTAAGTTCTTTTCTGGCGACCTTGTCTGTAACAAGGTAGAAATCAATTTTCAAATGTTTGGATCTCTCATAAAAGATTGGATTGGCAGTGAGATATGTGGCATTTAAGTTGTCACGACAAAGAACAGGTGGGTTGGATGGGCAATACCTGATTTCAAGAAGAAGCATTTTTATCCAATGGATTTTAGAAGCAAGGGAGGCAAGAGCCTTATATTCCACCTCAGTGGATGATCTAGACACATTTCTTTACTTTTGATATTTCCAAGAGACAAGGTTTGGTCCCAAGTAGACAGCAAAACCAAAAGTAACACAATATGCGCTTGACGACTTTCCAATGCTCAAGAGAGGGACCGTGCATAAATTGACTAACTCGATTTACTGCAAAGCTAATGTTTGGACGAGTTATCGTAGCATATTGAAGACCCCTCCCCCAACTATGCTTCGATATTTGGTTAGATCACAGAAATGTTCACTGTCATGGAATGTCAACTTGGTAGAAGTACAAAAGGTCTGGATATATTGTTTTCTCTAATAATCTGTGCTCGATTAATGAGGTCCTTTATGTACTTTTGTTTATTTAGGTGCAACATGGTCGAGGTCCAAGTCTCCTCTAATCCAAGAAAATATGTGAGGCATCCTATGCCACGTATAGCAAAACATGGTTGAAGGAATTCATGGTTAGAAGAGTGTTGATAGACATCGACAACTCCATCAATCCGCTCACAAGAGATATGATAGAGAAACTCTAAATCGATCCTATTTGGATCGGGGTGGTACATTTACCCGTGATCAGATTGAGCAGGTGCAACATCCCTGTAAGTTGTTGTGTTACCCTCAATTGCACTATCGGCGACAAAAATCTCATCTAGATGGCAAATTGCGAATTTCTTATTGAAAATATATACTTATTATGGGCATATCTTTCCTAACTCATTCTGAGGAACTTATATCAATAAAAAAAAATGGGCTATAAACATTCTTATAGACGGAGGCTCAATAATAGCTAGAGGAGGCTCTTAACAAGTAGAGGTGGTTCTAGTGGCCCTTCCAGAAGAAAACATAATGGAAGAGGATGAAGAACTTCGCAACACAGAACTCGGAAGAGAGATAGAAACCTTCGAGGTGGACGAGAACTAGATCCTTTGGATTACCAAAAACTTGGGCCCTAAATGAAACATGTCGTGAAAAGGCTTCTAGAATAGGAGCATGAAGTATTTTCTTGGCAGATGGATGATATGAAAGGCGTCAATCCCAAAAGAAGAAAACATATGAGTTAGATAGAAAACATGCAATTGACAAATAAATGGATCAATCGCAAAGATGATGGCTTTATCAACTAATGTCTCACAAGCACAAAAAAAAAAAAAAACATGCTTTGATAATTGCATTTATGAACAGACTATGAGATGGACAAATCAATCGTCAAGAGTCCGCATAACCTCCTTACCAGTCCTCATTTCTCAAAAAAATCCAAAAATTATCAAAGCAATCCCCTCCTTCTACTTATCAGGAATCAACAAGTACAACGTTTCCCAAATGGGATGCTTTTTAATCCTAAAGAACGATAAATTAGATCTAAGAGGGCATTTGACATTACGCCAATACAAACTCATCATATGATATTTACGAAACCTGAACCATCACTTGGAAAAGAGAACATATGGCGTCACCATAACAAAACTAGTCAATATGAATCTGTATTAGAGACCTTGGCTCGGGAAATCTCAAAAGATAGTCAATGATCTAGCTGTTATAGCAATCATGTCGATCCCGTGAATTATGGGCCTAGTGGGCTTAAGGTATATGAAGCCCCGACAATCGGATGCACGTTCGCCTATCAACATGTTACACGTACCACATCTCGTTCCTAAATCCATAACCATATTCTACAACTCAATCATAGCATAAATAGAATAAGAACGGTACACTACCCCATTCATTTATTAAGTTTACATCTTAACTTTGATTTACTGTTGTGTTCATCATCAAGTCTTACCTCAAACTGACTTAGACATCGAAGCGGGTTACCCGGACAACGGCCACCCTTTAACCTTGTTTCTATCCAATTGCAAGTTTCTACGTGAACTTACAGGATTCAACCACATCACATACCATCCTAAAATTTGTAATTTACTAATATTTAGTTTCTAACTGTAGATTAATTTTATAACAAAAATACCGAATTGAACAATCAAATTGATGTTCAAAATTCAAAATTCATTGAACTTAGAAGCTAATTTGAAAAGGCCAAATTAATCCTTTATTAAAGAAAAACTTTACATTCCTAGTACTATACTAGAATGTGCTATATATATTATATGAAAAACCTCAAAAAAAAAAAAAAAATCAAAGATATAAGATCTGAATATCTCAGTCAGATATACTCCATATATTAATAGCACAACAGCAGCCGACCACGATTCATTAATTATATTAATATAAATATATAATAGGATAAATACACCGCAATGCTTGGGAATCTCCAAGTCTTAAGTTAGGATTTCTCAAAAATAAATAAATAAAAAAAAAATTATAGAAATTTAGAGCTTGTTTGATTCAGCGGTTAATATATAATTGTTGCTGTTGTAGTAGTCGTTTACTGTTGCTGTTACTCATTTTATATGTACAAACAATTTTTCACAAAAACTCATATTCGGAGTTTTTTATGAAAAAGTCATTTCATTAAAAAAATGTTAAACTCTGTTGTTATATAAACCTAACCAAATGTTATATTTCATATTGTTTGGAGTGAAACACTATACCCTCTTCCGAAAAAGATTACATATATATATAAAAAGTATGAGGACAAATAAAATAAAATAAAGATTGAAATGCAAAGAAAATGGAGGCAAAACATCCCCTCGTAAATCTCAATTTGCTTACATTATCTCCTTTTCTTCCTGCGGGCATCATGCTACATTATCAAATTCCTAATTTAATAACTAAAACAAGTACACTTAATAATTAATTGAACTATAGAATCAAAATTAATATTAATGTAATATGCATTCCAACAAGATTCCATATATCTGATTCTAATGTTCAGATTTGATAAATAGTGATTTGCATATCAAAAGGGAAAAAAGGTTTATTTTATTGGATTGTATAATATTCATTATTTTATGAATAATAAGCCTTAGGCTTGGAAAAATTGTATGTATTTAGTCCTCATCTTTTTAATATATTTTTATCAAGAGGTTAGCTCTAATCTTTATTCCTTTGATTTCTTCTAATCTTTATTCCTTTGATAACTATGTGTTGATTATGAACAAATGGAGCTTAGGGGTTAATGTGGATGATGTGCCTTTGTCAAACTATTCAATATGGGTTCAAATTTATGGCTTGCCAATGGGGACTATGTCTAAGATAGTGGGAAAACAATTAGGGAATTTCTTGGGAGAATTTGAGGAGTATGATGAAAATAATAACATTGGCATACATAGGCAATTTATGCGTATTAGAGTCAGCCTGAACAGTAGAATGCCGCTGAAAAGATTTAAGAAACTAAAAAGTGCTGGAAATATCTGGTCGTTGGCTACTTTCAAATATGAACGCTTGGGAATTTTCTGCTATATTTGTGGCTTGTTGGGACACACGGAACGATTTTGTGAAAAATTGTTTGACCTGTAGGGGGTGGAAATTCAGAGAGAGTGGGGGGATTGGCTTAAGGCCCCAATGAGAAGCGGGGGTGATCAGAGTGGGGCGAAGTGGTTGAGGGAGAGTAATGGAAGCGGTATGTCAGGAGGGGGTCAGAGAGGGCGTGGGAATTTCAGGGGTGGCTGGGCGGGAGCCCCGAGGGATGCTACTATTTTGGGAAGAGGGAGAGGGGAGAGAGTGCCACCTAAACAACTAGGGGGAGGGGAGAGGGAAGTGATGATATGCCCCTATTCAGGGCCTTTTTTAAGGCATCAGTAGAAACTGGGGGAGAAGTGAACGGGGGAGAGGAAGGGGGAGATAATGGGGTCTTAGAGGACACTGAGATGGAGTTAACTGAAGTAAGAAAGAGGAGAAGGGAGGGGCAGGGGAGAGAGAGGGGTAGGGAGAATGTGCAAGGAGAAGAAGTCTCTGTTCTTGGAAAGGATAAGGGGATTTCTACAGACAAAGATTCGGTGAGGCCTAGTGCACAGGGCCGCCCAGGGGAATGAGTTGTTTAAGCTGGAACTGTCGTGGTCTGAGAAATCATCGGGCAGTTCGTTCCTTAAAGGAGTTAGTTTCGTCCCAAAAACCGGTTATTTTATTTTTAATGGAGACTCTAGTAGAAGATCAGCGTTTGGGCTCTATAAAACAGCAGTTGAAGTTTGAAGGGGCTTTCTCTATAAATAGAAGAGGGCGTAGTGGTGGATTAGCAATGTTATGGAAAGCAGAGATACAGGTGTCGATTAAAAGCTTCTCTGAGCATCATATCGACGCGATAATTTCTAACAATGTACATAGAGATTGGGGGCTTGTAGGTTTCTACGGGTTCGCTGAACGCAGTAGGCATGGAGAATCTTGGGAGCTATTGAGGAGACTAGCTAGAGACTCCCAACTACCGTGGGTGGTGATAGGGGACTTTAATTGCATTATGAACTCTGTTGAAAAGGCGGGGGGTGCTATTTCCCTACCTATTTAATGCAGGAGTTCGCTAAAGCTATTGAGGAGTGTGGATTGTGTGAACTGGAACTAAAAGGTAACCCTTTTACTTGGGAAAGAGGCAGGGGTTCTGAGTTGTGGGTTAGAGAAAAGCTTGACAGGGGCTTTGCTTCGACAGAGTGGTTGAACCGGTTTGCTAATTACCATCTTCAATCTTGCATGTCTAGGTATTCAGACCATCTACCAATCTTACTTGGTTTAGAAAGGGAGACGGGAAGAAGCAAGGCTAAAAGATTCTTTTTTGAGGAGAATTGGTTAAAGGAGCATGAGTTTAAGAAGCTTGTGATCAGTAATTGGATGGGACAGGGTAGCAGGCCTGTTCCTGAAAAGCTGAAGAATTGTGTGAAGAAGATGGCTGAGTGGAGGAAGGGTTTTAATGTGCACTTTAAGAATCAGATAAGGAAATGGAGAAACCAAATAGAGAAATTACATGGTAAGAGTGATAAGGAGTCGATTACTCTATATTTCTTAGTCAAGAGAAAACTTAATGACACCCTGGAAGCAGAAGAAATCTATTGGAAGCATAGGGCTAAGGTCTTCTGGTTGACTGAGGGAGATAGAAATACACAGTTCTTCCATGCTAGCGTCAGAGCAAGGAGACAACATAATTCTATTGCATCGCTCATCAATGAGTTAGGGGAAGAGGTGGATAATCAGGGAGAGATGTTGGAGTTAGCACAATAATACTTCCAATCTGTTTTCTCTACATCAAACACGAATGGGGCCGAAACGGTTCAGGTTATTGACACAATGATTGATTCAGCTACAAATGATGCTCTCACGGCACCTTTTGAGATGGAGGAGTTTAAACAGGCCCTATTTTCTATGAGTCCGAACAAATCTCCTGGCCCTGATGGGCTAAACCCAGGATTTTTTCAAACCTTTGGGATACAATGGGTGTGGAATTGGGAGCGGCTTGTGCAAAATGGCTTAAAGACGGGAATTTCCTAATGGGGTCAATGATACGACAATTTTCCTTATTCCTAAAATTGACAACCCTAGAATGTTGAAGGATTTTCGTCCTATCTCCCTGTGCAATGTAATCTATAAGATAATTGCCAAGTCACTAGCAAATCGATTGAAGGGGGTCCTCCCTCAGATAATTGGAGAAACACAATCTGCTTTTGTCCCTGGAAGATCTATATTTGACAATGTACAGGTGGCCTTTGAAAATATCCACTTCATGAAAAGGCTGAACAGAGGAAAAGAAGGACAACCTGCCCTTAAGATTGACATCAGCAAGGCCTATGACAGGGTGGATTGGGATTTCTTGAAACTGGTAATGATTCGCATGGGATTTCATGAGACATGGATTAATTGGATGATGTTATGCATTACAACAGTGAAGTATAGGGTGGCTGTGAATGGAGAATGCACCGAGCAAATTGTCCCAGGCAGGGGGCTTAGACAGGGAGACCCGTTATCCCCTTACCTGTTTATTCTATGTGCAGAAGTCTTATCCAAGTTAATAAGAAAAGCAGAAGGTGAGGGACTAATATCAGGTTGCCGAATTTGCCGCAGGGCTCCGGCCATTACACATCTTTTCTTTGCTGATGATAGTTTTTTGTTCTTTGGAGCAACGACAGATGAAGCTAGAAAGGTGATGAGCATTTTGACCGAGTATGAGGTCGCTTCGGGACAGGCTGTGAATTTGAATAAATCTGGCATATTTTTTAAGTGCAAATGTGACTGAGGATGTGAAAGTTGAGATTCAAGGGCTGCTGGGGGTTAGCATTCCTCTAGACACGAGCCGATATCTAGGACTGCCTTCACTAATTGGACGTTCTAAACGTCGGATATTCATTTTCCTAGTTGATAGGCTGAGGAAGAAGTTTGGTGCTTGGGGGCTGAAATTCTTATCCCAGGCTGGGAAGGAGGTGTTGCTTAAGTCAGTGGCTCAGGCTCTGCCTACCTTCTGCATGAGTACGTTTCTTTTACCCTTATCTATATGTGATGAGATTTAAAAGCTAATGAATTCTTTTTGGTGGGGTATGAAACCTGGGGGGGAAAGAAATATCCATTGGTTCGATTGGGGAAAATTATGAATGCCAAAAGACCTAGGAGGAATGGGGTTCAAAGACTTACACATGTTTAATTTGGCAATGTTAGGAAAGCAGTGGAAACTTATAAAATACCCAAATAATATAGTAAGTAGAATGTTCAAAGCGAAATATTTTCCTAATGAAGACTTACTTTTCTCTAAATTAGGCAATAATCCTAGTATGGTTTGGAGAAGTATCTGGGGAGGCATTAGCATACTTAGAAAAGGGCTAAGATGGAAGGTAGGGAATGGAAGATCTATTAGAGTTTGGGAGGATGCATGGGTACCTAATCTAGATGATTTTTGTATAAACTCTTTTATGGTCCCTAGAATGGAGGATTTAAAGGTTGCTGATTTATTGCTTGAGAATGGTAGAGGGTGGGACTTGGATAGACTAAAGGGGTGCTTTAGTGAAGCTGAAGTGCATGTCATTAGTGATATTATCCTACCATTCAATGTTGGGGAGGATATGAGAATCTGGCACTGGTCTAAAGATGGGTTCTATAATGTGCGTTCGGGTTACCTGGCGGGAATGGGGATTGAATAGGGAAGCAGAGTGCAGGAGGGATGGAGAAGTCTATGGAAACTGTTGATTCCCCCGAAGCATAAACAGTTTATATGGCGGATATGTTCGAGGTGTTTACCAACTCGAGCTAGGTTGGCCTAAAGAAGAGTCACTATCACAGTTGAATGCCTGGTGTGTGTCGAGCAGGATGAAACAGATAACCATTTATTTGCGGGATGTTGTTTTGCAGGTGATATTTGGCGAATAACATGCACTAGAGATGGTCTAAAAAGCAAGATACCATCATCACCTAGTCCTAATATTCCATTTCCTTGAGATTTTTCTCACTCTGAAAGATACTATAAATACCAAAATTTGAGTTGCAAGTGTCAGACATATCTTACTTGCAAAAATGGAACTAGTCTTTGGACAACTCCTCAGCATCAGACCATAACATCAAAGTTGCCAAAAGCGCCATCGTCGCAGTTTCAACACGCAGGCGAAGTGGTCCAAAGGCAGGGGGCTTAGACAGGGAGACCCGTTATCCCCTTACCTGTTTATTCTATGTACAGAAGTCTTATCCAAGTTAATAAGAAAAGCAGAAGGTGAGGGACTAATATCAGGTTGCCGAATTTGCCGCAGGGCTCCGGCCATTACACATCTTTTCTTTGCTGATGATAGTTTTTTGTTCTTTGGAGCAACGACAGATGAAGCTAGAAAGGTGATGAGCATTTTGACCGAGTATGAGGTCGCTTCGGGACAGGCTGTGAATTTGAATAAATCTGGCATATTTTTTAAGTGCAAATGTGACTGAGGATGTGAAAGTTGAGATTCAAGGGCTGCTGGGGGTTAGCATTCCTCTAGACACGAGCCGATATCTAGGACTGCCTTCACTAATTGGACGTTCTAAACGTCGGATATTCATTTTCCTAGTTGATAGGCTGAGGAAGAAGTTTGGTGCTTGGGGGCTGAAATTCTTATCCCAGGCTGGGAAGGAGGTGTTGCTTAAGTCAGTGGCTCAGGCTCTGCCTACCTTCTGCATGAGTACGTTTCTTTTACCCTTATCTATATGTGATGAGATTTAAAAGCTAATGAATTCTTTTTGGTGGGGTATGAAACCTGGGGGGGAAAGAAATATCCATTGGTTCGATTGGGGAAAATTATGAATGCCAAAAGACCTAGGAGGAATGGGGTTCAAAGACTTACACATGTTTAATTTGGCAATGTTAGGAAAGCAGTGGAAACTTATAAAATACCCAAATAATATAGTAAGTAGAATGTTCAAAGCGAAATATTTTCCTAATGAAGACTTACTTTTCTCTAAATTAGGCAATAATCCTAGTATGGTTTGGAGAAGTATCTGGGGAGGCATTAGCATACTTAGAAAAGGGCTAAGATGGAAGGTAGGGAATGGAAGATCTATTAGAGTTTGGGAGGATGCATGGGTACCTAATCTAGATGATTTTTGTATAAACTCTTTTATGGTCCCTAGAATGGAGGATTTAAAGGTTGCTGATTTATTGCTTGAGAATGGTAGAGGGTGGGACTTGGATAGACTAAAGGGGTGCTTTAGTGAAGCTGAAGTGCATGTCATTAGTGATATTATCCTACCATTCAATGTTGGGGAGGATATGAGAATCTGGCACTGGTCTAAAGATGGGTTCTATAATGTGCGTTCGGGTTACCTGGCGGGAATGGGGATTGAATAGGGAAGCAGAGTGCAGGAGGGATGGAGAAGTCTATGGAAACTGTTGATTCCCCCGAAGCATAAACAGTTTATATGGCGGATATGTTCGAGGTGTTTACCAACTCGAGCTAGGTTGGCCTAAAGAAGAGTCACTATCACAGTTGAATGCCTGGTGTGTGTCGAGCAGGATGAAACAGATAACCATTTATTTGCGGGATGTTGTTTTGCAGGTGATATTTGGCGAATAACATGCACTAGAGATGGTCTAAAAAGCAAGATACCATCATCACCTAGTCCTAATATTCCATTTCCTTGAGATTTTTCTCACTCTGAAAGATACTATAAATACCAAAATTTGAGTTGCAAGTGTCAGACATATCTTACTTGCAAAAATGGAACTAGTCTTTGGACAACTCCTCAGCATCAGACCATAACATCAAAGTTGCCAAAAGCGCCATCGTCGCAGTTTCAACACGCAGGCGAAGTGGTCCAAAGGCAGGGGGCTTAGACAGGGAGACCCGTTATCCCCTTACCTGTTTATTCTATGTACAGAAGTCTTATCCAAGTTAATAAGAAAAGCAGAAGGTGAGGGACTAATATCAGGTTGCCGAATTTGCCGCAGGGCTCCGGCCATTACACATCTTTTCTTTGCTGATGATAGTTTTTTGTTCTTTGGAGCAACGACAGATGAAGCTAGAAAGGTGATGAGCATTTTGACCGAGTATGAGGTCGCTTCGGGACAGGCTGTGAATTTGAATAAATCTGGCATATTTTTTAAGTGCAAATGTGACTGAGGATGTGAAAGTTGAGATTCAAGGGCTGCTGGGGGTTAGCATTCCTCTAGACACGAGCCGATATCTAGGACTGCCTTCACTAATTGGACGTTCTAAACGTCGGATATTCATTTTCCTAGTTGATAGGCTGAGGAAGAAGTTTGGTGCTTGGGGGCTGAAATTCTTATCCCAGGCTGGGAAGGAGGTGTTGCTTAAGTCAGTGGCTCAGGCTCTGCCTACCTTCTGCATGAGTACGTTTCTTTTACCCTTATCTATATGTGATGAGATTTAAAAGCTAATGAATTCTTTTTGGTGGGGTATGAAACCTGGGGGGGAAAGAAATATCCATTGGTTCGATTGGGGAAAATTATGAATGCCAAAAGACCTAGGAGGAATGGGGTTCAAAGACTTACACATGTTTAATTTGGCAATGTTAGGAAAGCAGTGGAAACTTATAAAATACCCAAATAATATAGTAAGTAGAATGTTCAAAGCGAAATATTTTCCTAATGAAGACTTACTTTTCTCTAAATTAGGCAATAATCCTAGTATGGTTTGGAGAAGTATCTGGGGAGGCATTAGCATACTTAGAAAAGGGCTAAGATGGAAGGTAGGGAATGGAAGATCTATTAGAGTTTGGGAGGATGCATGGGTACCTAATCTAGATGATTTTTGTATAAACTCTTTTATGGTCCCTAGAATGGAGGATTTAAAGGTTGCTGATTTATTGCTTGAGAATGGTAGAGGGTGGGACTTGGATAGACTAAAGGGGTGCTTTAGTGAAGCTGAAGTGCATGTCATTAGTGATATTATCCTACCATTCAATGTTGGGGAGGATATGAGAATCTGGCACTGGTCTAAAGATGGGTTCTATAATGTGCGTTCGGGTTACCTGGCGGGAATGGGGATTGAATAGGGAAGCAGAGTGCAGGAGGGATGGAGAAGTCTATGGAAACTGTTGATTCCCCCGAAGCATAAACAGTTTATATGGCGGATATGTTCGAGGTGTTTACCAACTCGAGCTAGGTTGGCCTAAAGAAGAGTCACTATCACAGTTGAATGCCTGGTGTGTGTCGAGCAGGATGAAACAGATAACCATTTATTTGCGGGATGTTGTTTTGCAGGTGATATTTGGCGAATAACATGCACTAGAGATGGTCTAAAAAGCAAGATACCATCATCACCTAGTCCTAATATTCCATTTCCTTGAGATTTTTCTCACTCTGAAAGATACTATAAATACCAAAATTTGAGTTGCAAGTGTCAGACATATCTTACTTGCAAAAATGGAACTAGTCTTTGGACAACTCCTCAGCATCAGACCATAACATCAAAGTTGCCAAAAGCGCCATCGTCGCAGTTTCAACACGCAGGCGAAGTGGTCCAAAGGCAGGGGGCTTAGACAGGGAGACCCGTTATCCCCTTACCTGTTTATTCTATGTACAGAAGTCTTATCCAAGTTAATAAGAAAAGCAGAAGGTGAGGGACTAATATCAGGTTGCCGAATTTGCCGCAGGGCTCCGGCCATTACACATCTTTTCTTTGCTGATGATAGTTTTTTGTTCTTTGGAGCAACGACAGATGAAGCTAGAAAGGTGATGAGCATTTTGACCGAGTATGAGGTCGCTTCGGGACAGGCTGTGAATTTGAATAAATCTGGCATATTTTTTAAGTGCAAATGTGACTGAGGATGTGAAAGTTGAGATTCAAGGGCTGCTGGGGGTTAGCATTCCTCTAGACACGAGCCGATATCTAGGACTGCCTTCACTAATTGGACGTTCTAAACGTCGGATATTCATTTTCCTAGTTGATAGGCTGAGGAAGAAGTTTGGTGCTTGGGGGCTGAAATTCTTATCCCAGGCTGGGAAGGAGGTGTTGCTTAAGTCAGTGGCTCAGGCTCTGCCTACCTTCTGCATGAGTACGTTTCTTTTACCCTTATCTATATGTGATGAGATTTAAAAGCTAATGAATTCTTTTTGGTGGGGTATGAAACCTGGGGGGGAAAGAAATATCCATTGGTTCGATTGGGGAAAATTATGAATGCCAAAAGACCTAGGAGGAATGGGGTTCAAAGACTTACACATGTTTAATTTGGCAATGTTAGGAAAGCAGTGGAAACTTATAAAATACCCAAATAATATAGTAAGTAGAATGTTCAAAGCGAAATATTTTCCTAATGAAGACTTACTTTTCTCTAAATTAGGCAATAATCCTAGTATGGTTTGGAGAAGTATCTGGGGAGGCATTAGCATACTTAGAAAAGGGCTAAGATGGAAGGTAGGGAATGGAAGATCTATTAGAGTTTGGGAGGATGCATGGGTACCTAATCTAGATGATTTTTGTATAAACTCTTTTATGGTCCCTAGAATGGAGGATTTAAAGGTTGCTGATTTATTGCTTGAGAATGGTAGAGGGTGGGACTTGGATAGACTAAAGGGGTGCTTTAGTGAAGCTGAAGTGCATGTCATTAGTGATATTATCCTACCATTCAATGTTGGGGAGGATATGAGAATCTGGCACTGGTCTAAAGATGGGTTCTATAATGTGCGTTCGGGTTACCTGGCGGGAATGGGGATTGAATAGGGAAGCAGAGTGCAGGAGGGATGGAGAAGTCTATGGAAACTGTTGATTCCCCCGAAGCATAAACAGTTTATATGGCGGATATGTTCGAGGTGTTTACCAACTCGAGCTAGGTTGGCCTAAAGAAGAGTCACTATCACAGTTGAATGCCTGGTGTGTGTCGAGCAGGATGAAACAGATAACCATTTATTTGCGGGATGTTGTTTTGCAGGTGATATTTGGCGAATAACATGCACTAGAGATGGTCTAAAAAGCAAGATACCATCATCACCTAGTCCTAATATTCCATTTCCTTGAGATTTTTCTCACTCTGAAAGATACTATAAATACCAAAATTTGAGTTGCAAGTGTCAGACATATCTTACTTGCAAAAATGGAACTAGTCTTTGGACAACTCCTCAGCATCAGACCATAACATCAAAGTTGCCAAAAGCGCCATCGTCGCAGTTTCAACACGCAGGCGAAGTGGTCCAAAGGCAGGGGGCTTAGACAGGGAGACCCGTTATCCCCTTACCTGTTTATTCTATGTACAGAAGTCTTATCCAAGTTAATAAGAAAAGCAGAAGGTGAGGGACTAATATCAGGTTGCCGAATTTGCCGCAGGGCTCCGGCCATTACACATCTTTTCTTTGCTGATGATAGTTTTTTGTTCTTTGGAGCAACGACAGATGAAGCTAGAAAGGTGATGAGCATTTTGACCGAGTATGAGGTCGCTTCGGGACAGGCTGTGAATTTGAATAAATCTGGCATATTTTTTAAGTGCAAATGTGACTGAGGATGTGAAAGTTGAGATTCAAGGGCTGCTGGGGGTTAGCATTCCTCTAGACACGAGCCGATATCTAGGACTGCCTTCACTAATTGGACGTTCTAAACGTCGGATATTCATTTTCCTAGTTGATAGGCTGAGGAAGAAGTTTGGTGCTTGGGGGCTGAAATTCTTATCCCAGGCTGGGAAGGAGGTGTTGCTTAAGTCAGTGGCTCAGGCTCTGCCTACCTTCTGCATGAGTACGTTTCTTTTACCCTTATCTATATGTGATGAGATTTAAAAGCTAATGAATTCTTTTTGGTGGGGTATGAAACCTGGGGGGGAAAGAAATATCCATTGGTTCGATTGGGGAAAATTATGAATGCCAAAAGACCTAGGAGGAATGGGGTTCAAAGACTTACACATGTTTAATTTGGCAATGTTAGGAAAGCAGTGGAAACTTATAAAATACCCAAATAATATAGTAAGTAGAATGTTCAAAGCGAAATATTTTCCTAATGAAGACTTACTTTTCTCTAAATTAGGCAATAATCCTAGTATGGTTTGGAGAAGTATCTGGGGAGGCATTAGCATACTTAGAAAAGGGCTAAGATGGAAGGTAGGGAATGGAAGATCTATTAGAGTTTGGGAGGATGCATGGGTACCTAATCTAGATGATTTTTGTATAAACTCTTTTATGGTCCCTAGAATGGAGGATTTAAAGGTTGCTGATTTATTGCTTGAGAATGGTAGAGGGTGGGACTTGGATAGACTAAAGGGGTGCTTTAGTGAAGCTGAAGTGCATGTCATTAGTGATATTATCCTACCATTCAATGTTGGGGAGGATATGAGAATCTGGCACTGGTCTAAAGATGGGTTCTATAATGTGCGTTCGGGTTACCTGGCGGGAATGGGGATTGAATAGGGAAGCAGAGTGCAGGAGGGATGGAGAAGTCTATGGAAACTGTTGATTCCCCCGAAGCATAAACAGTTTATATGGCGGATATGTTCGAGGTGTTTACCAACTCGAGCTAGGTTGGCCTAAAGAAGAGTCACTATCACAGTTGAATGCCTGGTGTGTGTCGAGCAGGATGAAACAGATAACCATTTATTTGCGGGATGTTGTTTTGCAGGTGATATTTGGCGAATAACATGCACTAGAGATGGTCTAAAAAGCAAGATACCATCATCACCTAGTCCTAATATTCCATTTCCTTGAGATTTTTCTCACTCTGAAAGATACTATAAATACCAAAATTTGAGTTGCAAGTGTCAGACATATCTTACTTGCAAAAATGGAACTAGTCTTTGGACAACTCCTCAGCATCAGACCATAACATCAAAGTTGCCAAAAGCGCCATCGTCGCAGTTTCAACACGCAGGCGAAGTGGTCCAAAGGCAGGGGGCTTAGACAGGGAGACCCGTTATCCCCTTACCTGTTTATTCTATGTACAGAAGTCTTATCCAAGTTAATAAGAAAAGCAGAAGGTGAGGGACTAATATCAGGTTGCCGAATTTGCCGCAGGGCTCCGGCCATTACACATCTTTTCTTTGCTGATGATAGTTTTTTGTTCTTTGGAGCAACGACAGATGAAGCTAGAAAGGTGATGAGCATTTTGACCGAGTATGAGGTCGCTTCGGGACAGGCTGTGAATTTGAATAAATCTGGCATATTTTTTAAGTGCAAATGTGACTGAGGATGTGAAAGTTGAGATTCAAGGGCTGCTGGGGGTTAGCATTCCTCTAGACACGAGCCGATATCTAGGACTGCCTTCACTAATTGGACGTTCTAAACGTCGGATATTCATTTTCCTAGTTGATAGGCTGAGGAAGAAGTTTGGTGCTTGGGGGCTGAAATTCTTATCCCAGGCTGGGAAGGAGGTGTTGCTTAAGTCAGTGGCTCAGGCTCTGCCTACCTTCTGCATGAGTACGTTTCTTTTACCCTTATCTATATGTGATGAGATTTAAAAGCTAATGAATTCTTTTTGGTGGGGTATGAAACCTGGGGGGGAAAGAAATATCCATTGGTTCGATTGGGGAAAATTATGAATGCCAAAAGACCTAGGAGGAATGGGGTTCAAAGACTTACACATGTTTAATTTGGCAATGTTAGGAAAGCAGTGGAAACTTATAAAATACCCAAATAATATAGTAAGTAGAATGTTCAAAGCGAAATATTTTCCTAATGAAGACTTACTTTTCTCTAAATTAGGCAATAATCCTAGTATGGTTTGGAGAAGTATCTGGGGAGGCATTAGCATACTTAGAAAAGGGCTAAGATGGAAGGTAGGGAATGGAAGATCTATTAGAGTTTGGGAGGATGCATGGGTACCTAATCTAGATGATTTTTGTATAAACTCTTTTATGGTCCCTAGAATGGAGGATTTAAAGGTTGCTGATTTATTGCTTGAGAATGGTAGAGGGTGGGACTTGGATAGACTAAAGGGGTGCTTTAGTGAAGCTGAAGTGCATGTCATTAGTGATATTATCCTACCATTCAATGTTGGGGAGGATATGAGAATCTGGCACTGGTCTAAAGATGGGTTCTATAATGTGCGTTCGGGTTACCTGGCGGGAATGGGGATTGAATAGGGAAGCAGAGTGCAGGAGGGATGGAGAAGTCTATGGAAACTGTTGATTCCCCCGAAGCATAAACAGTTTATATGGCGGATATGTTCGAGGTGTTTACCAACTCGAGCTAGGTTGGCCTAAAGAAGAGTCACTATCACAGTTGAATGCCTGGTGTGTGTCGAGCAGGATGAAACAGATAACCATTTATTTGCGGGATGTTGTTTTGCAGGTGATATTTGGCGAATAGCTGGAATTTCAGCTCCACAAGTGGGCGATCTGAACTTTGCTGATTGGCTATTAAAAGAGATTTGTGGTTCGAATCAGGATACCATTGTCCGGATTTGCTGTGCGCTAAAGACAATTTGGGATCACAGAAACAGAGTGTTGTCGCAAATGATTTGGTGGCCGACGGACACTAGTTGACGGATAGGATTGGACGAGGTTCGTGACTGGAGGGCCTATCACCAAGGTATGCAGCCAAGAGACGGCAGACAACCGGATCAGCAAACCCGTGACACCATTACTGGGATGCAACTTGACGACGGATCCCAGCAACCGGTTCAGAAAGGCCTTGTTGAACTCGCGGTGTCCTTACCTTGCAGCACTATAGAGCGACGGCAGCAGCAGCATCATAACAGCGGAATGACAGCGCCAGATCCCGGAACATCGTCGGCAGGTGCAATGAACGACGCGGAACAGCAGCGCCAGATCCTGAAACACCGTCGACCCCGGCCGAACAGCAGCGATATATCCCACATAGCAGCACCCCCCCTATAGCAGACTCCCGATACGTACATTGGCTAATCAGAAATGGAAGCCACCTGATTCCGGTTCAGTTAAGTGTAATATTCACGGAGCCATCTTCAAGGAATTGGGGAGCAGCGGTATGGGAGCAGTAATTAGAGATGAAGTGGGAACATTCCTATTTTGTAGTAGCAGCTTTATCCCAGGTACAAAGGGGCCACGAGTAATCGAAGCACTGGCTATTCGCACTAGCATGATTTGGCTCGCTACTATGAGATACAGGAATGTTGAATTCGAATTTGATGCTAAGATGGTTGTTGATGCAATTCATTCTGAAAAACAGGATATCTCTGAGTTTGGATCGCTTATTCATGATTGTCGAGCTATTTTACGATCCAACTCTTCTTTTAAATTGTCTTCTCGTTTAGCGAACAGGGCGGCACATTTGGTAGCTAGGCAATCATGTTCCAATGCTAGCGATTTTTTGTCAACTGTGGTACCAGATTGGTTATCAAACGTTATTGTTGAGGATGTCAATCCGAATTATATATGAAATTCTTTCTTCAGGTTAAAAAAAAAAAAAAAAAAAAAAAGACTTAGGCTTGGAAAAATTGTATGTATTTAGTCCTCATCTTTTTAATATATTTTTATTGTTGCTTAAGTTATTCATATTCTGAACTCTCAATACATTAAAATTTTACTTGCTGGAAAAGTTAGCTGTACAGTTAAAAGAGTATTACTCATTTCATTTTAAATGAAATTTACTGTTTTTACAATTCGAAATGAGATTTTATGATTTTCTTAGTGGACATATAAAATGCTAGCTTTTGAACTGTTAAAATGTAATTTCAAATGTTGATAAAATGAATAACATTCTTTTTAACCCACCTTTATATTATATTTAACTTTCATGATAACCAAATTAAAGCCTTAATATTTACAATCATAATTGAAATATTGACAAATTAATTAATAATAATAAAAAATTCAAGATCTCAAGATATTTTTTCTTAATAAAGGAGTAAATTACACACATTGCCACTGAAATTTAGTCATTTTTACGATACTTCAAAATGTAACATAAACGTTACTCAACTTTATATTTCTAATATTATGATCACCATACTTTAACTAAAGCCTCAAAATGACAATTAACGGTCTCAAAATGAAATATTCAAAAAGTAGAGTTGTTAAAATGACATTTACCATAAAACGACATTTTTTTTTCCAAAATCACTAATTCTAGAGTTTTCTGTCTCTAAAATATTGCTTCCTCTTCTAATCAAACAACACATAAATAACCTCAAAACGAAAATTTTGAAAAATTAAAGTTGCTTAGCAGATCATTAATTCTTGGTCATAACATTAAATATATAAAAAGTGATTTTTATATTACGTCTTTTAAGTTTAATGACTATACCTTGAAAATATGCAATGTTCAGTGTCCATAGATGTAATTTACCCCTTAATAAAGGGTCCGAATTAGATAAAGAATTGGGATATAAAAAAGTCAACTGATAAACAAATAAGCCCAAACAAACATGACATATTGTTACAAGAATTTTTGACATGAAAACTTTAGTTTTAAATTGAATAATTTTATAGTACATTTTTAATATCATATCCATTGAATTTCAATTAAGCCTCAAAATAACTATGGACAGCCTCAAAATGGAGTCATCCAAGAATTAAAAATGTTTAAAACCACATTTACCATTCGAAACATGTTTTTTATTTTTCAAAAATTATCATTTATGGAACTTTATCTGTCTAAACATTTATTTTCTTTTTTCTAATCAAACAATGACTTTAAAACGAAAACGTTTGAAAAATTAAAACTGCTTAAACTATCATCAACTCTTAGAAATTTTTGCTTTAAAGTCATCAACGTGTGGGGGTATTTAGATAGAAATAAAAGAAATGATTTAAACCATAAACAACAAGTCTATATATATGTTTTAGTAACCAATAATCTAAAAAAAAAAAAAAAAAAAAGTAACCAATAATCTATTTATTTGATAATAACCTCACTAATTAAAAACATTAATTTTTTTTTACCCCACTTAATTTGAATTAATATAATAATCCATTTTTACACTCTTAATAATTATATATATATATATATATATATATATTCTTTTTTTTTTTTTGAAGAACTTAATAATTATAGTTTTTTTTTTTTTTTTTTTTTGATAAAAATGCATACATCATTTTATAGATACGAAAACATCAAGTACAACAAGAAAAGTAAATAATTATGGTTAAAGAAGTCATTTTCTTGAAACAGACTCTACTACATTTGCTTAAGCTACTGCCCAAATGTGAACCCAAATTTTTATGCTTTCATTTGACTTCTCATTTTCAACATTTCTTATTTTGCTTTCCTACTTAATTACACTCATACTCCTCAAACTATCAAAACATAGAACAAAGTTGCCATTAAAACTTCACCTCTTAACCAAAAACACCCTTATCGTATTTTTTTATCTTGTCCTTTTAAATCAACAAACCTATACTTTTTTGACATGCAAGAAGAAAAATTTAATGTTTTTCCTTTTTCTATTTCTCGTGTGGTTAAAAATTGTTGACATGGCACTCACGTACCATCTCCGAAAAATGGGTTAGCTGATTTCTGATCAAAAGGGAAATTGAAAAAAAAAGTCAAACAGTAAAAGTTTTTTTGAATAACCAAAGTAAGGAGTTGTGACAATTTTATTCAATTTATAATAATTGGAGGGTCATGAGTGTAATTAACCCGTTATTAGCGAGTAACTGAATATTTTAAGAAGATTTATCAAAGTTTAGCTTTGAATTGTCTAATTAGCAAGATTTGAAAAACTTTACACTATCAGTATTTCATATTTATTTGGTTTTTGCAATTTGTCAACAAAATTGATGATTATTTTGATTATCTACTAATTTTAAATTCCATGAGACACATCCAGATAAAGAAAAAAATATTAGAATTCTTTGCTGGCATTGACATGTAGATTTGATCAGCATATACCACACAAAAATTATGGGCTTTAAACTTCATTTCTCCAAATCCACAGATATAAATTGGATCATATACATGAATATCATAATCAAGTACAAAATTACAACTTCATTCAAAAACGTACAAAATTACAACTAAATCATATCATCAAATTTAATTCTAATATGTCATTATTATCTATATATTATGATTTTACACCATAATTTAAAATTCTAAAATCCAATTCATAAATCATAAACCCTAGAAAATACATTCTAGACTTCTAATTTATAAATTATAATGCTTAAAATATATTAAAAGTACTAATAGTTTGACAGAATCCAAAACTATGACTTGACATAGTTGTAAATAGTTTTTTAAAAGATGAATTTTTGTGTAATTTTCCCATATAAATTTGGCTACATCGTATACTTTTATTTTATCCATTTCACTGACCTATTTAACCTCTAATTTCGTTAAAAAAATTATAGATTTTTATTGATTTGAGCTTTGATGTTATAATGTTATAATGATATAACGTTCAAGGATTTTCAAGTCAAGGACTGAAGTTTAGAGAATATAATGTTAGTAGCGCAATAATTATAATTCAGGGCTAAAAAGAGGTCATGCTTTTTAAATCATTTCCATTACTGAAAAATTGAATTAAGTAACATGGCAAAAAAAATTGATATAGAATTTTAGGTTCAAAAGCCATAGTTTTGTTTTATCTTTCTATCACTCACACATTGTGTGCCTATCTTACACGTCGTGTAAGTGGCCTTTGGCCTGAGAACCTATACAGTTCACACAGAGTGTGAACTGTTTTTTCTGAACTTTATTTTAAATTTACTCTATACTTTTATTTAAATAAAGCTTAAAAATAAATTTTTATTTTCACAACAATTACAATATCTGAGGAGGATTGTCAAATTCAAATCAAGAAGACGGAGTCAAAAGGAGCAGCATCAGACTGCCAGCTCGTCAAGCTGACCTTATGAGTATTATAAATGAATTTCGGGTGAGAGAAACTGATGTTACTAATTTCAGTAATAAACTAATATTAGACACAACTCTTCTAATGGTTGGTCACAACTTTTTTTTGCAAAAGTAACAAGCAATAACATGCACTAGAGATGGTCTAAAAAGCAAGATACCATCATCACCTAGTCCTAATATTCCATTTCCTTGAGATTTTTCTCACTCTGAAAGATACTATAAATACCAAAATCTGAGTTGCAAGTGTCAGACATATCTTACTTGCAAAAATGGAACTAGTCTTTGGACAACTCCTCAGCATCAGACCATAACATCAAAGTTGCCAAAAGCGCCATCGTCGCAGTTTCAACACGCAGGCGAAGTGGTCCTAGACCGACAGCTGTAGCACCGGCTTCAATCATCATAGCCGCCTCTCTCTCTGTGAAGTCTGAGAAAGTGCACCGACATAAAGGTCTTGGTTACATTTAAGATTTGCCGCAGTAAACTATAGAATAACTAGTTTGGAACACAACATCATATATTAATGTTGACGATTTCAACAAATTTAAACCATTTAATAAGCTTTTTATGTTGCTTCCACTAAATCAGAATTTGACATGATTCTAACATGAAATATCGTAAAACGCGAGGGTGCTAAAATTTTGGGCAATCTATACATTCCGCCTATGAAATACACGTAAAACAAGGAGAAGGATCAAGATGTCGGACATGTGCTGTTCTGCCCATGGTAATGACCATAGAGAGGAAGATGAAATTTGAACATGAAAAACATCTACATTCCACAGAATGACCGAAGTTCACTTGTATATGGTCATGATTATAACTAAACGAGCAGATGAAGGTTGTCTCCTTCGGTTGTCGTTCTGATATGAATAATATAGCAAAGAAGTTCCAACGTTGAGTAATATTGGTAGAAAGCTATCAAAGAGGAAGATAAAAATAAAAAAAAAAAAAAAAAAAAAAAAAAAAAGAAGAACAACCCAATAAGATTTAAGGCAAATCTTAAATACCAAAATGGCCTAAAAGCGGAAATGGTAATTCATTAAAGTCGGTTACACATTCCGAGCGTAATAATCTAGTAAGGAAACAATAGAAGCAGAGAAAAATTACTAGGATTTCGGTAATAAAGATGTTTACTGACCTCCTTCTGGTCCAACAATTATTAGTCCGCTCGATTCTTTTCTTGATGTAGACAATATACTAACCACCGGAGCAGCTTCTGCTGCTGCCAGAAAAGATAGCTTTGACTGGTCAATCTATATAGCAATAAACAAGAGCCAGAATTTCAACATATTATCGTCTTGATGATTCAGGAAGGGAAAAAAAACAGTGACGACTCATGTATTGCATGATTAGACCTGAGCGTGGACTTAAGCCCAGCTGACTAGATAGTCTACCGTGCATTCATTTTTGGTGCATCGGAATATATAATGAGACGCAAGACATGGTTAGCTCTTCCTTCGAACAACACCTTATTCCACCTAACAGGACTTAAACTTGAGACTTCTTGATGGGAATCCCAAATCTTTAATGTTACGGTGTCTCCCCAAAGATAATCTGTACTAGCCACTAATTAAGGATTATATACCACGTTTGTGTGAACTTTCCAAGATAAATGATCAGCAATTAATTGGCTCTTTCTATGTTTATTTCATCTATCCAAATCTAGCTGCTAACACAACTTAAAAACATATTTTTATGAAATTCTAGTCATTAAGTTGAGAGGTCAAAACTGGCGAGTAGCCAAACAACACAATGGAGAAATAAGAAATTAGTAACTGTTTCTGAATGTATTGAATAGAAACGAGTAACAGAGGTCCAAACCGGTAACACTATGATAAATAAGAAAGCAAAATACAGAAAACAATTGATACAGAGATAAGCCCTATTGATCATTCCTTTCTCCAAGCCGAGCGCTTCTACCCAAAATGAGTAGATCCCGAAAAGCTTACCCTCATCACAGTACTACCTCCAATAAAACTAATTTCCAGCTCATACACATTCCAAATTCTAAGTCCATGAGACAATTGCCCAATTACTGGCCCTCAATCATTCTCTCTCTATCATATTAACTCGCCATCAAAAACTCTAGACCTCTTCGCACGTTTTGAGGATTTTCCTTTCAATTAAACATTCAACAAGACACTTAAATGCCTGGACTTCCCTGCTCTATAAAATTCCTATAATAGATCCTTACATTGTAGCTACAAAGTACCTACTCATTTGCTGTCAAACATAGACGACTAGTCGCCCCAAAACAAGGAATAACATTCCTCAAATGATCCCTTATATCTCTAGTTTAAAGACCATAAAGCTCATAAAGACAACACAAGCAAGATAAGTTGCGAAGTTAAGGGTAAAAAAGCAGGGAAAAACAACTCACAAGAGGTAAAAGTTTATCAACTTTGGTAGGAGGGTTTAGAGTCATTTCATGTAGCCGTTGACCTAGTACAGAGTTCCGCGCAAAACAAATGAAAATTAAATTAGACTCAAAAGAATAAACTCAGTTCATAAGCCACATATGAACTGATGATAATTCAATACTAGAATCATTTAACATAATGAAGTTAAATTGTCCATAAAGAACATCACTAGCTGAATTGTTTACATTGTTTAGTTGCTGCGAAAACAACACGCTGCAATCTATCCACTCGGTTTTCTGATATTGCTGGGGAGCGTTCTGTAAGTAGAGGGGTCACACTATGAGCACCCAACTCCTAGAAAAGAAAACCAGTGGCCAAGAAATTCCTGAGAAATGGGAATAATAATAGTTCAATTTCAAACAAGAAAACGTTCATATTTGAATTTAGGACATACGGTGCACTTCTCGACAAGCCAATCAGCTCGACCACCTTTTAAGGTACCTAAAAAGGAACAGGTTTGAGCACATGCTAACAAAGCGACAAGATTTAATTATTCCCAAAAATTTTACAGACAAACATACTGAAACTTGCCAAATGCTGCGAACACGTGCTAACAAAGCGACAAGATCTAATTATTCCGATAATTTTTACAGACAAACTTACTGAAACTTACCAAATGCTGCGAACACGTGCCACTTTGCTGTCTGAGGAAGAACTAACTTGGGATCTTCGCCTGCCACAAAATCACATCCAGTGCGATCGATCCTGTCAATGCTCCCTTCTACTAGACCTCCTTTCCCATTGAAGAGTTCTACCCTTAGCATTTCATTATACGGAAATTTATATTTCGATCAAATGCATACAAAATTTCTTTTGGAACTATATGCAACAATAGAAATCCCTAATACTTCCACGACTTTCCTTTTCGATAAATATGAAAACTCAACAAACATCCAAATTTAAACTCTCATTGTAGAAACTAAATCAACATCATCTACCAAGCCTACTACAATTACTTCTTCAAAATCATTATGGTACAATGAAACAGGACATAAAACTCATCTTTCCAACATTCAGAACTTTTACAATAAAAATATACCTAAAAACGAAATGAGTATTTAGGGTAACTTCGAGACGCGACAAGCAAACTTAACTATGCAATTATGGAAGTATAATCACAAGTCCTACAGCTTGTTTTCTTATGTCCGATACTGTATCACCAACCTAATGAAAAATTCAATCTCTTCCTATTCGAAGCGCTATAGAACTCGAAACATTTACAAAACAATGAAGAAGAATGTCTGTATGAAACATAGCACTTATAAGTTATAACATATTGGATGTAAAGAACACAAAAACTGCATAGTATTTCATCAATTTATGTGTAGAAAAATAGAATTCAAAAGCAAGAATTACGAAGAATACCTATCATTCGTGCTCAATCTTAAAACTTTGCTCATATGCCAGAATTCATCACCTTGTACACGGACAACACCACCCTGTATCATCATGAAAATTCATAAGAAACCCATAAAATTAAAATGTCTACAACATATCTTGCAGCACAAAACCCCTAACCCTATGTTGCTGAGACCTAAAATACCGCCATAGCTGCAATGGCCGGAAGTTATACAGCTCTCCAAATAAAAAACCCAATTCATCTTTTATGGCAGGAAACAGAAAACGCCCATTACAAGAACTGGGATTCTCAATTAATTTTAATTGATTACGTAATCTGAAAGGTTCAGTGAGAAACATGCATACTTTGGAAGAAGGAAGCACTTCGGAGAAGAAGCGAGGTAGGCCACCACGGGATTGGTCTGAGTAATCTGATGAAGATGAAAATGCACGGAGATTGAACGATTTCACCCATTGACGAGTAAACAATTGGGGAAAACGAGGTCGAATCGGTATTAAACCTTGCATTTGCATTTCCCGGATTCTTCGTCTTCGTCTCTTTATGATTTTTATAAATAGAAACCCTTTTTGCTCAAAACTACATGTCGTATCTCATACATTAACAAAGAAAGTTAATTGCCTGTGAAGTGTTTGATAAAATGCCCTAATCAAGAGAATTGGTTTTGCTTAGCGTTCAAATTGGGGTCTGAAGATCGATTTATTCAATTTTTAATCAATGCATTAGGGTTTCATTATTCAATTTTTAAGCTCAAAATCACTGATTCATAATAAAATCATAACATTCAACATACAATGAGAACAAGAAAACATGTTCTGATCAACAAAAGCATCTGCCTTTCATCTTCTAAAAACAAAACCCTAAACATGAATCTGCAGAATGGGGGAAATTTTTGAAGAATCCTAAACAAAACCCTAACTTTCTTCATCATCATCATCATCATGAACTTTCCTCCCATCTCCTTCAAACCCACCAGCCAAGTCACAAACTCTATTCCAAAACTCAACTGGAACAGGCACAACAGATAATCTAGGTTGCCTAAACAGATTAAAAACCTTCAACCCTTCATTAGTTTTCATCTCTTTCAAGTCCACAGGCCTCCTCATTTCCCCTACAGCCTTAACATCCACAATTACTTCATACTCTCCCTCTGAGTACCACTCTTTGATCACAGTCACAACACCGACGATTCGCCGGGCACTAGCACCAGAATGGTAGAAGAAGCAGAGGTCATTGATCTTCATGGCTTTGAGACTTTTCTGAGCTTGCTTGTTTCTAACCCCATCCCATTTGGTTACCCCTCCATTGGCAGCTTGATCATCCCATGACCACTCTGTTGGTTCAGTTTTCAGAAGCCAAAATTGTCTTTCTTTCACCATTGTGAGGTTTTCTTGGTTTGTTTGGAGAAGAATTGAGTGGAGTTTCTGTGTGAGGTTTTCTTGTCATAAATAGGTTCTGCAGGGTGAGGTTAGATTCCTATTGGCGGGAACCTTTGAGTTTGCCGCCATTGAGGATAAGAACATTGGCTGCTCACGTTCTCAGCGTGTCCAAGGAAATCTCTAATTGGCTTAATACGGAACTTGTACAGCAAATTTGATTCGCTAAGTGTGAACTTTGCTAACTGAACTTTCAAAATAACCTAAATTAGCCTCTAAACTTTGCGTGTAAAATGAAATCAATTAATCACTTGTAAGTTAAGTACGGAAGATGTATTGCACGCGTCTTAAAAAATATAAAACGATCAATGTCGGGGTATGTGGTTCTAACATTAGCAAAGACAAGTTTTATAATTGAACAAATAAGAACTTCATTTTACAATACATCTTCGGCATATGCAACACATCTTCGGTATGTAGCTTACTTTTTTTTTACAACTGAATGATTAATTGATTACATTTTACAGAAAGTTCACGAGACTAACTAAACATTTATCCAAGTTGAGGGGGATATCGGGATATGTTGAACGTTCAGGTTAATAACCTTTTTGGATAAGTTCAGTAGGCGTATTAAATATGCTTAAGTAATTCTAGAGGCTTCACATAAATTAAAAAATTCAATTAATATAGAATCAATTTACATTGGTTAACTTAAACAAAATTCTCTTATATAATGGTCGGAGAATAAACCTTGAAATGTTCAAGAACACATTGATACATTAAAAACCAAGATGAAAATGCAATGATTGAACCGAAAAGCTAAACTATGAATTCTTAGAAAACTAAAACGAATTGTATTTTGAAAAAAAAAAATACTTTCTAAAACTACTTATATAATGGAACTGATAGAATAATACTTTACATACTATTTTTTTTGTTACTAAAATTACTATTCCCTCCGGTTTATATTATTTATCACATTCTACCAAATTACACGTATTAAGAAAAGTGAATTGCTATTAATCACATCCCTTTTACTTTTTTTTTTTTTGATTGAAAATGAGGAGGGGGGACTACGGGACAGAACATCCCAGCTAGGCTGGCACCCCCTGCGGACCGAAGACCCACGACCCAGTATTATTAATAAGAAAGAAAAAATACAAGAAGAGTAAACAACGAAAAGGAGATAGTCTATTTGAACCGAAACACAGTTCGATTGCAAATGTTCTCAAAAAGCAAAGGTAAACAGACAGGGGGCGGCGAATCCCACCATTGATTCGATGTGCTTGTTCTTCCCAGCGCTGCCAGACAGTCCGCAACCTTGTTACCTTCACGGAAAACATGCGAAATTACAACCTGCATCTGAGCCATGATCTCACAGCAAGAATCCCATTCCCGCAATAGAATCCAAGGGATCCTGCCACTTCGCTTGCGCAGTGTCGCGACGACAAACTCTGAATCACTTTCAAGCCACAGACGGAGCCAACCTTTCTCAAAAGCCCATTTAACTGCTTTTATTGCCGCTTTCAATTCAGCTACGAATGAATGAGTTAGCTCCTTAGATGAGGAGAATGCCCCAAGGAATGCTCCTTTGCTATCTCTGAAGACCCCTCCGCATCCTCCAGATTCAGAAGTCACAGAAGCATCTGTATTTGCTTTGATCCAACCGCACGGCGGTTTCTGCCAGATTACAGGGATAATTCATGGAGCTCGGGGAGGGCGCGGTGGTATGTGTAATGCCGATAGTATATTCCTTCCAACTGTTGAATTCCAAACCGGACCCGTGTGCAGCGTGTTGGCTTGCCTGATAAGAGGCCATAGTTGACGCAGTGCCACATGACTGTTTGGTACTGCTTCATCAAAGATGCAAGCGTTTCTGGTCTTCCACGTAATCCAAACGACGTGAACCACAACGCTCAGCCATAGCGCAGTAAGTTGCGGGCTGAAAGCTAGTTGCAAAGCTGATGCTAGAAACTCCGGCAGGTTATCTGATTCGGGCAGTCGCCTCCCAAAGTGTTGGGGTTTAGTGTCCTATAGACAATTGTTCTAGGATACAAACTTAATGTAAATGAAGTGTTCTTTATATCATTTGTCTTAATGAGATATATGTTTTATAACTATATAAAGGCAATCCCTTTTAAGCACTAAATAAAGTCTAATAAAAGGAAATCCGTAAGTTTGTTTAAAGTGATCATAAAGTGTTCATACAAGCATGAAGTGAGACTAAACTTTATGATAAACTAATAAACTTAAAACCATCCCAAGTCAAGTGATATGCCCAGGATTGACATATCACTGTTGAGACTTGCATGTAACAATGTCTTCTGTCCAACAGAAAGCTGATCTCACAAGCTTCATATATATAGATATCTGGACAGTTACGTGGATCCAATGAAAGGGAGTTCATTAGGATTGGGGATCCGATTTGAGATAACAGGATGGGTAGATTCATCCTTGTCACCTGTTCATCTCATTGGTATTAATAGGTATAACTAATCCTCAGACTCAAAGGAATGTTAATTGGTCATTCTGAATTACTGAATATGAGACTTTGATCATGTTGTAACACGATCCTTAATAGAGATGACTCTGGGGTGTGAACAGCAAAGGTTGGGTGTCACATGAGGTAATTTCAGGATAGTTATACATTGGATGAGCATTTATCACTCCCGATGAATGGGAGATACATCCAAGGATCGCTTGTGGAAGACTCGACTCTAAATCCTTGCAAGGTGATAGCTTAAGACTTGAAATACAGATTTCACTTAACCTATCTATTTGAGTTGACTCGGCCTGTACAAGTAAAACGAACGTCTCGCTATATGTGACTTGACATCATCCATAGTCATAAGATTCAGTTCAAGGATGTAGTTGATAAAGGATCGAATTATACTGTAACTAATACGGAAAGGTTAACGACAGAATCAACCTGTCTTCTTATGGCTCTGGGGGAATGATTACGGACTTGCTAATCACATACTCTGTACATCATTCCGTTATGCAAAGATTAAATATAATTCTTTGAAAATTAATTTAATAGTTGCATACGGCTAGAAGTAATAGGAACCTAATGGGTCACACATAAGACTTGAAACCTAAAAGAGAGATAGATGTTAATTAATTGATGGAAGCCCAATTGAGCCCAATAAGGCCCATGGACCATAAGGGGGGGTCGAAATTCATGTATAATACATGAATGATTAATTTGATTTTAATCAATCCTAATTAGATTAGGATTATGAATTAAATTAATTAAAAGCTAAATAAGTTATGAGTTTTAATTAGATTATAATACTCCTATTATTATCCAATAAGGTTATTATTATTATCCTTAATATATTAGATATATAATGAGATAATAATTAGGAATTCTATTCCGAATTGAATTCCTATTCAGTAACCTAATTCTATCTAACTAGGGATTAGATACAAGAGATTATAAATACCCCCTATATAGGAATTTCGGCAAACACATACAAAAGGCTAAACCTAAATGATTTTCGAAATCCATCCCTAAGAGCAAGAGAGAGAATTTTGACCCCCAGTTTGAGGACGAGATTTTCCACGGCTTCCTTCCGATCAATTGATTTCATCTATTTCTTTTACCATTGATCTTGTGTTGATTAATTAGAGGCAATCTATTTTGGTTGCTACTCAACGGTTGATTCTAACTTAATCTTCCTGTGTTTTATTTTGTGCTTGGGAACTCGGAGAAGAGTTGTGGGCACTTCATTAACAACGGTAGATTGATCATCAAAAGGTAATTCTTCTTATCCCTCTTTATATGAAATAACGATTAACGGATCCTAGGATTAATGGAAATAGGTTAAAAAATTTATATTTCCGCTGCTATACCTTAGCCTAATTTCCAACAGTGGTATCAGAGCCATCGTTAAATCCGTTATTTCATATATGAAAATTTAGAAGTTTTTCAATAGGATTGAATAAATATTTATAGTTAGGATTAATTAACAAATTGTTTTGATTAATTAATTCTAAAGATAAATAAGTTTTAATTAATTGTTAATTAAAATAGATTATGCGTATGTTCCTAATTATTTTGGTTGATAATCATCATAATAAAAATCTATTAGTTTTATAGTTAGGTTGATAAAATCAGTTTTATTAATTCTAAAGATAAAACGGAAATCTATAGTAGTTTTTCCTATTTTCTGAAATCGTTTTAAAACCGTTTTAAAACTGATATATGTATATTTAAAATTATTTTAAAAAAAATAAATACGACAGCGGCTCGGATCGTGCCTCGCGGCGCGACCAGCCACTGTCGCGCGGCTGCTGCCTCACGGCAGCAGCCGCGTGCGGCGTCTGGGCCGCCGCTGCGGCAAGGCAGCGACGTTTCAGCCGCCAGAGGGCTGCTGCCAAACGGCAGCAGCCCGACCCCGGGCCCCGGCCCGAAACCCACTTAATTTTAATTAGTTAAAATTAGTTTTAAATGTATTTTAAATATATATGTTTCGGAAATTGATAGTTTTCTGTTTTGATTATCGAATGAAAATTTGTTTAAAAGTTTGTTTTACCAATTTGTAAATCAAAATGTTAAATGAATTGAAATCAAAATAATTGGGACGTGCATAATTGACGTTTTGTATAGTTATATTAATCTAAGGATTAATATAAAGATACGAAACTATTAGAAGTAAAATTGGATGAAAGTTAATTTAATAAGTTAATGTGATTAACCTAAATATTACATAAAATAGTTATGTAATCAACCAATTAAATTTATTTAATTGAGTCTATGCATGTTTGGAGTTATGGACATATTTGGACCCTCTTTTAGTCTTTTGGTATTTTTGAAATAGGGTCTGCGAGTCCTACCTTTCTACTATCTATTGTAATTTCTCCTCTCATCTAATTTCCTTCAATTCAATTGAAGTTTTCTTTAGTAGTATAGAAATTAATATGTAATTTCAAAGCGCTATGGAGAAGACAGAGGACCTAAAGAGAAATATGTAATAGTTAGTATTTCCTTAGGTTTGCCCTTTTATTCCGTCTCTGGCTCGACGGAATAATTTGGATGATATGTCCATAACGCCAATGTATGTGAATGTATGTGTCTGATGTATGCTAAAGCAAATCAAGACTAAGTTAGATTATGAGACCTAAAATAAAATCCCTCATTAAAAAGTTAAGTAAATAAGCAAGTTATTAAAATCGGTTGCCCCTCCCTAATATTATAATTCAGCGGGCAGTACTAAGGGCCTTTGGGTTGTTGAGTAAACTCAAGCTCGGGGTCTTACGGTAACACCTGAATTATCGAAAATCATTTTTCATGAATATGGGGTAATACTTAAATTAGATTATGATAATTGGATGAGTAAACTCATATTATCATAAACTAATGGGCAATATGGTTGGGATTAATATGAATAGCATATTAGTTACTAATGTGGTTAGTAACCCAATAACCTAGGAATCACATTAAGGATGTGATTGATTACATGAATCTACCTAATGAATGAGACTAGCTTGTTGAGTAAACTCAAGGCGAAATCTCAGGAGTTGAATCCTAGCTCACTAAAGGATTTATGAAATTCTTCGAATTAATATGGAGGGCTATTAATTTGGTAAAATAGTGGGAGCAATTTAAAATAAACTAAAAGGCCTATAATTTTAGATTGATATACTTTAAGCAAATGAATGACATACGTTTACTCTTTCTCACTCTCAGGTTTAATTAAACACACTCTTAAAATCATGACTAAAACCAATCTGCAAAACATTCTTACCGATAACAAACTGAATGGTTCAAACTTCACCGACTGGTTTCGTAACCTCAAAATCGTTTTGAAGTTCGATAAAATAGGGTATGTACTTGATACATCGATACCCCCTCTCCCTGCTGATGATGCTCCCATTGAGGAAATTGATGCTTACCAGAAGCACAAGGCTGATGATGATCATGCCGGATGCATCATACTTGCATCGATGACACCGGAATTACAAAGGCAACATGAGGAAATGGATGTCTATTCCATCATTATGCACCTAAAGGAATTGTTTGGGAAATAGACCAGGTGCGAACGCTACGAGATATCCAAGGTGCTATATCGTTGCAGAATGCAAGAGGGCACATCTGTCATGACACATTGTGTCAAGATGATTGGCTACATTACCAAACTTTCTAGGATTGGATTTATGATGGATAACGAATTAAGCATAGACTTAATTCTTCAATCCCTCCCAGAGAGTTATTCACAGTTCATCATGAACTATCAGATGAATGACTTGCAAACCTCTCTTGAAGAGCTTGCAAATATGCTCAAGTCAGTTGAGCCCAATATGAAGAAAGACAAAGCCATACCGGCTCTTGACATAGAGGGATCAAAGAAGAGGAAAGGGAATTCTCCCAATCCTAAATATCCAAGAAAGGTAAGAAAGCCGTGCCCAACAAAACTAAGGGAAAGGAAGTGAACAAGCCCAAAGGAGAGTGCCACTTCTGTGGTAAAGACGGGCATTGGAAGAGGAACTGCAAGGAGTACCTAGCCTCCCTCAAGAAGGGAAATGGCGGTGCTTCAACATCTGGTATGTTTTATATTGAAATAAATACAGTTTCACAGTCTGAATCTTGGGTACTTGATACCGGATGTGGATCTCATATTTGTACAAATATACAGGAGCTAAAACAGACTAAGGAACTAAAGAAAGGAAGCATAAACTTGCGAGTAGGAAATGGAGCAAGAGTTACCGCCCTCGCAATTGGAGATTATGTTTTGAATTTTCCCTTTGGGCTTGTAATAGAATTAAGGAACTGTTTGTATGTTCCACAAATGTCTCGCAACATTATTTCTATTAGCCGTCTTGTTGACGACGGTTTTCATATTTCAATAAAAGACAAACATTGCGATTTTTATAAAGATTCGATCTTTTATTTTTTAGGAATATCACAAAATGGGATTTATGTGTTAGATGACAAAATTTCTGTTTTCGCAATTGATACCAAAAGACATAAGCTAGATAATTCAACTTACTTATGGCATTGTCGTTTAGGCCATATAAACAAGAGACGCATGCTAAAGCTACATTCAGATGGGCTTATAGATCCAATCGATCCTGAATCATTGGAAACATGCGAATCATGTTTAAAAGGTAAAATGACAAAGACACCCTTTAGCAATAAAGGTGAGCGTGTATCAGACACTCTAGGACTTATTCATTCAGATGTATGCGGTCCTATGTTAGTCCAAGCAAGAGGAGGATTCAGATTCTTCATAAGCTTCATAGATGACCATACCCGATATGGTTACATCTACTTGATGAAGCACAAATCAGAAGCTTTTGAGAAATTCAAATGCTTCAAGAATGAAGTAGAAAATCAATTAAGAAAGAAAATAAAGACACTTCGATCAGATCGAGGTGGCGAATATCTTTCAGATGATTTTCTGAATTATCTAACTGAATGTGGGATATGCTCACAATGGACACCTCCCTATACACCACAACACAATGGTGTATCCGAGAGGAGAAATCGTACCCTACTAGATATGGTACGATCCATGATGAGCATGGCCTTACTTCCAAAGACGTTCTGGGGCTATGCCTTAGAAACTGCCCTCTTCACCCTAAATCGAGTACCAACTAAATCCGCTAGTTCCACACCATATGAATTGTTCGTTGGTAGGAAACCCGTGTTTTCATTTATGAGAGTATGGGGTTGTTCAGCATTTGTCAAACGCATTGCGTCCGACAAACTAGATTCGAAATCTGATAAATGTTTCTTCATTGGATACCCTAAGGAAACTATGGGATATTACTTCTATCATCCAGATGATCAGAAAGTAATAGTATCCAAGCACGCAACCTTCTTAGAGAAAGAGTTTCTCGAAGAAACACAAAAGGGAAGCATGATTGAACTTGACGAAGTTTAAGAAGAAGAAACACCGACTGAAACAACATAGGCGGTTGAGGTACCCGAAGAAGTCCCATTAGATGAGACTCCAGTGCCACCTATTCGTAGATCACAAAGAGTTCGTGAACTCCCAGTTAGATATGGTTTTCTAGTGGGAGATGATAATGAGGTTCCCGTGTTAGACGACGAACCCGAAAACTACGAAGAGGCTCTTACTAGTCCAGATTCTAAAGCATGGCTTGAGGCCATGGATTCTGAAATGGATTCCATGTATACTAACCAAGTGTGGACTTTGGTTGATCCACCCGAAGGGATAAAACCCATTGGGTGCAGGTGGATCTTCAAAAAGAAGACTGACGTGGATGGAAAGGTTAGCACCTACAAAGCTAGGTTAGTAGCGAAAGGATATCATTAGAAGCAAGGAATTGATTATGACGAAACTTTCTCTCCTGTGGCTATGTCCAAATCAATCATAATCATGCTTGCTATTGCCGCTCACTACGATTATGAGATTTGGCAAATGGATGTGAAAACAGCTTTCCTAAACGGAAATCTGCTTGAGGATTGATGATCCGCGAAGCCAACCGGGCCGAATCATAAACACGGGCCCAACCTAAACTTAAGCCCACGGTTCAAGATTAAATGGGCTCCTAATAAAGGAGGAGGCTAACCGCCCCGAAATCCTAACAAGGCACTAAACCACCCACTCAAACAAACGAGATCACGTTTGTGGCCACGTAGAGGACGTGGCACAGAAAGAGTAACCGCCCTCGGCGGTTACCTAAAAAGGCTTATAAAAGAGATAAGAAAGCCAAAAGAGGGGTGGGTTCACATTTTTTCCTCAATACGATTATCAATCTACTAGAATTCCACATAAAACTGACTTGATCGTCGGAGAGTTTTCCCGGAGATCCTGTCTCCGGTTTTGTTTTGCAGGTAACTACGACGAGGATCATCCAATCAAATCCGGCAAGTTATCATTGGTGCGGTGAACGTGGACCTTTTTTACCAACATCTGGTTAAAGGTACACCAAGAACATGTCAGAGCCATCACGAACAACCGGAGTTACAACCAGATCAACTAGTATGAACTCAAGAGGTCCACGGACTGTGAGTTCGCAGCCTGCGAGTACACAGCCTGTGATACCCAGCTCGACGAATACTTCAGGACAGTTGAGTCCATTATTGGAGGTCCAAGTGCAAACTGAGATGGAGATGTCGAATAGTGAGTTTGTGCAAATGGCAGGACAGGTCTTGGCTACGAATATGAGCCAAGCGGCTGGAGATCGAATGATTAGTTTATTAACTGCAATCGCAGATCACAATACCACTATAGCGGCTGCCCCACAAGAACCCGTTGTCACTTCGACACAACCATCGACTATTCCTGCCGTATCTACGCTTCCGCAGTCATCTCGAGAGACGAATCGGGTGGGTCAGAGTAGTCGCATGACACCACATAGCCATCCAGACAACTACTCGCACCAAGATCCTAATATGACGGTCCATCCGACCTGGCAAACATCCCAACCGATGTCAAGAATGCAAGGAATTTTTCCACTACAACAAACGGAGCCCTTTGTCCACAGACATTCAGAGTTGATGACATCTGGAGCGAATGTGTCTGGGCGGGAGCACACTTGGAATTTTGATCCTATAACTGGACAGCGGTTAGACCCACAGCGAGAACAAGTGTCGACACAGTATGGCAGGTGGATATCACCCAGAATTCACCAGCAGCGGATGGAAGAAGTTCGGCGGGAACCCAATACTGAATTGGAAGATCAACTGCGAAGCATGATGGAGCGAATGGGGTACGCCCCTAGGGCGAGAGCAGTGGTGCAGAGTGATTCGCCTTTTGCCCCATCGTTGCGGGAATTTATTCCAGATCACAGAATAAAGGCACCGGCGATACCTAAATACTATGGGGATCCAAATTCTGACCCTGAGGCGCATGTCAGGAACTATAGAGAGTTAATGGATGTTGCAGGAGCAAGCGAAAGCATAATTTGTCGATTGTTCTCGACCAATTTGGGTGGAGCAACATCCGATTGGTTCCGATCTCTACCAACCGAATCCATTCACAACTGGACTCAGTACAGTCGTGATTTCTGTGCAAAGTTCGTGGGCTGTAAAGTGGCAGATGTGACGGATAGGCAGCTGAAAGAGATCAAACAGAGAAATTATAATTCCCTAAGAGAATTTGTTGTAGCATTCAAAGATATTCTGGTGCGGTTGCAGAACCCAGATATCGTGAGCATTCGCAACATAATGGCGGATGGAACCACAGATTGGAGCATGCGGGAGGAAATCATCCGCAACAAGCCACGCACAGTGGCCGAACTCATGAAGATAGCAAAGGAATTCATGGAAGTGGATGATGTTAACAGGGAACATAGAGCTCAGACCCGGCGAGAAAGAGATGCGGCTAGATCCACTTCGGACAATCGGCGCCATCAAAATCAAACCCAATCTAAGGGTAATTTTGTTCGAAAAGGCGATCGCTCCTTTCAAGAGGGGAGGGATATCAAACACCATTGAACACGACTCGCCATGAGGTGTTACTTTGGATTGAAAAAAATCCCCTGAAGAAGGATGTGCAGTTTCCTGAGGCGAAAGGTCGAACCAGTTTGGGGAGATATCCTAACAAATACTACAGGTTCCACAGATTGAACGGCCATGGCACGAATGATTTCTACGAATTGAAGAAGGAGATTGAAAAGCTGATTGAGAGAGGAAAACTGAGTCAATTCGTTAGAAAAGAAACGATTGATGAAAAAGCAACACTCCCACGTGAGATAGAAGCAAGACCAGAAAAGAAGCAGAAAAAAGGAGTGATTAACGTAATAGCAGGCGGGATCTATGAGCCTCCAACGAAAAGGGCTCGCCGTGAACAGCGAAAAAGCAACACGAGTAGGGGGGATGCCCTCAATTATTCATTTGCGTGAATCACGGAGCCGCATGCGGATGCGTTGGTGATTACGGTGGCCATTGAAGGATGGGACGTCAAGCGGGTCCTTATTGATACAGGCAGTTCTTGCAATGTTATTACTCGAACTGCATTCAACCAGTTGGGAATTAACGACGAGCGAGTAGAACGTACGTTCATGGATGTAACTGGTTTTGGAGGTCAATCATCTCAAACAAGTGGACAGGTGGTGTTGGAGATAGAAATGGGCGATAAGAATCTAAAATGGAGAGGTGATCTAGAATTCGCAATTGTTGATCTCCCATTGGCGTATAATATAATTCTGGGGCGTCCGTTCCTGTCGGAAACGGAGTCGCTCATTTCAATGAAGCATTTGACATTGCATTTGCCAACACACCAAGGGCGAGTCATTATTGAGGGTGATCAACTTATATCTCAATAAGCTTATACATTGTCGCTTAAAACAAAGCCAGATGAAGAAGATAAAGTTGATGAGAAGTTGCCGGCTGAAGCGTTAGGAGAAACAGAACTATTCGCCATTTCAAATGACAAGAAAGTAAGGATAGCGGCAGGGCTTTCAGAGGAAACGAAGAAAGCCATTACCGAGGTGTTGATCCAATGCGAGTCGGCATTCGCCGCTCTAGATGAAGTGCTGAAGGGGATAAGTCCAGAAATAGCAACACATCGTTTGAATGTGGACAAAAGTGCAACCCCAGTGCGACAGAAAAAGAGAGGACATGCTCCAGAGCGGCAGAAGGCGATTGAAAAAGCAGTGGCGGATTTGCTAAAATCAGATGCAATTCGAGAGGTCACTTATCCGGAATGGCTAGCCAATATGGTGCTAGTCAAAAAGCCGAATGGAACGTACAGAATGTGCGTAGACTTCAAAGATTTGAATAAAGCTTGTCCGAAGGATATGTATCCGCTACCTAACATTGATATATTGGTAGATGGGACTGCGGGATTTGAAGCTTTGTCATTCACCGATGTGAAATCCAGTTACCACCAGATACCAATGGAGAAGGCGGATGAGATCAAGACGTCATTCATAACTCATCAGGCAACTTATTGCTTCAAGGTGATGCCCTTCGGACTGAAAAATGCGGGAGCAACCTATCAACGGATGATGAACAAAATATTTTCAGACAAATCAGGCGGGAACTTCTCGATCTATGTAGATGACATGATCATTAAAAGCAAGAAGATGTAAGACCACCCGCAGGATATTAAAGAAATCCTGGAAGTACTGATCAAATATGGCCTCAAATTGAACCCGGAGAAATGCACGTTTGGAACGAGAGCAGGGAAGTTCTTGGGTTTCATTGTTAGTGGCAAAGGAGTTGAGGCGAATCCTGAGAAGGTTAAAGCAGTGATGGAGATGAAGACTCCAAGGAACATAAGAGAAGTACAACGACTCAATGGGCGGTTGGTGGTATTAGGGTGGTTCATATCATGCTCGGCTAGAAGATGTCTACCTTTCTACAATGCCATCAAAAAATCTAAGTCCTTTGAGTGGACGCCGGAGTGTCAAGAGGCATTCGAGGGAATAAAGCGATTACTATGTTATCCGCCCTTAATGAGCAGGCCAGAGGATGGAGAAGATTTATTTCTTTATGTATCCGTCACCAGCACGACGATATGCACTGTAATGGTGCGGGAAGAAGAAGGGCAACAATATCCGATGTACTACGTGAGTAAAGTCTTAAAGGATGCAGAACTTCGATATTCGAGGTTAGATAAAATGGCCCTCGCGGTGATAACCACGGCGGCTAGGTTGAAGCCATACTTCCAGGCACATACTATCATTGTGAGAACTGGAATCCCAATGCGAAAGGTATTGCAGAAACCTGACGCATCCGGGCGATTAATGGAATGGTCAATTCGCTTGGGAGAGTTCGACATTCGTTATGAAGGAAGACCAGCTTTGAAAAGTCAAGTACTTGCCGATTTCGTGAATGAGTTCACGTGGGATGAAGACGAATGTCCAAAAGCACAAAAAGAAGAGTGGAGTATGTTCACAGATGGGGCGTTATCCACCGATGGAGCTGGACTGGGAGTCGTCATCAAGGGTCCGGACGTTATTCGCCTATACTATGCAGCAAAGTTAACATTCAAAACTACTAACAATGCTGCAGAGTATGAAGCAATGATATGCGGATTGAAGTTGCTTAATGAACTTATGCCAGAAAGAGTGGTAATCTACAGTGACTCTAAACTCATGATAAATCAGATCACAAAAAATTATCTGGTGAAGCAGGAAGATCTGGTTAAATACCATCAGGTTGTCGGTAGATTGACGCAGGAGTTAACACATAAAGGAATCGTCTGGGAGATGGTGCATGTTCCAAGGGGCCGGAACACAAAGGATGATGAGTTGGCGAAAGCGGCAGCCAGTGGGGACCCATGGAATCAGAAAGTATGTAATCTGGAAATAAGGTCGTCGCCAGCATTTGAAGCCGATCAGATTATGGTCGTTGATGAGCTAGAAGATGATGAAGATTGGCGGAAACCCATTCGTCAATATCTAGAATATGGGGATTTGCCGGTTGATAAAAGTGTGGCCAGAAAGCTAATTGGGCAGTCATCAAGATACTCAATTCGGGATGGGACTTTATACAGGAAGTCATATACATGTCCATGGTTGAAATGTATTAGCCGCAATGAAGGAGATTACGTGCTGAGAGAACTCCATGAAGGAATTTGTGGTGCGCATGAAGCATCCGCGGCGTTGGCAAGAAAAGTCAAGTTGATGGGATATTATTGGCCAAAGGTGGTAGAAGATTCCCAGAAAATGGTAGCGGAATGTCACAGCTGTCAAATCCATGCTAATGAAAAGCATGTCCCATGAGCCGAACAAGTAACTATAATGACGGCGTGGCCATTCGCAACATGGGGGATTGATATAGTGGGGCCATTCCCAGAAGCAACAAGGAAGAGGAAGTACTTGGTAGTCGCAGTTGACCACTTCAGCAAATGGGTAGAAGCAGAGGCAGTAACCACTCAAACACCTGAGCGAATGATCGAGTTCTTACGAGAGAACATTATCATGCGGTTTGGAATCCCACAAACGCTTATAACCGACAATGGTACCCAGTTCAACTGTGTCAAATTCAAAGCATATTGCGAAAGCATGGGGATCAAGAATCATTTTTCCTCCGTAAATCATCCCCAATCGAATGGTATGACAGAGGTTACCAACAGGGCCATGATTCAGGGAATCAAGAAGAGACTAGGGGATAAGAAAACAGGTTGGGCGGATGAGATACCTCATATGTTATGGGCATACAGAACTTCTGTAAAGGCAGCAACAGGCGAAACACCTTTCTCGCTAGTTTATGGAGCCGAAGCAGTCCTACCTGTTGAAATCAATTCGCCTACGGATCGGGTAATTTATTACTGCGACACCCAAAATCCTATCAACATTAGAGATGCATTGGATTCTGTTGAAGAACGAAGAGAAAAAGCTTACATGCGAATGGCAGTATATCGCAATAGAATCAAGAAGTATCATGACAGAAGGGTGCGAAAGGTGATAATCAATGAGAGCGACTTGGTCTTGAAAAAAGCAGATAAAATACAGTCCAGAGAAGGCAAAGGCAAATTAGGCGTCAACTGGATCGGACCTTACAGGGTATCCAAGAAGTTGGGACCATCAACTTTTGAAATAGAAGAAATGAGCGGCAAAAAGCTCCTACGCACCTGGAATCTAGAGAATCTACGCCTATATAAACAGGCCAAGTAGTTCAGGGAAATGACGAGTACTCTTTTTCCTTTTATGAGTTTTTTCCCACTGGGTTTTCTGATAAAAGGTTTTAATGAGGCTTGGATCCCACACAGTTTATGTATCCATGTAATGAAAAGTCTTTTTTCTTCAATAGCAAAATAAAGACATTACAACGGTTACAATTATTCAATATGTTACAATTGAATGCAGGTCCTTTTGAAACTGATAAACTTAAACACATAAATGTGTTGTCTACAACAGAAAGGCGGATGCATTATGCATCATTCGCAAAACCCTATGGTTAATCGTAAACACATAAATGTGTTGCCTACAAAAGAAACGCGGATGCATGATTACGCATCATTCGCAAAACCTTATGGTTAATCCTATGATTATTTGAAAGAAAAATTATAAGGCATAAAATTAAGCGAATAAACGAGTACTCAAAAATTGCAAAAAGGGTCTGGCCACCCTAATAAAAACAAAACTAACTACGAAAAATTACAAGTATGAAGTCGGCAAAAGGCAAGGGTAGCATACGAAAATAACCGGCATTAAGGCAACGAAGAATAAAACAGCAATTGCACATATATGAAAAGCGGCATGTGAAGAAAGCAAAGTCGCTTGATTGATATATATACTGGCAGTTTGTTACATACAACAGTTCAGATATAAATAAAATTATACTACAGTTCCTTCTCCTTCGCCTCTATTGCCCCCTTCGCCTTCAGCGGCTCCTTCATCTTCTCCAGTGGGGTGCCCTTCGCCTTCAGTGGCTCCTTCATCTTCTCCAGCGGGGTGATCTGCTTCAAGCGAATCCCCAACAATCAGATCAGTAACCGCATCAGAGCGAGGTACCTCTTGTTCAACGTGAGAAACATCTTGTGGTGCCCCTTCTTCTACGTTCTGATTTGGGATCTCGCGGCTGGTTGGAGAGTCATTGGGACTCTGCCAGTCAAGGAGAAGTACATCATCCATGTCAGCATCCTCCGCCTCCAACTTGTCCCATTTTCAGCTAAATCCTTTTCAGGGATGGAAACTTTGGGGCGGTTGAGTACTAGCTCTGGATTCCCATGTTCATAAGCTGCATGGATTCGCTCTCCATACCAGTAGATACGGGAGCTATCTTCAGATATGGTCTCCTCCGTCTTCTTCTTTTGCATCTCCAAGGCTTCCTTGGACGAATTCAGGTCATCAATTACTTTCTGAAGCTCATTGGATTTCGCCTGAAGTAATTTAAGAGCTTCCTCCCTCTCGCCGATGGCCTTTTGACAGGCACCCTCGAGAGTCTTCACTTGGTTTTGAGCGTCATCGAGAAGCGACTTCTGAGTCGCCAATTCGGTACTAAGGTGTTCCAGCTCTCTCGCCCTTTCAGCATCCCTACAGAGGGCACCCTCAGCGAAATTGATAATCTGCACATTAGGCGATACATGAATGAAAGAGCAAAAAGAGGCGTATATTTGAAAGATAGAACATGAGTGAAAAACAGTATACCTCTATGGCACGCTTCTCAATTCCCTCCATGGCAGTTGGAAGCGGCACCTTTTCGCGGATGCGAGAGGCAGATGGGAGTCGTCCAAGGACATTGCCTATAGAAGAAACAATGTCCTTACAAGAAAAGCTCACATCCTTACCAAAGGTTCTAGTCCACCATCCGCTCATATCGGGGATCGGCTGCGAATGCGTAAGGAAAAGGGTCAGGAGAATACGATGAGGTGAAAAGTAAAGAAACCGAGAAACGGGAAAATAAAGAAGGCAAAACTATAATACCTCGTGGATGGGAGTGCAGTACTTTTCCTTTGATGGGGAGGATACGGGCGTACCTCCAACAGGCAAGATCACTGAAGTGTTTTTCTTCTTAGGGCGGGAAGACTCTACATCCGCATTGTTCTTCCGTTTCCGATTTAATGTAAGGTCCTCAGAAACGGGGTCCGGTGGCATGGAAACAAGGGCAGTACAAGTCGCCTCGACAGAAGGAGACGCCCCAACAGATGGATTCGCCCCTGCGGAAGAGGTCGCTTCCGCCAGCAGTCTCTTCCTCCTCGCCAAAGCTTTCGCCTCTCGATCTGCAGCGAGTTGGGATAAAGGGTCACCCCTGCAAAGGGATATAGACAACATGATCTCCCTCGCGATAGGCAATCGCCACTCGGCTCCTTAACATATGGAATGCCTGATCATACGTCCATATGAAAGGGGGAGTGTTCTTCAAGAATTTTATAATGGCGGATTCTTCCTTGCTCGGATAACCAAAGTTCAAACTCTTTACATTAGGTCGACCCCAGCGGCGAAGAAAATTTGGATTCTCTTCATTAAACTTGATGAAGAAATAAGACTTATCCCACTCGCGGATTTTGTTCGACTTCTCGTCAAAGCCGTAGTAACCGCTCTGTCGGATGAAGGTAAAATACTCCCCCGAACTTTTGAAGTGGTGAAGCTTGGAGAAGATCTTGAGCGAGAAGGGGACCTCTAGACAATCTGCCAAAAATTTATCCAGGGTCAAGTCGGCCCATCCATTGGGGTGCAATTGTCCAGGTGCGATTCCATAACCACCAAGGATAGAAGCAATCTCATCCGCCAGCGGATACGTGAAACCGCAGATAATTTGGGCGACAAAAATGGTAAAATACCCCTTTGGGAAGTCGCCGGGACCTCTATTTTCCCCGGGAATGCTTGTTTCCAGGCCTTGAAGCCAGGGATACTGCTCCCGCAAGTCGTCAATCGTCTCGCGGCAAACTAAGCTTCCCGACCTATCCTTCTTCGATAATAAGCAGAGAGTTGGGATAGGTGGTGGAATCAACTTCCTAGGGTCAAAACCTAGGCCCTCATCAGTCGTATTCGCCAGATGGAGAAACTCGACGGGATGAAAATCATACCTGGGAGAGCTAGTTGAAACTTCATCAATCATCTCATCAACCTCATGAGACACCTCGCGATTGTAATTTTCGTCGAAGGGGGTGAAATCAAGTTCAGGGTTCGACATATCGGTAAGAGGAACGAACAGAAAGAAAATAGTTGAACGAGTTACAAGTTACAGAAAGGGAAACTTACATGTGAGAAAGAATGCAGAGAAAAACGAACGCAAAAGGGTTGATGCCGGAGAGGAAATGACAGAAAACGAAAAGACCACTTTCGAATTTTGAATACCCAGACAAAGATGAAGAGTTGCCTAAAACATATGAAAAGACCCTAAAGGGCTCTTGTCAAACTAGGGGGGAGGCATGTGATGATCCGCGAAGCCAACCGGGCCGAATCATAAACACGGGCCCAACCTAAACTTAAGCCCACGGTTCAAGATTAAATGGGCTCCTAATAAAGGAGGAGGCTAACCGCCCCGAAATCCTAACAAGGCACTAAACCACCCACTCAAACAAACGAGACCACGTTTGTGGCCACGTAGAGGACGTGGCACAGAAAGAGTAACCGCCCTCGGCGGTTACCTAGAAAGGCTTATAAAAGAGATAAGAAAGCCAAAAGAGGGGTGGGTTCACATTTTTTCCTCAATACGATTATCAATCTACTAGAATTCCACATAAAACTGACTTGATCATCGGAGAGTTTTTCCGGAGATCCTGTCTCCGGTTTTGTTTTGCAGGTAACTACGACGAGGATCATCCAATCAAATCCGGCAAGTTATCAAGGATGTATATATGATGCAACCTGAAGGTTTCATATCAAAGGATGCAAACAAAGTTTGCAAACTTCAGAGATCCATTTATGGACTGAAGCAAGCATCGAGAAGCTGGAATAAGCGTTTTGACGAAACCATAAAACAATTTGGTTTCGAACAAAATTGCGAAGAAGCTTGCATTTACAAGAAAGCAAGTGGGAGCTCTATAGCATTTCTCATACTATATGTGGACAATATATTATTAATGGGAAATGACATTGCTCTACTACAGTCGGTAAAAGTATGGTTATCTGGTAACTTCTCAATGAAAGACCTTAGTGAAGCAGCTTATATACTTGGTATAAAGATCTACAGAGATAGATCGAGAAGACTGCTTGGTCTTTCACAGGCTACATACATTGAAAAGGTGCTAAATCGGTTTAGCATGCTTGAATCGAAACGAGGTAACTTACCCATGCTACATGGAGTAAAGTTAAACAATCATCAATGTCCTAAAACTGATGATGACAAAAGACGCATGGCTGTAGTCCCGTACGCCAGCGCAATCGGTTCGATTATGTATGCTATGCTATGCACTAGACCTGACGTAGCGTTCGCGTTAAGTATAACGAGTCGTTACTAAGGAAATCTGGGAGACGAGCATTGGATTGCCGTCAAGAACATTCTTAAGTACTTGAGAAGAACTAAAGATATGTTCCTAGTGTACAGAGAAGGTGATCTGAAAATAGAAGGATTTTCAGACGCAAGTCATCTCACAGATGAGAATGATTTTAAATCCCAATCAGGATACCTGTTTATCTTGAATGGGGGCGCGGTCAATTGGAAGAGTTCCAAGCAGGGAAGCGTAGCTTTCTCTACGAGCGAGTCAGAGTATATCGCTGCTGCGGAAGCAGCAAAGGAAGCAGTTTGGATTAGAAAGTTCATTACAGAACTTGGTGTGGTGCCTGACATTGTAAATCCCATTACACTGTATTGTGATAACAATGGAGCCATTGCACAAGAAAAGGAACCACGGTCTCATAATGCATCCAAGCATTACCTAAAGCAATACCACATCGTAAGAGAGATTGTGGCTAGAGGAGATGTGATAATAGAAAGAGTACCTACAGAGGACAACGTTGAAGATCCGTTGACAAAGCCCTTAACCCAGAGAGTACATGATCGTCATCTAACTTCTACTGGGATAAGTTTTAGAAACAATTGGCTTTAGTCCAAATGGGAGTATGTTGGGGTTTAGTGTCCTATAGACAATTGTTCTAGGATACAAACTTAATGTAAATAAAGTGTTCTTTATATCATTTGTTTTAATGAGATATATGTTTTATAACTATATAAAGGCAATCCCTTTTAAGCACTAAATAAAGTCTAATAAAAGGAAATTCATAAGTTTGTTTAAAGTGATCATAAATTGTTCATACAAGTATGAAGTGAGACTAAACTCTATGATAAACTAATAAACTTAAAACCACCCCAAGTCAAGTGATATGCCCAGGATTGACATATCATTGTTGAGACTTGCATGTAACAATGTCTTCTGTCCGACAGAAAGCTGATCTCACAAGCTTCATATATATAGATATCTGGACAGTTACGTGGATCCAATGAAAGGGAGTTCATTAGGATTGGGGATCCGATTTGAGATAACAGGATGGGTAGATTCATCCTTGTCACCTGTTCATCTCATTGGTATTAATAGGTATAACTAATCCTCAGACTCAAAGGAATGTTAATTGGTCATTCTGAATTACTGAATATGAGACTTTGATCCTGTTGTAACACGATCCTTAATAGAGATGACTCTGGGGTGTGAACAGCAAAGGTTGGGTGTCACATGAGGTAATTTCAGGATAGTTATACATTGGATGAGCATTTATCACTCCCGATGAATGGGAGATACATCCAAGGATCGCTTGTGGAAGACTCGACTCTAAATCCTTGCAAGGTGATAGCTTAAGACTTGAAATACAGATTTCACTTAACCTATCTATTTGAGTTGACTCGGCCTGTACAAGTAAAACGAACGTCTCGCTATATGTGACTTGACATCATCCATAGTCATAAGATTCAGTTCAAGGATGTAGTTGATAAAGGATCGAATTATACTGTAACTAATACAGAAAGGTTAACGACAGAATCAACCTGTCTTCTTATGGCTCTGGGGGAATGATTACGGACTTGCTAATCACATACTCTGTACATCATTCCGTTATGCAAAGATTAAATATAATTCTTTGAAAATTAATTTAATAGTTGCATACGGCTAGAAGTAATAGGAACCTAATGGGTCACACATAAGACTTGAAACCTAAAAGAGAGATAGATGTTAATTAATTGATGGAAGCCCAATTGAGCCCAATAAGGCCCATGGACCATAAGGGGGGGTCGAAATTCATGTATAATACATGAATGATTAATTTGATTTTAATCAATCCTAATTAGATTAGGATTATGAATTAAATTAATTAAAAGCTAAATAAGTTATGAGTTTTAATTAGATTATAATACTCCTATTATTATCCAATAAGGTTATTATTATTATCCTTAATATATTAGATATATAATGAGATAATAATTAGGAATTCTATTCCGAATTGAATTCCTATTCAGTAACCTAATTCTATCTAACTAGGGATTAGATACAAGAGATTATAAATACCCCCTATATAGGAATTTCGGCAAACACATACAAAAGGCTAAACCTAAGTGATTTTTGAAATCCATCCCTAAGAGCAAGAGAGAGAATTTCGACCCCTAGTTTGAGGACGAGATTTTCCACGGCTTCCTTCCGATCAATTGATTTCATCTATTTCTTTTATCCTTGATCTTGTGTTGATTAATTAGAGGCAATCTATTTTGGTTGCTACTCAACGGTTGATTCTAACTTAATCTTCCTGTGTTTTATTTTGTGCTTGGGAACTCGGAGAAGAGTTGTGGGCACTTCATTAACAACGGTAGATTGATCATCAAAAGGTAATTCTTCTTATCCCTCTTTATATGAAATAATGATTAAAGGATCCTAGGGTTAATGGAAATAGGTTAAAAAATTTATATTTCCGCTGCTATACCTTAGCCTAATTTCCAACACAAAGAGGCTAGAGATTGCAATCCATAGCTGTTTGGTAAACGCACAAGTTACCATTAGATGGTCAGTTGTCTCAATGCTGGCCTCACATAGGGGACACCGTGAGACGATGTAGATCCCCCTAGTCTGCAGTGCTTCCTGCGTAGGGAGCCTGTAGTTGTAAGCCCTCCAAGCTGTGATAGAGTGAGAAGGTGGGATCTGTTTGCTCCATAGCAGACGGGACGGTTGTTCATTCGGCTGGTCCGATAGCCACTTATAGAATGAGGCGACACTGAACTCTCCATCCATTGCAGGTTTCCATATACAACGGTCCACGCTGTTACTGTCAATTTCAGTGTTGTTAATCGCTGCCGTAATGTTCGGAGGTAAGGGTGGAAGGTTGAACCAGGCGTCCCTGTTCCTGAAGTCCTGAACCGCTTCTGTCAGCAGACCCATGTCCCTGTCATTCAAACCCATTTGCACCGCGATGGGAGGATCCAGCCAGCTAGCATTCCAGAAGCTTAACCGCGAGTTTACCCCCGGGAACCAAAGACAGTTTTCTGAGATTAAGGCATATGGCTCCTTTATAGAGCTCCAAATTGAAGATTGTGATATTTTCCTGGGCAGCCCAGCTTTGCTGATGAAGCGAGATCTTAGTAAGTTGAAACATACCGAATTCTCCGCCAACACTCCCCAAGCGAGTTTACCGGTTAGAGCTAAGTTCATTTTCCGTAGGTTTTTAAGTCCCTAACCTCCATCCTTAATTGCTTTTGTGCAAATCTCCCATGATGGAGTTACAAGCTTGCGGGCTGTCATGGAGTCGGACCAAATGAAGTTCTTCAGCTGCTTCGTTAGGCTGTTTAAGAGTAGCCTAGGCCATCTGTACACCAGGAAGGAATGGATAAAGGAACTGTTGATTAATGATTTGACTAGCGTAATTCTACCGGCCATTGAAAGGGCATTACCCTGCCATTGAGTAAACGAATTAGCTATTCTGTCTGCAATTTGTTTGAGGTGCGGAGTTTTTGGCGTTTCGGGGAATAGAGGCACCCCAAGGTAATTCAACGTCCCATGACCAACCCGGATACCCATTGTTTCCGCCAGTCGGCTACTTCTGCGTGTAGTGATATGTTTACCCATATAAAGCTCAGACTTAGTCCAGCTGACCTTCTGTCCCGACAGCTGTTCATACAGCTCAAATGCTTTTGTGAATGATTTAACATTAGCTATGGTTGCTTTACTGAATAGCAGAATGTCATCTGCGTAAAAGAGGTGTGTCGGCAAGTTTACTGAGTTTGAATATGTGATCGGATCCAGCCTCCCATTGACTTGTAGCTGCTTAAATAAATGGATAAGAAAGTCCTCCGCGAGGCAGAATAAAAGCGGAGACAAAGGGTCTCCCTATCTGACCCCTCTTGAGCAACCAAAGTACCCTGCAGTACTAGAAGGCGTCATGATTGAGATACGGGCCGATGAAAGGATAGTTAGAATCCAGTCACAGAATTTCAGAGAAAACCCAAAAGCTTCAAGCACCTCGAGTAAGAAATTCCAGTCCAGTGTGTCAAATGCCTTTGTTATGTCTATTTTCATGCTCAGATTTCCTCCAAAACATTTCTTTTGTAACATGTTTATACCTTCAGAAGCCACTGCGATGCATTGGTGGATACTTCTTCCGCTGATAAAGCCGAACTGATTTGGTGAAACTATCTCTTTTGCCACTCTAGCTAATCTGTCTGCCAGGATTTTAGAAATAATCTTAAAAGAGAAATTACTCATGACAATGGGACGGTATTGCTCAATTCTCTTTGCACCCTCAACTTTTGGTAATAGTGCCATTAAGCTTGAATTTAGACCTGTAGTGATCATACCTGTCTGAAAAATTCAGAGAACTGCTTTGCAAATATCTGAACCCACTAAATCCCAAAATGATTGGAAGAAGTTACCTGTAAAACCATCTGGACCCGGTGCGCTGGAAGGATTCATAGCCATAACAGTGTTCTTAATCTCAAGTATAGTGGGGACCCGAGTCAGATCATCATTCATGTCCTGTGATACCATATCCGGAATCACCTCCTTTACTTTATGCAACTCGGCGAGCTCTGTTCTTGGATTCCTGAAAAGGTCAGCATAATAATCCGTGATGTAATCTGAGATTTCCGTTTCATTCGTGGTGATGTCGTCGTTTATCATCAATGAATGTACCCCTGACCCCGACTTCCTGTAGGAATCCATTCGGTGAAAAAATGCAGTATTTCTATCTCCCAAAGCCAACCAATTCGTTCTGCTCTTTTCCCTTAGAAAGGTTTCTTTCTGAAGCAGATGCATGTCGAGACATTTATGAGCCTGAAGCTCCTGTCCCTGAAGAGCGTCCGATGAGCCCGATTCTGAAATTTCCTTTTGAATTGCGGCCAATGCAGCTTCACTAGCTGCAATATTAACATCAAAATGTCCAAAAATCTCCTTGTTCCATTTTCTAAGAACTCTTCGCAGGCCCTTGAGCTTATGTCCCAACAAGTGCATCGGTCCCAGGCTTAGATGTTGCTCATTCCAGAAATTAGTTATCGTTTCTCTGAGGGACGGGTGGGAGATCCACATAGCTTGGAAGCGAAACCGGGAGCTATTAGAGGATTTCTGAATGAACCCAAACCACAACGGGTGGTGGTCAGAGTGGTGTCGGGTGAGTATCGTGCAACTAAACGACCACATGCTTGCAAAATCTTCCGATATCAGGACGCGGTCCAGTCGGCTGTCAATTCTGGCCACTAATCGTCTGCCATTCGTCCAGGTGAAGTAAGCACCCTTTGCGTTCACATCCCTCCATTCACCATTGTCAATAAATTCCCGAAATTCTCTGTAGGGTCACTGAGCCGGTGGTGATCCCGTTTTTTCGTGAGCCCCTACAATAGCATTGAAATCTCCCACTAGCATCCAAGCCCCGGGATTAGCCCTTTGGAGTGAGTTTATATCATCAAACATAAGTTTCCGCCTGTTCGACCACACACTACCATAGATAAAGCATAAATGATGCAGCTTCTCCCTTATAACATAACTGATAGCTACAAATTGCTCATGCTGCAGAAGATTGATAAAGGCAGCTGCATTCCCTTAGCTTTGAACAGCCATAAAGAAGGTTTCTCCCGGAGGTTTCTAGCCACAAATTCCATCCCCAGACGATCCCAAAATCTCATGTTTATGGTATTAAAGGAGATCATAGGTTCAACAATGCATAAAAAAAATCAGGTTTATGATCTTGACATAACTTAAATAAGTAACTCTGTGTACCTGTGTTTGCGATACCCCTGCAGTTCCAATATAGAACTGTCATTTAAAGCGGACTGGAGGCTTGATGGTCCTCTTGGATCGGGCTGATTTCTCATTCATGTTTAGTGATCCTTGCTTTTTAGGATGAACTGTTTCCCATTCTTGATTTTCTAAATCCGCTTCATCTGCCCAGCTCATAGGCGAGGTGACACTGTCCCTTGATTTGTTGGTACTATCCCCTTTTTTCCCAGAAGAGAGCTTAATATTCGAGTTCCCTAGCGATTGAGCCTGTTCTACATTTTCCTCCAGCTGTTCCGGCTTTGGTTCGTTATTCAACTCGCCTCGGGCTTCCACTGTGTCATTCAAAGTGAGTGCCTGAACAATATTATGCGTGATATCTGTAACCGGTACCACGGTTTGCACATATTCCTTCTTTGTAATTACAGCCTCCGTGTTCTTAGATGTTTTTTCCGTATCCGGTCTCTTTGGCTTTAGAGGGTCTGGTTTTAAATTTTGCCGGCATTCATAGGCCATGTGTCCGATGTTGGTGCAAACTTTACAAAAACTCGGTAATTTCTCATAGACAACGTCTATCCAGAAGTGCTTCCTTCCCTTTCAATCCCCAGGGTGGTTGGTAACTCCAAAGCCAGGTCAATATCCACGAGCATTCTCACGTAGTGACCAAAGTCTCCTTCCATGGTGGCTCTGTCAAGCCTAACCAATCCTCCCAATCCTCTAGCGATATCAGATAAGATCTGGGGATCCCAATATTCCCAAGGCAGAGCATAGAGACGAATCCATACCTGTGCCTGAGTCGTTTTTTCAGTGAAAGGATCAAAGTCTGCTTTCCACGGTTGTAGACGGAATGTCCCCGGCTTTAGATTGAGCACCCCCTTGCTAATTGCCTTCAATTTAGCTTCCCTTGATTGGAGGATTACGTGATAGAATCCTCGGCCTACAAAGATCAGACGCCACGGCTCTGTTAAACCCCAGGTCGCATTGAGCGCTGATTTGAGGTCTTCAAACTTTCTGGGCTGGTTGCCTTTGGAGAGAATAAATCTTCCAATCATTGAGTGTTCACATAAAGCCAGTCGCTTGTTGTAGGCTGCCTGCGAGATTTTTATAGACGGAATCCCTCTGATCTCCGATACCTTTGCCGCAGACGCATGCTGTTCCGGGATCCGCTTGCTGACGATCGATGAGAAAGACGGCTTGTGATGTGCGACGGATTCTTGATCGAACCGAAGCTTTGGATTGAAGAGAACTCTGATGCCGACATGATCATCCAGAGGTGAGAAGGTAGGCTTTAACATGGTGTTACAGCAAGTCGTCGTCGGCATGGTGGTAGGCGGCGGCTAGGTCATATTTTTCGAAAAGTATTCCACAACTTCCAATCTTCTACTTCATTAACCTCCTATTTCCCTTTAGGGATTTCGTTGTGAGATCGTCCACATCCTTTTTACTTTTCACCGCCCCATTTTACGTTTTTGCTCTTTTCATTTTTTTAACCAAAACTTCTCATTCTCTCTCCAATGTCTCCAAAAATCACAAACCCCTACACGAGAATCATGGCAGAAAATTACGGCAAATTTACTGAAAAGTTACGTTTTTTTGTTAATTTTTTATCGAAAACACGAGTTTCGTCTCTAAATTTTTATCGAAAACACGAGTTCCGTCTCCGGATTTGGAAACGGAACTCGTCATCCACCTGTCCAATGGGCAGGCAGGAAGTTCATCCGCCTCCCCTTTGGGCAGGCGGGATTTTCTCCCGGCAAGGCCAAATACGAGTATATTTTTTTTTTCCTAAATCATCCATTTCTGGAGTTCTCTGGTCCATTTTTTATCTCGTTTACGAAATCAACCATTTTCGGAGTTCTCGGGTCCATATTTTTTAGAATTTCGATTTTACTCGGGAGAGAGAAAGAATTTTTAGTTTTTGATCAAAATAAAATGAGAAGGGAAAATTTGTCAAATAGGGAGCGGTGATAAGTGAAACAGAATGGTAAATAGAAACACCCTAAAAAAATTATTGATTTCTATTAACTTTTTAGAAAATATAGTAAAATATAATATCTCTCTCTTTATTAATGATTCTCATTTTCCGTAACATTCATTAAATTACACCACTCTTTATATCTTAAGAACTTAAAGTGGTAAAAGAGTAATTAATGTTAAGTTCATTAATAATGGTAGAATATGAAAAATTTACTTTGAAAATATAAACTGACAAATAATATGAAACAAGAAAAATGTTCTCTCTAATACGGAACGGACGAAGTATAATGTGTTATTTAGTTAGATTTATACCCAACATGTATAATAATACGGGCCTCCCCTCTACCTATTGCAGGGTGAACATCGGTCATGATGGTTATTTATATATTTATACCCAACATGTAGAGTTAGGGCTATAAGAATGATCAAATTTGTCCATGTGTTTTTATAAAGAGGTCAGAAATTGGATATTCCATCATGTCTATTTATATAGATGATATGATATTATTGGAACTCCTAAAGAGATTCTAAAAGCAGTGGATTATTTGAAAAATGAATTTGAGACGAAAGATATTGGAAAGACAAAATTTTGTCTTGGTTTACAAATTGATCACCTAGAAAAGAGAATTTTTATTCACTAATCAACTCCACAAAAAATATCCTTAAAAGATTTTACATGGACAAAGCACATCCATAGTAGTCCAATGGTTGTTTGATCACTTGATGTAAATAAAGATACTTTTCGATATTGAGAAGATAAAAATAAGATTCTTGGTCCTGAAGTATCATATCTTAGTGCAATACTGCACTAATGTATCTTGCTGACAATACAAGGTCCGATATTGGGATGGAATTTAGCATATATTCTGTTATCTTCAAAGAACTATTGATTCGAGTTTATTTTATGTCTATGAATCTAAACTTAAATTAGTTGGCTATGCGGATGCGGGTTACTTATCTGATCCATACAAAGCTCGATCACAAACAGACTATTTATTCACATATGGAAGTACAAATATATCTTGTACTCTATGGAGCAAACTATTACAACTACTTCAAATCATGTTGAGTTAATAATTATTCATGAAGCAAACCAATAATGTGGTTGGCTAAGATCGTTAACCAAACACATACGAGAGTCATGTGGTAGATCATCAGATGAAGAAACACCGACTACAATATATGAAGATAATGCAGCTTGCATTGCTCAACTGAATGAATGCTACATTAAAGGAGACAAAATAAAGCACATTTCACCAAAAAAAATTATTTACTCACGATTTTCAAAAGAACGGTAAAATCAATATTCATCAAATTCAATCAAATGACAATATTGCAGATTTGTTCACAAAGGGATTACCTTCTACAACTTTTAAGAAGTTGGTTTATGGTACGGGAATGCGTCGTCTTAGAGATCTTCAGTAATATTGCGAATAGGGGGTAAACATTGTACTCTTTTTCCCTTAACCAATGGTTTTGTCCCACTGGGTTTTACTTGGTAAGGTTTTTAATGAGGCAGTTGAAGGACCCAAAAGACGGGTTACCAATAACACGCGAAATACCAATAACAACACCACAAGGATCTATCTCACAAACAATCAACCAAAGGACAACCCAAGTTCCAAATTAAAACAGCAACTATAACCACAAGAATGGAAATCTAAACCACAATCAACAACACAAGATTTATACGTGGAAAACCTCTTCGGTGTGAAGAGTAAAAACTACGGGACGTTTGAGGAGTCCACCCTTCTTCTCTTATTATGATAAAATTGAGGGTAAAACAAACCCAATAAAGTTCTTACAAAAGGTTTATAACCCACCAACAACCATGAAACAATAAGAGATTTAGAAGAAGAAACAAATACCACAAAGAGAAGAAACTTATCTACAATCTGCCCTAATCCCGAACAGACCTTCCCGATCTCCGAACGACAATCACAACGGTGAGAACAATGAACAATATGTCAAGAAGCTCCTGTCCAAAAATCGTGACAATCCGACGGTTCAATCTCCGAGAATCAACAAAAACGTGAACTGACCTAAAGAGAGAAAGGCCAAAACCGAAAATCTTCTTTTGTGTGTCCTTTCTTCTTCCTTCACTTATCTCAATAAATGACAACTCATAAACTTAAATACATATTAACTTAGCTTCTCTAAGAAGCCAAAATTAATATTAAATGGACCTTAAATATGGGCTGGACCCATAACAATCTCCCCCTCCAGCTCATCACGGAGAGGAAGAAACTCAAATTCTTCAATTTTTGAATCTCATCCCGGAAAGCTTATTACAAAGCTCAAGCTTGCTTCCGGGAACCACCTTGGTTAACATGTCTGCTGCATTTTTATCTGTGTGGACTTTCTTTAACAAGAATTCTTTCTCTTCAATCACATTCCGCAACCAATGATATCTAATATCAATGTGCTTGGTACGAGCATGATACATGGCATTCTTGCTCAAATCCAAAGCACTCTGACTGTCACAGAATGTCACATACTCACATTGCTTCAAACCCAACTCTTGAAGAAATCTCTTCAACCAAATCATCTCTTTACATGCTTCCACAGCTGATATATACTCAGCCTCAGTAGTAGACAATGCTACACACTTTTGTAGCATGGATTGCCATGAAATGGCTCCCCCTGAAAATGTAAACACATAACCTGAGGTAGAATTTCTATTATCAAGATCACTAGCCATGTCTGCATCTGTATATCGCTCAAGAATTAGCTTACCACCTCCATAACACAAACTCAATTTGGAAGTACCACGCAAATATCTGAAAATTCACTTAACAGCTTCCCAATGAACCTTACCCGGATTGGATAAGTATCTACTCACCAAACCAACAGCCTGTGCAATATCTGGTCTAGTACAAACCATAGCATACATCAAAGAACCAACAGCAGATGAATAAGGAACAGAAGACATACTTGCTTTTTCTTCATCTAACTTAGGACAAGCTCTATTACTCAACTTGAAGTGAACTGCTAAAGGTGTATTAACAGGCTTGGCATTCTTCATATTGAACCTTTCGAGCACACGTTCAATATACTTTGCTTAGGATAACCACAACTTTCCCACTTTTCTATCACGAACTATCTCCATGCCTAAGATCTGTTTAGCTGGACCCAAGTCTTTCATGTCAAATGACTTCGACAAATCCCTTTTCAAGTTGGAAATCATCTCTGCATCTTGTCCAACTATCAACATATCATCCACATATAATAGAAGGATAATGAAGTTACCTCTAGGGAAATTTCTAAAATACACACAAGGATCTGCTGAAGTTCTGTTATAACCATTCTTTGTCATAAAAGAATCAAACTTCCGATACCATTGCCTTGGTGCCTGTTTGAGCCCATAAAGACTCTTCTTCAACTTACAAACAAGCTTTTCTTTTCCCTTCTCTTCAAACCCTTTAGGTTGCTCTATATATATCTCCTCATTTAAATCACCATGTAAGAAAGCAGTTTTCACATCAAGCTGCTCCAACTCCAAATCAAGACTTGCAGCTAAACCCAAAACAGTTCTTATAGATGTCATCTTGACAACAGGAGAGAAGATCTCATCAAAATCAATGCCCTTCTTCTGATCGCAACCCTTTACCACCAATCTGGCTTTGCGTTTCACTATCTTGTCACCATCTTTCTTGTTCTTGAAAACCCATCTGTTTTTCAAGACCTTCTTGCCTTTAGGAGGCTTCACAAGCACATATGTCTCATTCTTTTTCAAGGAATCCATCTCTTCCTTCATAGCATCAAGCCAAAGATTTTTGTCTTTACTAGACAACACTTCTTCAAATTTCTCTGGCTCCCCCTCATCAGTGACAAGAATAAACTCCGAGCTTGGATATTTTGTAGAAGGTTTTCTTTCTCTAGTTGACCTTCGAACCAATGCTTCTTCCACCAAAGGAGCTGACTGCTCCCCCTTCTCATGAACATCCTCTACATTATTCTGATCATCATGTGGAACATCATCAAAGTCTGGTACACTATCACCATCATTATCAAATTCTGGTGCATCACCATCTTCATTTGGTTGTACCTCATCAACACCATCAAGTGTTGCTTCAACATTCTCATTTGTTGGCTGCTCAATAGGAATAGGAATAGAAACAGAAGAAATATCAGTAATATCAAAAGACAACGTAGAAGTAGAATTATACCTTGTACTTAGAAGTTTTGAGCCCATCTCGTGCTCAAAGAATACTACATCTCTACTTCTCACCACTTTCTTCTTCTCTGGATCATAGAGTCTAAAACCATACTCCTCATCACCATAGCCAACAAATACACAAGGATTAGTCTTGGAATCAAGCTTTGATCTCTGTTCTTTTGGCACATGCATGTATGCCTTACATCCAAAGACTCTCAACTGTGAATAAGTACGATCTCTGCCCTTCCATGCTCTCTCGGGTATCTCAAGGCCAAGAGTTATTGATGGTGAACGATTGATCAAGTACACTGAAGTATTAACAGCTTCAGCCCAAAATGTCTTTGGAAGATTAGACATTCTAAGCATACATCTCACTTTCTCCACAATTATTCTGTTCATTCTCTCTGCTACACCATTGTGTTGAGGGGTTCCAGGCACAGTTTTACATGTCTAATGCCATGGTGTGAGCAATAGTTCTCAAATTCTTTAGAAGTGTACTCACCACCATTGTCAGATCGAAGACACTTCAATTTTCTCTCTGTCTCCCTTTCTACCATGACATGAAACTTCTTGAAAGTTTCAAACACTTCACTCTTTGTCTTCAACATGTAAACCCAAGTTCTCCGAGTAGCATCATCAATAAAAGTGACAAAATATTTACTGCCACCAAGAGACTCCACCTCTAAAGGACCACAAACATCAGAGTGTATCAACTCCAACTTTCCTTCCTTCTTTGTAGACTTCTTAGAAAAGGAAGCTCTATGTTGCTTTCATGCTAAGCAATAATCACAAGGGTAAAAAAACAGATTTATCAACAGGAATAAGAGATTTACCTGCCAAAAGCTTTAACCCTTTATTTGTCATGTGTCCCAATCTTCTATGCCACAAATTTGGAGAGTTCTTTTCTTCAACTGCATTTAGCTCACCAGAACATACATTCAAGTATGTTTTATACAAAGAGCAACACAACTCGCCACGAGCAACTGTCAATGAACCCTTGGACAATCTTCATTTTCCATCTCCAAAGGTATGTCTGAATCCTTCTAGATCAAGAACATTTGCAGACAATAAGTTAAGGCGTAAATCGGGAATATGGCGCACATTCTTCAATACAAGCATGCATCCAACACTTGTCTTTACCCGAATATCACCCATGCCAACAATGCTTGCCGAACTCTGATTTCCCATCTTGACACTACCAAAATCTCCTGCTTTGTAGTTCAAGAAGTATTCCCTTTTAGGAACACAATGATAAGAAGCTCCTGTATCAACAAGCCACTCTGTGTCTGAACCATCAACATGATGACACTCACTAGTTGCACAAATCAAAGCAACAACATCATCATTTTTAGAAGTGACAGCTGCAGTATTTTTGTCATCTCCCTCCTTCTGAGAATCTTGCTTCTTACCTTGTTCTCTTTTCCAACGATAACAATATTTCTTTATGTGACCCGGTTTGTTGCAGTGATGACATACCATAGGCTCTTTCCCATCTCTGGACTTAGACCTACCTCTCGAGTTACCATGCCTCTTTGGACCTCTACTCTTGCCTCTACCTCTGTTCTCAACAACAAGAGCTTGTGAATTATCAACTCCCATCTCCTTTCTTCTTATCTCTTCATTAAACATACTCTCTTTGATCACATCCAAAGAAAGTACACCATCTGGAGCAGAGTTACTAATAGTCACAACAAGAGTTTCCCAACTATCTGGCAATGAACTCAACAGAAATAAAGCCTGCAACTCATCATCAAGAATAATCTTCATAGTGGTAAGTTTGTTGATTATATCTTGAAAATCACTTAGATGTTCAGAAACTGACTTCCCACTTTTCAACTTTAAATTAACAAGCCTCTTAATCAAAGAAGCCTTGTTATGAGCAGTCTTTCTTTCATAAAGACCCTCTAATTTCTTCCACAAATCATATGGGTTGGACTCTTGAGAAACATGGTTGAAAATGCTAATATCAACCCATTGTATGATAGTCCCTAAAGTCTTTCTTTTCAACTTTTCCCATTCTCTATCTTTCATCTTTTCGGGTTTAACCGGTTTAGACACACTACCATCCTCTTTAATTTCTGTATCAATTAGGTCATACAAGTCTTTGCAATAAAACAAATCTTCCATCATAGGTCTCCATATAGAATAATTGGTTGATATCAATTTAACCATGGAACTATTACTGCTATTAGACTCCACAGCTAACTTCAAAATTAACCTTGCTCTGATACCAATTGAAGGACCCAAAAGACGGGTTACCAATAACACGCGGAATACCAATAACAACACCACAAGGATCTATCTCACAAACAATCAACCAAAGGACAACCCAAGTTCTAAATTAAAACAGCAACTATAACCACAAGAATGGAAATCTAAACCACAATCAACAATACAAGATTTATACGTGGAAAACCTCTTCGGTGTGAAGAGTAAAAACCACGGGACGTTTGAGGAGTCCACCCTTATACTCTTATTATGATAAAATTGAGGGTAAAACAAACCCAATAAAGGTCTCACAAAAGGTTTATAACCCACCAACAACCATGAAACAATAAGAGATTTAGAAGAAGAAACAAATACCACAAAGAGAAGAAACTTATCTACAATCTGCCCCAATGCCGAACAGACCTTTCCGACTTCCGAATAACAATCAAAACGGTGAGAACAAGGAACAATATGTCAAGAAGCTCCTGTCCAAAAATCGTGACGATCTGACGGTTCAATCTCCGGGAATCAACAAACACGTGAACTGACCTAAAGAGAGAAAGGCCAAAACCGAAAATCTTCTTTTGTGTGTCTTTTCTTCTTCCTTCACTTATCTCAATAAATGACAACTCATACACTTAAATACATATTAACTTAGCTTCTCTAAGAAGCCAAAATTAATATTAAATGGACCTTAAATATGGGCTACCAATAAATGGACCTTAAATATGGACCTTAAATGGACCAATTGAAGGACCCAAAAGACGGGTTACCAATAACAAGCGGAATACGAATAACAACACCACAATGATCAATTCACAAACAATCAACCAAAGCACAACCCAAGTTCCAAATCAAAATAACAACAATAACCACAAGAATGTAAATCTAAACCACAATCAACAACACAAGATTTATACGTGGAAAACCTCTTCGGTGTGAAGAGTAAAAACCACGGGACGTTTGAGGAGTCCACCCTTCTTCTCTTCTTATGATAAAATCGAGGGTAAAACAAACCCAACAAAGTTCTTACAAAAGGTTTATAACCCACCAACAACCATGAAACAATAAGAGATTTAGAAAAAGAAACAAATACCACAAAGAGAAGAAACTTATCTACAATCTGCCCCAATCCTGAACAGACCTTCCGACCTCCGAATAACAATCACAACGATGAGAACAAGGAACAATATGTCAAGAAGATCCTGTCCAAAAATCGTGACAATCCGACGGTTCAATCTCCGGGAATCGACAAAAAACGTGAACTGACCTAAAGAGAGAAAGGCCAAAATGAATTTCTCTTTTGTGTGAGTCTTTTTTTTCTTCCTTCACTTGTTTCAATAAATGACAACTTATACACTTAAATACATATTAACTTAGCTTCTCTAAAAAGCCAAAATTAATATTAAATGGACCTTAAATATGGGCTGGACCCATAACAGCAGTGTCCTATTCGCATGGATGGACATCTGAGGGGGAGTGTCATGAATGAATTAATGGATGTCCATAAGTATAACCATTGTAACTCTTCATTCCTTAATATTTATAACTTCATAATTTATGTTCTTATGCATCATATATGTTCACAAGTCTATGCATATAAGTTTCTTTCATATAATATAGAGAAGTAAAGTACAATCACACACTTACTTTCTCTTTATTGTTCATATTCTATTGTATATTACCTTCCATATTTTTATAACATATATTATAAAATTAACTTATTATAGAAAAGGGGATTGATTTTGTTTTCTTATTTTATTATGTAAATAAATTGAATTTTGAATTTTTTTTTTAAAATCAAATATGATAGAATCCAATCAGTGATAATCCAATAAAAAATGATAGATATGAAATAATATAAATAATAACAAAAGGAAATATAAATAAGGGAAAATTACAAAACTAGGTCAAATGAGAGGCCCATTTACATATTTAACCCATTTACTCAACCTATTACATATCTAGACTCATTTTGTGTGACTTTTCCGTAATACCCCTACCCTTCCCACTTCCCCTCACTCTATCGGTTTCTCTCCCCTGTTCTCCTTGGTGCGCGAAAACGGTTTGGCTCCTCCATTAATGATTTGAAGACTTTTGATCTTCCTATTTGCCTTTAAATTGCATGAAATCTGCACCATGTTTCCAAATCACAATGAAGTTCTCTTTTCATCTCTTGATTCTGCAACTTCCTCACCCTAGAAAACGAAGCCATGGTTCTTCATCTTCCTGTTCGTTAATTGGTTTCTTTCTTCTTGTTACCATTCCAGAAATGGTTATTCTACGTTATTTCCATCGTTTTTCCCAGTTTATCATATTGTTAGGAGCGAAAAATGTAAGTATCTGCTGTTTTTCCTGCGTTTTCCATGAATTCACTTCGCGTAGTCGATGAATTCGCGAAGATCTGCGAAGAGAACGAGCCTGAAACTTGATGATCTACTTCGCGAATCGATGAATTCGCGACGTTCTGCGAAGAGAAAGAGTCTGAAACGTATGGATCTACCTCGCGAATCTATTAGTTCGCGAAGTCTGCGAATAGATCCTTACGTTTCAGACCTCGCAGACTTCGCGAAAGCATCGATATGCGACGTAGATAGTCACATTTCAGACCTCGCAGACTTCGCAAAAGAATCGTTATGCGAAGTAAAATCACCTCTTCCCATGCACATTTACATTCGCATGCTTCGCTAATTTTCATTTCGCGAATCCAAAATCGTCCTTTTTCATAACTAACACGGTTAATTTTTTCTATAGATGGTTGAATACGTAACATCCCTTTCTGGAAGGCGGCGTACTGGGCTGCAGGGAAGATGCTTTTCCTTCCTGTATAGGGATGAACTTCCCCAAGATTGACACATTCACTCCTAAAATGATTCGTTAGGAGAGATTGTGTCAATCTCGGGGTGCACCATGGGACACGTCCATCCTATGGTGCCAATCTTCAAAGTGGACCTAACTTAATCCGGTGCCAATTTTAAAGCGGATGAGTAATCTTCGTTTCAAAATTGGTACCGGATTAGTTATTGTGGCAATCTTGTTGTAAATTTTGATAATGTTATGATTTGAATGTTGTTATTGTGGCAATCTTTTTGTAAATTTTGATAATGTTATGATTTGAATGTTAGAATCCGTTGTTGTTTGCCCTTTTTTGTTATATACTACTTCGCGAATTAGCTTCAAAACACATCCAGGCTTCGCATATGCGAACTAAATTCATCAAGCAAACCCAAACATTTACTTCGCAGACTTCGCATAGTATGGAATATGCGAAGTCAGACGGGATGGGGCGAGCCGCGCGTAAATATTGGGGGTATTTTTGGAAAGTCGCACAAAATGAGTCTAGATATGTAATAGGTTGAGTAAATGGGTTAAATATGTAAATGGGCCTCCCATTTGACCTAGTTTTGTAATTTTCCCTATAAATAATCATATAATATAATGGGTAATAAAATGTATTAATTAAATAGTAAATGATGTAGTTTGATTTAATTTTGATTGAAAAAACAGAACTAAGAAATGAAATTACAGTCATAAAAGAAATTGAAATTGCAACTAGTTTTTTTGTTTTAGTTTTGGTTCAATTTGGTTGATTTCTATAGATATGTAGTATCAGTATTTTATGTTTAAAAATGTGAGTATTTTAAAGAATTTAGTAATAACTATTAAAATAAAATGGTAGATAGTTTTTTTATATATAAAGAAATATATATGTAGGTAGTTATAATGACATATTTCAGGTTATATATAAATAAATAAATAAATGGAATTTAAGCCAAAGTCTAAGATGTAATTAATGTTGGAAGTAATCAAGAGTAAATCATCACCTAATTGTGTGATTAGTGGAGTGGGTTGAATCTTATGGAACCTTGTGCTAAACATATTTATATTTAATTTAGTAAATGATTAATGTCTTGCACATAACTCAAAATCAAATGGTTTTATCATAATGAATTTTGTCCTTAATTTGTCTCTAATTGTACAAACATTTCTTAATTTGCAAACATTTAAAAGAAACAAAATAAAGGTGATGTTTAGCGGTTAGCTGTTAGCTGATTACATTAGCTGTTAGTTGATTATCTTTTTTGTTATCGGATTGTGTAAACTTGTTTGGTAAACTTAGTTGATTGTTAATAGTTGTTGGTATAAAATGACAAATAAGATATGGTAAAGCCTTTATTTAGAGTTAAAAGCTAGTAATTAGAAGTAAAAATGTCATTCAAAATAGATTGAGCAATAAGCTAATTGAAAAAACTAATAAAACCAGTTTTTTCAAAATTAGTTTTTTGGACCCAATAAGCTATTTCAAACATCTGTTCATCAAACACCATTATTAGATGTTTGACTATTCAAAACCTCTAAAGTGAATCAAACCTCTAATTTTACCCTAAAAACTTTTTACCAAAGAGGGTAAGAATATCAATCCACATGCAAGAAGGAAATATTCATATATATAAGAGTAAACTACAAAACTGACTCAATTGATAGACTCATTTACATATTTAGACATATTACACCATCTCCTATTGAACTAGATACTTTTAAATTAAACTTTACCAAACTAGATACTCTCAAATGCTAGACTTGCTTTTATAAGACTATCCATTTGTCTTGTTGTAATACAAAACAAAACCGACCTCTTCATTAAAAATGCATTCCTTTTTTCTAGGTTTTGTTGCCGAGGAGGAGTCATCTTGCTAAGTTGAAAGTGTTTAGTTTGATAAGAAGTGGTGTAAGGAATCTAATATGTAAACAAATCTATCAATTGAGTTAGTTTTGTAATTTACCCTATACATAGAGATCAATTACAGTAAAGTTTTTAATTAATTTAATGTTATTTAATATTTATAATAATATATGTGCAAATATGTAAATATAGGGATAATGTGCACTAATACCCCTAATGTTTACATCTAGGAGTAATTTTACCATAACGTCTAAAATTGTACAATTTTACCCCTAAGGTTGGCAGTCAAGAGCAAGTTTACCCCTAACATTCACAAATTGGGTCAGTTTTAGAAATAACTAATCAAACTGTCTTCTTAATCATGAATCTTGTCATCTATACTTCACATATGCGTCATTTATCACGCATTAGTAACAGATAATAAATATATGGCTTAATACCCTCCCAGCCCCCTCAAGTTGGCTCAATACTCTAAATGACCCCCCGTACTTACACTTTTAACAAGTAACCCCATCAACTTGCTTATTTGGAACAAATAACTCCTCCAATTGCTTAATTGGAACAAATAACTCTTCAAGTTAGCTTATTTAGAACAAATAACTCCTAAACCCAAAAAAATATTCAACATAATATTACATCTGAAATAAAAGATTTCAAATTATCGATTGTTATATCTAACTAATCTAGTGATATAATAAGTAAAAGGCAAAAAACTCCTGAAATAACCTAATTAAGGGGTTATTTGTTCAAAATAAGCAAGTTGGAGGGGTTACTTGTTAAAAGTGTAAGTACGGGGGCCAGTGGCAGTATTGGGCCAACTTGAGGGAGCTGGGAGGATATTAAGCCTAAATATATGATTAGGCGTGAAATTTAAAAAAAATACCATCTTTTGTACAAATTGGTCAAAAAAATATTCAAATATTTCGTCGAATCTATAAATATTAATCTCCATTTCTATTATTAAATCATAAAAAATATTGAATTTTTTTTAAACCAACGGATACGTAATTGGTGCAGAATAAAGAATAAATATATATATTTAATAATAATGTTTGAAATCCACCCAACTTACAAACATTAGGTATAAAATTGTTCTTTACTGCCAATGTTATGGTGTAAAATTGCACCATTTTAGACGTTAGAGATAAAATTGCTCCTGGTTGTAAATGTTAGGAGTATTTTTACACGTTATCCCTTAAATATATATAAATGTCTAATTTAACATATGCATAAATTGGAAATTATGATTCAAAATCTAATAAAAATATATAATATGTATGATTCATAGTTTGATTTGATTTCAGTTTGTAACCTTGTAACAAGTGGTTGATTAGTAATTTTTTTTTTTGTAGGAACAGGAAAGAAAAAACAAAAAAACCAAAAAAAAATTAACCTGAGATTAGCCTAGGGAAGCTAACCCCCACAACATCTTCCGAAAGAAGAGAAGATAAAAAATCAGGAGGAGAAGATAAGGTAGTGACGCCCAACATCCGCTCATGCCCATCAGCCGCCAAACGATCCGCTACCCGGTTTTGCTCTCCGAAGACATGGCTGAAGCTGATGAAGTCAAAGGACGAACAAAGTCTTCTAATACCTTTGATTAAATTTTGGCTATTTAAACAAATAGCTTTTTTTTATCGGAGATCATTTTGATGGCCTCGAGGTTTAGGGATGGCAACGGGTAGTGTACCCGTGGGTACCCGGCACTACCCGACCCTAATGGGATTACCCGTACCCTGTATAAAAGGGTATGGGAAGGGTATGAGATCAAAATAATTACCCGTTAGGGTAATGGGACGGGTATGAGAATACCCCCCAGGTTACCCGGTACCCGTTACCCGTCATAATTCTTTTATATATTAAAAAAATTATTGTTTCTTAGATGTAATATTTGAGATTTTAAACCCCAACCTTTTATTTTTCAACCATTGAGTGATACCACTAATCTACTTATTCTTATTGATTAAGGTTCAATTTGTTCAATTTTTAGATAAATGATTTATTAAATTTATACTTTGTTAAATTTGTAATATTTTTTATTTTATTTATTGATTTTTAACGGGTAAGGGTACCCGTGGGTACCCGTGAATTAAATGGGAAGGGTATGAGATGCAAAAATATACCCGTTAGGGTAATGGGACGGGTATGGGTAATTAAAAAATAAATGGGTAAGGGTTTGGGATTGGGATTGGCACTAGCCGCGGGTACCCTACCCGTTGCCATCCCTATCGAGGTTGTCAGATTCTACAAGCAACTTTTTCAACCCCAAACTCTTGGCCAGTCTTAGGCCAGAAAAAATCCCCCAAAGTTCAGCCGAAAAGGATGAACCCATGCCCAGATTATGAACAAACCCAGACAGTCAAGCACCCCCATCATCCCTTAGAACACCTCCTGTAGAAATTTTACCGTTATTAAGGCAAGAACCATCCGTGTTCAATTTTACCACCCCTTCCCTAGGCCTACACCAGCCAAGGAGGTGACAAATTTTCTTTTGAGTAGAACTAGCAAGTACGTCTCCTTTGAAGCTACCAATAATATTGGATAATTTTCCCGAGAAGAACTCTCAAATTAGGAAGAATAACAGATTTCCTTTCAAAAATCTCCTCGTTCCTCCAATACCAAATCTGGTGACAGACAATAGCAAAGAAAATATCACCATGCTCAAGGTCAGCCAACAACTTCCCACTAACTCCATTTGCAAACCAGTCAAGATCAGAGTGGGCCAAGAAAGTCGAAAGCAAGTGGTGAGGGAGAACTTTCGTCCACACCTCCTTATTCCTAGTACAATCTCTAAGAGCATGGCAGATTGTTTCCACATGCCCTCTGCATCTGCTACAAGCACCAAAATCCACCAGATGCCGTCTATTTCTATCTGAATTAGTGAGCAACCTATCCTTGACACCAAGCCATGGAAAGCTCCTGATACGGTAGGAAATCTTTAAAGCCCAAATAAGCTTCCAGACTTCAGAGTTGGAGCCCGCCCCATTTTGATTGATGGCCTCAAAGGCAGATTTGCAGGTATATGCCCCGTTACTTATCAACGCCCAACAATGACTATCCTTATCTTCCTCCTTATTACTTATCTTAACCCCTCTAATCCTCAGGAGCGTATCCATATTGAAAAAGGATTCAAATTTAGACCAAATCCAATCCCCCTCAAAATCCACCACATCCGCAATCCTCCAATTACGGATATTATCAGGCGACAGGGAATTACACACCTCTAATAGGGATTTACCACCAATCCAGATGTCATTCTAGAAACTGATAGACTTCCCATTTCCCACCTCCCAGCCAATCCCAGAGCAAAACTCTGAAAAAACAGAACTGAGGCCTTTCCAAAGAAAAGAACAGTTGACAACTCGCTCCTTGGGCCCCCCAAAAATCCTATCTTTTCTATATTTCCCTCAAAGAAAACGAACCCAAAGAGAAGAGGGGAGTTGCCACATTCTCCACAACAGCTTCATTAATAACACTTTGTTATTGTCCTTGGCTTGTCTAATCCCTAGGCCTCCCATGTTCTTAGGCTGACAAACCTCCTTCCAAGGAACAAGGTGGATCTTCTTCCCCTCCGTGGAGTCCCCCCAAAGGAAACGCCGATTGATTTTGTCTAGATCATTAAGAACAGGCTCCGGCAACCTACACGCTTGCATAATATGATTAGGAACCGCACAATTGACAGACTGAATCAGAGTAAGATGGCCCGCGAGAGAAAAAGATTTAGCTTTCCAAATGGCACATTGTCCACTAGTTTTGTCTATAGTCTCTTTAAATGAGACTTTGGAGACTCTGTCACTATGGAGAGGAATCCCCAGATACTTACCCAATGAATTAGTCAAAGGAATACCAGAAATTTCACTTAGCCTTTTGCAGACACTCTTACTCATGTTTTTAGAACACAACATCCTGGATTTTTGGATATTGAGCTTTTGGCCAGAAGCATCACAGAAACAGTTAAGGATGTCCACAACCACACCAATTTGCTCCTCATTCCCTTCCACAAAGATCATAACATCATCTGCGAAGAACAAATGGGTAATCGAAGGACATAATCTGTTGATGGAAACAGGGTGGAAAACTCCATTGCCCACAGCCTCTTAGATAAGGTGAGACAACCTTTCCATAGCAATAAAAAATAAGAAAGGGCTCATAGGATCTCATTGACGGATGCCCCGGGAAGGAGTAAACTCTTCAGACATATCTCCATTGATCAGAACCTGAAAAATAGGAGAAGAAATGCAGACATCGATCAAACTCCTCCAGTTATCCGGGATACCAGCTCTCTTTAGACTATCCAGGAGAAAATTCCAGTTTAAGCGGTCATAAGCTTTCTTTAGATCCAACTTAAGAGCCACAATACCTTTCCTTCCCTTTTTAATTTTCATGGAGTGAACCATCTCCTAGGCTATAACAACATTATCCATCATCTGTCTGCTAGGAACAAAATTGCCTTGGTTCTGGCTGATAATATCAGGAAGAATACACCGGAGCCTATTAGCCACAATTTTTGTAATAGCTTTGTACAACACATTACACACACTAATCGGCCTCATTTGTAAAAAGGAGGAAGGTTTCTCAACTTTCGGTATCAAGACCAGAAGAGTTTTATTCACCAACTTAATATCTTCAGTACCACTAAACACTCCTTTAATAAAACTATAAATATCTTCCTTCACGGTATCCCAAAGTTTGTGGTAAAAACATGCAGAAATACCATCAATCCTATGAGCTTTGGTGGCACCAATACTAGAGAAGGCCAGATCAATCTCTTTCTGGTCAATAGGGTGGAAAGCTTCATGAACCTTTCCCTCATCCAATCTAGGAAATGAAGTCTTAGAAAGAGCTTTATCCAGATCCACACTCTCCTCTTTGAATAAGTCTTTGTAAAAATTAAGGGCCAAGCGACGAATGTCCTCATCCTCATAGACCCAGTCTCCATTTGAATCTTTGATAGCATCAATCTGATTCCTCTGCCTTCTAATAATAGTAGAAAGGTGGAAAAACCTGGTATTTCGATCTCCATCTTTAATCCAAGCCTTCCTTGATTTCTGAAACCAAACAAACTCTTCCTGCCTCAACACAGCTTCTAATTCTTTCTGGAGAGATCTAAGAAGACAATTTAAACTATGATCAAATCGAATCTCCAAATTACGTTGAATGCCTTCGATTCTGCTTAAAAGTTTATTCTTCCTTCTGATAATGTAGCCAAAGAAATTTCTATTCCACCCCACCACATTCCTTCTAAACCCCTCAGCAGCAAGGAGAACATTGGAGTGGGGCTGCCAATTATCCTGAACAAAGTTTTTAAACTCAGGGTGAGATTCCCAGGCTACCTGGTACCTAAAAGGTCTATCCCCTTTACACCGATGGCTCTTAACCAACTTAACCAAAATAGGACAGTGATCAGAGTGACGGAAAGGAAGATTCAACACTTTCACATTGGGAAATCTACAGATAGCTGCAACATTCGCATAAACTTTGTCCAAACGAACAAACACATTATTGCGCTTCCAAGTAAACTTATGACCAGCAGCTCCCAGATCCGAAAGCCCACATAAATCCATATTATGTTTATAGTTAAGGCACCTGTTGACATAGTGGTTCCCACCCCCTCTTTGATCGCTCATAAGTGCAATATCGTTAAAATCCCCAGCCACAAAGCAAGCATCCAAAATACTTGTACTTATAGTATACACAAGCTCCCACAACCTTTTACGATTGGCCATGATAGGATCAGCATAAACAAAGGTGATAAAGAAAGGTTTATTACCAGGCAAACAAACCTTACTATGAATAAATTGTTTATCCATACTGACAATGTCAATCTGAATACGATCTGCCTTCCAAAAGAGCCAAATCCCCCCAGTCCGGCCAGTAGCCTTCGATCTGACACAATTCCAATTACTAAACTTTCTAACCACCTCATCTGCTTTACTACCACTGATCTTGGTTTCCAGCAAAGCAAAACAAGAACGGTTAAATTGTTTAATTAAATCTTTAACATGGATATGGGTAGCCTTACTAGCCGCACCTCTAACATTCCATACTAAAAAATCCATCAAAAAGGCAGACTACTGACCACAGGCCCAACACCCTAAACCAGGTACTTATTCGAGGCTCCTGAGAGCCTTGAAGAGGTACCAGCAGGCCCACTTTTATCCCAAATATCCAAAGAGCTATGGTTATTTTTTCTGATTACCCTTAGGTTTTTTCATATTCATTTTATTGACCCCCATAGCCTTTCCATTTGAATTATCAATATAGGTTTTCAGGATGCTAACCTCATTGTGCTTCTTTTTCCCAAATGAGGCATGATTCTGGGAGCTCCCCAAGGCAACAACTTTGGACTCAAACAGAGGGTTAACAGTCTCTACTTTATTGGCCTCCGGCCCAGCAGATTCTAACCCTGGCATGCTTAACTCCAGATGCTCGTTTGAGTGATCAGATTTATGAGCATCCTCAATAGACAGGACCCCAAATCTAGAACTAGAACCGAGGACCGTTTCATCACCAGAACCAATTTTCTTATTGGGGGGCCTTTCTTTGATCTCAGGGGCAAGCTGGAGAGAATTCATCTCCTTGCTAATGTCAGGAGGACGATTCTGAACAACAGTTGCCCGAGTCCTTCGTCTAACCGACCTCTTAGCTAACATCCAGGGGCCAAAGTTCCTCCCTTCACCTTGAATCCCCTCTTCTCTTTCTTTATCAGCCACCATAACCTCTTCGACCGGCTTCTCTTTCTTTGGACACCCTTCATAAGTATGGCCAAACATACCACACTCATAGCAGATATTATGAATGCCTTCATATTCAATATAGTAAACCACATTCTGAACACAAAATTTAGACAACAAAGGCTTAGCAAGGTCGATATCAATACAGACCCTAGCAAACTTGCCTCTCACTGCCCCAATGGTGGTTTTATCCACATGGTGGACTTTCCCAACAAGACCACCAACTTTATTAAGAAAGCTTTCATTATAGTATTCAATAGGTAAACTCGGGAATCTTACCCAAGTTAGAATCCTATTAACTGAACAGTTATGATGATTAAAATTAGGGACCCATGGCCTTAAAGCCAGAACATGATTAGAAATAATATAAGGGCCACCATTAATAACAGCATTAAAATCCTCCGCCCTGGTAAATTTGATAACATAATAGTCATTCTCTAAATCAGTAATGGTGACTTTCCCTTTTTTAGCCCACTGTGCCTGGATTCTCTGAGCGAAATAATTAAAACTAATCCTTTTACCAAGCACAGTAACTATTAAAGCTAACTTCCATTTAGATTTGAGGGCGCGTTTATCCACCGATGAAAGCCGAATCACAGGACATAACGGGTCATCCTGTTCTTCATCCTCAATATCGGAGTCAGAATAGACCTCGTCAGAATCATCCTCTACAATTTCTTCATCAACCACGAGTTCTTCCTCGACCACCCCCATCACTGTATCTCTCCAGGAGTTTTTCCCCAAGCTTTGCTCATTAGATTTTTTGTTTAGAGTATCAACGAAAGACCTAGGACCCACAATTGAATTGGACATGGATTCATTATGAACAGCCATCCTCTGGACTGCCAGGCCACGCTCCTGGATTGCTGGCCCTCCTTCTTGGATTGCCGACATGCTCTCCTGGATCAGCGTACCCTCACACGCCTTAACTCCCCTACCACCGCCACCGGACAGGCTAACCGACCCGGTTCTGCCCCCATCTGCCTCCCCCGCTCCATCTGATCCGTTCACAATCCCGAATCTACCAGTCATTCCAAATCCGCACTTACCCCCATTCTCCCTTGCCGGTACCATCATCCCATTAACAAAGCCCCTGCCCCCTAACAAAACCCGCCGATCAGAGATTACCGACGCCGCCAGGAGCGGACCGTCGGCCGACCGCGGGGAGATCGACCTCCTACAACCCCTGTCCTAGACCAGCGAATGCCCATCCCCAACCCTAGCGCCGCGCGCCCCCCCCATCCTCTAACCCTGCCCTTGCCGATGTAACCAAAGCCGGCCCACCGCCCAACCACGAGCGATCTCTCTCCCTCGGCCTCTCCCTCTCCTTCATCCGGAACAATGCCGACAGCCACAAGACAATGCCCAAGAAACGCAAATCGCCCTAGAATCGCAAATTGCAGGGGAGAGGAAGTCGCACGCAATGTTTTTTAGTTGTGGAGTGGTTGATTAGTAGTCTAAGTATTGGTTCTATTTTTATTTTTTTAATTCACGTATTAGTAAAATTAGTGGAGTCTTTTAGTCGCTTATGTGATTGGAGTCGATTACTTTTATAAGAGAGAAGTTCTATGGTGGGTCGAGATTAGTAGTAGTCCCTTCACTCAGATGATGTCACATCACTAGTTGGACTAATGTGTGAGGCTTGTTTTAGCATTAGCTCCACAAATGCAATGTTATGTTTATCAAATGATGTCAATTTTGCAATCTAAATGGAGATTTCCAAGAAGATATCTATGTAGCCCAACTAGAAGGTTCATAAAGGAATGAGAAGAAAACAAGATGTACAAGATAAAAAAAAAAGTTGTTGTATAGACTGAAATAGGCTTCACGAGCTTGGTATGGAAACATTAATGGGTATTTTCAAAAAATAGATACATGAAAAGTGAAAATGACCTCGTATTGTATGTAAAAACGGAAAGTAAAAATGATCTTATCATCATTTTTCTTTATACTGATGACATCATTTACACTAGTCCCTTTAGTTCTCTCATGGCTAAGTTTAAATATGAGTGGAAGAATGAATTTAAGATTTTAGACATGGATCAATTGCATTATTTCTTTGATCTTGAATTATATCAAGTTGAAGGTGGAATTTTTATTGCACAAAAGAAATATGCTAGGGATATCATCCACATTTTTTTCATGTTTAATTGCAAGCCAGTGACTACACCAATGAAGTTTAATGAGAAACTACATGTAGATGGAAAAGAAATGGCAGATGCTCGCAGGTGTAGAAGCCTTGTTGTAGGCTTAATTTATCTAACTCACACCAGATCTGATATTGCATTTTCTATTAGTGTTATTTCCAGGTTTATACAACAACCTTCAAAGGTTCATTACGGAGCAATAAAGTGGATCATGTGATATATTTCTGTAACTGTAGAGTATGAATATTAATACTCTAAAAGTTCTTCTTTCAAAGTTGATGATGTGCTCAGTGAGGATGAAAGTTGAACTTAATTTATCATTATTTTGACATCAGTATCCTCCTCCATATGAGATGCGTTTTTATTATGAAGGATGCTGATATTAGAGATATGCCTCATTTTCATAATTCTCCTAATGGTATGTTCTCGTGCAAAGTTGCCTATGATATGATTTTGGAAAACAATTAAATCGAGACTCGTGTTATATGTTTCGAGAAAGTTTGGAAACTTCGAGTTCCCTAATGGGCCAGGTCCTTCTGTCATGCAATTGATTGAGAAAATATCAACTGATGGGATAGTCTTGAAGAAGTTTCCAAGAGTAAGGGGAAGGAGCAAGTTCTAGAGTTGGGTCAAACTGTCTAATAAGGTCCTCAAATTGAATGTGGATGGGTTTAAGGATCACAACTTTAATATTATTACGTCATGGGGCCTTTTAAGAGATATTAATGGAAACTGGTTGGGTGGTTTTGTTCAGAACATTGTCCCGGACTCTTCTTTTTAGGTCGAGCTCTGAGTATCCACTCATGGTGTCTCTTGTGGAATCTGATTATCTGGAGGTTATTAATTGCATTAACTTGAGTTGTCCCATGTTCCATCCATCTAAAGCTATATATTCGAGGGATTCATACTTTCTAACGAATTTTGATGAAGTCTCAGTGTCCCATTTTAATATGGAGAGGAATAAATGTGCAAATTTCATGGCTTCTACTCATAATTACATGTTTGCTATTATGACTCAGAGTGTTGCGCCCCTAACATGAAAGATCTTATCTAGGAAGTCTACTTGTTATCGCCTACTTATCTAGGATTGTCCTTTTCTAGATCGATTCCTACTTGTTATCGCCATTTTAGATAGAGTTTTATATTGTAGTTTTGTCTTATTTTAGAGTCATTTCATATGTTTTCCCCTAATTATAAGTGTTCTCTATCTTATTCTGGTCTTAATTAGGTTTTAAGTTATTTCAACAAGTTTTGGGCCTTAAATGAATTGGCAAATTCTGTAACAGTTGCTCAGTGAGCTGGACAGAGATACTCGACGAGAAGGACATGGTTACTCGTCGAGCAGTCACAGTTCAGAGTCACCAATGAAATAAAGGTCAAAGTACACAAAATCATACAGTTGCTCGTCGAGCTGTGGTCGAATTCGGAATTATAAACACAATGCAACTCTACCTAGAAACACCCGGCTTATCCTACTTCTCCAACTGTGATTTGACAAGAAGAAGGATAGAAGACTCATTAATACATTAGGGGAGATTTTAGGATTCCTAGGGGTCTTTGATCCTTATAAATAGGAACTTCTACCTTGTATTTAGTATCTAATTTTAGTCGATCTTATATTTCTACATACTTTTGTGTTACTTTAGTTGTTACTTCATTTTTACTTCAGTTAGTTGATAGTTTTTGTTCCATCTTAGTTTGATTAGCAAGCTTAGATGTTAATTTATTATTTTACCTTTTGTTCTCAACTAAAGTTTATTTAATTCAAAGTTCTCACCATCTACACTCTCTTCCATCTTAACCTTGAATTGAAAATCCAAACTTGCTGAGCATGAGTTCATATACATTCCATCTCATCATGTGCCTTTGTGTCTTAGCTCAAATATGAGCTAAACCACTATAGTCTAGGATGACGGTGAACCGTGATTGACAAATATTAATCATTAATTAATAGGCGATTATGTTGTCTTGTAGGAAGTTTAACTAGAGAATTAACTAAAACAATTGCTTACCTCTGTCTAAGAAGTTTAACTACACTATACCTTTGTTATAAAAAAAAAAAAAAAAAAACTACACTGTACCTTTATCATTCAGTCTAGCACTATATTTTGTTATAAATTCAAGTCTACATGTTTTTTAACCATAACAATCTTAATAATTATCAAATTTGAAACAAATTCTGATCAGGGACCCCTGTAAATCAGAAGCCTTAGACGGTCGCCTATGTAGCCTGCCCCTAAAGCCGGCCCTGGATCGATACTATTCTTAAGAACATTATTTATCGCTCGCTATTAAATAGTATAAGCTTTTAGTCAATCAAGTTTTTGTTAATGTTTTGTATGTTTTTTTATTTAGTTATGTTTTAAAAAAAGTTGAGAGCGAAAATATAAAAAAAGTTAGTCTGTTACATCAATAAACATTTTCAATTAATTAAAATTAATTTTGCATGTCAATTAAAACAGTTGACCGTGCATTGCAGAATCTTCCAATTCAATATTTTCAACGATCAATAAATTAATTTTTATTCAAAGAGTTTTCTTGTTTGATAATTACTTCATTAAAATAGTAAAAAAAAAAAAATTAGAATATTTCGGGAATAATATTTTTTTCTTGGATCAACTAAAAATACGTACAGATCTAATATCTACATGTATGCATGTAAGATGGAAAGATCCCTTAAAATGAAGTAAGGCTTAATACATCATTTGCCCTCTAAACTTGTCCAAAAAACTCGTGCAATACATTACATATTCCGTAGAATGAAGTAAGACTTTACTCTTTAAGGGATGAAAATAAGACTTTAAAAATCCGCATGTATTAAGCCTTAAAAAATGATATCGCATGTATGAAGTAAGACTTGTGCAATACATGTTCCGCCTTTAACTTATTTTTTTTACGATCGAGTGATCAATTGATTACATTTTACGCAAGTTCAGGGAGCTAACTGAACATTTTATGCAAGTTCAGGAGACTATCAGAACACTTTAAAAGTTTAGGGGGCCAATCAAATTTTTTGGACAAGTTCAAAGGACAAATGATGTATTAAGCCATGAAGCAATTACACTATTAATATAAAAATTCTCTAAAAAATATTATAAATGCGATATCATTTTCGTAGGATGAAAATAATTATAGAAAAAACTTTACTCTTTAGAGAATCATTTTCAACTCCAATTTAACAAACCAAAAATATATGTTAGAATAAAATATATAAATATCTTATTGTCAATTAGAAAAGGATTTATATAAATATCTTACAGTGCAAACCATCTGCGAAAGTGAATAGTCACTGCTGTCGGTGGTGGATACACTTACGAACAAAAAAAAGAAAAGGATTTATATACACTAATTCATTTTCTAATACAATTAATTAATTTACAGTAGATAAGTTGGTGAAGACTAAAATTAATTCAATATTCAACCATAATCTATAATCAAAGTACAAAGTAACTTGAATTACAAATTTGTTTTTTTTAAAACTTGTAATACAATTTGGATTTTTTTACTGAATTTTATTAATTATTAATATTTTATAGGTACAGAATATTTAAAAGTATATGGGAAAGCCTTTGCCAAGCTTCTTTCCAACAAAAAGAAAAGTGATACTATACAAAAATTACTAATTAAGTCATGGTCTCATTAACTATATATATAGTTATATATATTGCAACATGTTGGTAGTCAGTCGATTTTCCTTGTTGTACTCGTGAAAAATAGAAGGAAAAAACCCGAAAAGGCAAAATCCTTTCACTAAGTATTTCAATCACATTTCAATCACATCTGTATTTTTATTTTCGGGATTCATCTAAATGTATAGTTAATTCAGAACGCATCTCAGAAATATGTAAAGAGCTTGATTTTAAGATCATTTTGTCTTATGTAGTATCTTAAAAGAATTAGGCAATTGCTTAGTTTCTTAATAAAACGTTTAGTGAATTCGGTCATTCATCTCTTAGTTAAGGCGGTCAATTCTCAGTCTGTTCGTGATGTGTGGGCATGTCCACCACTCTATCTCAATATTGTTCTTTTTTCCGATTCTAATAATTAAAAAGTGTTTTATTTAAAAAAAAAAAAAACTGATCCAATGTTTTAAACATTTAGTAGGTGTTTGGTTGCTCATTTTCATGCTCCTTTTTGCCTTTTCACTTTAAAATGAAGAGTTTTCTCCAGTTTGCCTTTTACATCTGAAAAGCAGCATTTGGTGTTTGGTTAGTGATCTTCTGTTTGCCTTTTACACCCGAAAAGCAGCTTTTTACAAAAGCAGAGAATCTCTGCTTTTTGGAAAAGCAGCTTTTCAAACAGCAAACCGTAACAGCAAATAATAAACAGCAACAGCAAACAGTAGGTAAAACAAACATGCCCTTAGACTACTATACTACTATACTCGGTGGTTAAAATATATTTGATAAACCACGAACTGGGTAATCATATGTATTATCTTAATAACAATTTTATGTTTAAATCTATATAATAAAAAATAACAAAAAGATTAGAAAAAATAAATACTGTGTGTATACTGATTTATTATTTATATTAATTATTCTAATTACATTAACATCTAGAAACAAAAAAAAAATGCCATATATATGAAAGATCAAAACGAAAATAAAAGTAGAAATGTAATTAAAAAAAAATAATAATAAAATCATGGATTAACTTTCTGGGTATAAATATAATCAGTATGAGCTGCAAGTGTTCTCCTCTGCAAGCACTCATCTTCCTCTATTCCTTCGCACCTAACTTCCATCTCATCATCCTTCATTAAACAGAAAATTAAAAAAAAAATAACAAAACTATATAAATATGAATTTGCTAATTAAACCTTAATTAACACAAAATTAAGCATAAACTTCATCTGTAATTAAGAAATAAACCAAAACGTACCCCTTTTCCGAGAGTCATGGGATGAGTCACTTTTCCGGTGCCGGTAGGGGAGGGCCGGCCGGCATTGGTAAGAGTGAAGGTGACGAGAAGGAAGGCTATTATGCAAAAGGTGTTGACCTTGTAACCCATAATTTAGTGTTTTTTGTTTTTGAGATTTCTAGAAATGTCAAATTAGAAAGAAAGATGGAGGGGAATGAATTTATAGACAATGTTTGAGGGTAATATTGGAATTTTAAATAATGTTTAAACTTTAGTAAATGTTATTATTATTATTATTAAAACTGCTATTCGTCATCGATATTTGAAAAGTCATTAAGTTCTAGAATTAGGAATAAAATAAGCTTATGGGTAAATATATATATATATATATATATTAAAGTTATTTTTTTTGGTAGAATATATATTAAAGTTATTAATTAAACAAGGGTAAATAATTTTTTATTATTATTATTTATTTATTTTATTTTTTATAAAAACTCTTATATCTTTAATAGATCAACAAGCAAGTACAATAAGAAAAACATAAAGAATGAAACCTTACAAGAACTATAAAGACACTAAAACGACTATAAAGAGCAAAAATAACCATAAAAGGTATTAAAAACATAAAAGAACAACAAAATATATTTGGCTTAATAGGCACTCAACCCCCTAAATTTGTAACTTTTTTTCACCTGACCCCCTCAACTTAGAGGACAACCTCTCAACACCCTTAACTCTCCAGAAACATCACATGCAGCCTCTTACACCCCTATGTTCGGTCAAAATATTGACCCGTGTAGAAAACGCGCTTGACTATTGACCACACCAATACCACATGTCATTTTTTATTAAATTTTTCCATTGAGACCCATGTTCGGTGAGCAAGTCCATTTGTGCTCGGCGAGCAACTACCAGAGATAGATTTCGATCAGAATTCTTATGCCAAAATGGAAAATTTTAATAAAAATGTGACACATGACATTGGTGTGGTCAACAGTCAAGCACGTTTTCTATACGGGTCAATATTTTGACCGAACATAGGGGTGTAAGAGGGCTGTATGTGATGTTTTTGGAGAGTTGAGGGGGTTGAGAGGTTGTCCCCTAAGTTGAGGGGGTCAAGTGAAAAAAAGTTACAAGTTTAGGAGGCTGGGTGCCTATTAAGCCAAATATATACTTCTCGTAATTCCAAATTCATAGAAAAGAATCTGCAAACCAGTCATCATCACTTAAGCCGATCTGAACATTCGGATGTAAATCCTTTCTTTTGTTGCAACCACGTAGATCCATTGATCTATGAACAAGATAAATCGTTTCCGCTCGTGCTAAATTCGAAAAAGGTATAAACGAAAGAATAATGGAGAGCCGATATAATTCAGACGAATAAAGAGATCAGATGAAGTATATAAACACAGACAGAAAAAAAAACAATAAAAAAACACAACAAATCTATAACCAGTGGAAGGAGGAAGAAGGAAGACAAACTTCCTTCTTCCCCTTTAAAGTAGATTTACAAAATAAGAAAAGTTGTGTATTTGATAGATGATGAGGCTTTGAGAAAAGAGGGGACAAAAATGAGAAGAAACTAGGAGGAGGGAGTTGGACGGTTTTCTTCAAAACCAGAGAAGAGTTTTATATAGGGTAAATAATTTATTAGTCCCTACTTTTTAAGTAACATATTGTCTAGTCCTTTTATTTTGAAAATATATATTATAAGGTCTTTATCTTTTATCAATATTTTATCTATTTTTTTATATATATTTTTAACCGAACATACCTTAGTTTCAGGACCGTCATAGTACGATACAAAATGATCATGTTACTCTGTTATTTTTTCTGTCTATTATGCCAAATATAACGGTTAAAAATCTTTAAAAATGGACAAAAAGACAAAAAAAGCCAATATTGACAAAAGAGAGAGACCTTATAATGTGGCTTTTAAAATAGGACGACTAAACAATATGTTAGGTAAAAATGAGGGGACTGATACATTATTTATC